>NW_006921651.1:5346613-5378032 GCF_000298275.1 Orycteropus afer afer | reverse complement strand
GTATTGGGGATCTGGAGTAGAGGAGAAACAGTGAAAATGAAAAATAGGGCCAGATCTATTAAAACAGATGATGGAAAGGAAAAATGAAAAACATGAGATTGGTTAGAGATGCTCAAAGAAAAAAAAGAAAGGAATAAGTCAAAATTGACTCTGAGGATTTATGGAAGAAAAAGAAAAATTGGGAGGGAAACAGCTGTCCTAGAATGGGTCCAAATGTAAATAGAGTGGTTAAAGTTTGGATATGTTGATTTGGGGGCAGTCTGTCACCTGAATACTTTACTTTTAAATATAATTGCTTTTTCTTTTTTATTCAGAAATACCACTTCCATGTTACTCCTGGAAACATATTATCCAAATATATCCCAGAGTTCTTAACGTCATGAGATTTATCAGTAATTTCACTTACTGACTTTTACTATGCAACTTCTGTCACAATGTCTGCGTACTACCCGGATGCTTCCAGTTGGAAGTTCAATTCAAACTTGTCACCGAGACTTTTATTCTGTCCTTTGAAATTTTAGGCTAGCAACCTAAACTGAGCTAGGAGATAAATGTTTGAGTTAATTATAAAAGGTAAAGTCATACAGAATATTTTTCAGAAATATTTTAATATAATGCTACTATTTGTGGAATGGGAGCTCTGGTAGCATAGTGCCTAAGGCACTTGACTGCTAACCAGAAGGCTGGCAGTTCAAACCCACCAGCCACTCCTTGAAAGGAAGGTTGGGCAATCTACTTCCATAGTCATACCACCTCAGAAACCCAAGGAGGGGTCGCTATGAGTCGGGCCTGACTGGACGGCACATAACAACAACAACATTTGTGGAATATTGTTACTTAAGGACCACAAACATGTCTTGCAAATGATTTTCTGTGATAAACGTCTCATCTGAGTGTTGTGAATGAGTGGTTCTGAGCATTCAGGCTTTTCTAGTTGGCTTAGCATTAAGTGATAGAATGTGACTTTTAATTATATTTAATGGTACTTCCCCCTAAATTTATTTTACATTTACCTAACTTCTTTTTTTCCATTTCTTTTTTTTCTTTATTTCCATTTCTTAACGTATTTTATTCTAGATTTGATCTATCATTTTTTGTTAACTTCCATTTTGACGTATTTTCATATTTACATAAAAGTTGCAAGAATAGTGCAAGGAATCCCCTTAATGCCCTTCACATGGGTTCTCCAAATGTTAATATGTTACTTTGTGTCTGTTTGTATATACACATACACACACTCATCTATTTACATATTACTTTTTCTGAACCATTTGATAGTTAGTTACAGATAAAATGTTCCATTACCCCTAAATGTTTCAATGTGTTTGCTAAAAAACAAACTTTTTAAAAAGTAACCACAGTACTGCTTATCAAAATCAGGAGATTGAATGGATAAACAAATGGTGGACTACTACTCAGTAATAAAAAAGCCAAAGAACCACAATCTGTGTACCAACATGGATGAATCTCAAATGCATTATGAAAAGGGAAAGGCAGACTCATGAAGCTACGTACGGTTACGATTCCATTGATATGACATTCGAAAAAAGGCAAAATTATTGGGACCAAAAAATAGACCAGTGGTTGCCAGTGGGAAGAGGAGTGACAATAAAAAAACAGTGTAAGGGAATTATGAGGGTGATGGATTGTTCTCTATTTTGATTATGGTGGTGATTACACAACTGTATCTCTTTGTCAAAACTCATAGAACTATACAATGAAAAGACTGATTTTTTTCCAAATATAAATTGTAAAAGTGGGAGAAATCAGGAAATAAACATTGATTCATTGTTATTAGTTCATCTGCACACTAAGGTCAGATTTTGCCAGTTGTCCCAATAATGCCTTTTATGGGAAAATAATATCTGAGATCCCATGTTGCATTGAGTTGTCATATCTCTCTAGTTCCCCCCCTCCCAAACAGAAACAGTTCCTTAATCTTTCTTTGTATTTCCTGACCTTGACATTTTAGTTAAATATAAACTAGTAGTTGTATAGACTGCTTCTCAATTTGGGTTGGCCTAGTGTTCATTTGTTTATTTTTTATATAGGCTCAACATTTTTTATTGAATGTTTTCTGTGGTGCATGAGAGAGAAAAAGATGTGCAGAGTGATAGTTTTGTTACTGTTACTAATGGTTAACATTTATTCCACACCTATACCTGCATTCTTTTGTCTTGACAGATGCTCTAGAAGGGAGATGTTTTCTTTATTTTATGTATGAGGAACTAAAACTTAGAAGTTCAGATTTCATTTAAGGTCACATATCTAGTCTGCACTCTTACTGTTACATGTGCAATATGACTGCAGGTCTGATGTTTTCTCATGAGTGGATTTAGGTTGTATATTTTTGGTGAAGATCATGTGTTCTTCTCAGCGTATCATGTCAAGAGGTACATGATGTTAAGGTGGTGTCTGCCAAATTTGTCCACTGTGAAGTTGCTAATTTTCCCCTTTGTAATTATTAAGTATCTCGTGGAGAAGCATTTTTGAGATTATGAAACTATCCTGCTATGTGTCAAACTTTCCCCTACTAATTTTAGCATCCATTGATGATTCTGACCTGCATCAATTACCCTTAAATAGAGTGTACTAGACACCCAGCAGCCACTCCTCGGAAGGAAGGTTGGGCAATCCTACTTCCGTAGTGATACTGCCTCGGAAACCCAAGGAGGGGTCACTATGAGTCGGGGCTGACTCTACGGCATATAGCAACAACAACAACAGACATAGTTTGAGGAGCTCCGGTAGCGTAATGCCTAATGCACATGACTGCTAACCAGAAGGCTGGCGGTTCAAACCCACCAGCCACTCCTCGGAAGGAAGATGGGGCAATGTACTTCCTTAGTGATGTTGTTGTTGTTGTTGTTGTTATTTGCCGTCGAGTCGGCCCCGACTCATAGCGACCCCTCCTTGGGTTTCCGAGGCAGTATCACTACGGAAGTAGGATTGCCCAACCTTCCTTCCGAGGAGTGGCTGGTGGATTTGAACCGCCAGCCTTCTGGTTAGCAGTCAAGTGCCTTAGCCACTATGCTACCAGAGCTCCCGTGATACTGCCTCGGAAATCCATGGAAGGGTCGCTATGAGTCGGGTCTGACTCGACGGCACATAACAACAACAACAGCCATAGTTTAGCTTGATGACCCAGGAGAATTATGAATATTGTGTGTCGGGATGCAGCATAGATAAAGATGCACACAAGCTTTGACCATCACTGAGGTGCGACCACAAGCTCTGGTGGCATAGTGTTTAAAGCATTTTGACTGTTAACCAGAAGGTTGGCAATTCAAACCCACCAGCTCCACAGAAGGAAGATGGGGCAATCTACTTCCTTAAAGATTTACTGCTTTGGAAACCCAATGGGGGTTGCTGAGTCACAGTCGACTTCATGGCAGTGGGTTTGGTTTTTCTGAGGTGTGATCACATGACTATTTCATCATTCCCCTCCACTCTCAAGAAACCAAAGCCACTGCCATTGAGTCAATTCTGACTCATAGACATCCTGTAGGACAGAACAGAACTGCCCCATAGTTTCCAAGGCTGTAAATCGTTAATAGAGGCAAACTGCCCCATTTTTCTTTCACCAGCAGCTGGTGGGTTCAAACCTCCAACCTTTTAGTTAACAGCCCAATGCTTTACCAGAGGTCCTTTCAAGAAGCTGTTTATCTCTTCTCTTGACTTCTTGGTCTCCTCTTCACTATCAGAAGGGTGTATGTTTCCTGCTTCTGATATGACTGTTAAACCCCTACCTCTGTTTTATGTAACAACCAAAAATTAAAAAATAAATAACACCAAGTCTACTGCTTGGATTCCAACTCATAGTGACCCTACAGGTCAGAGTATAACTGCTCCATAGGGTTTCCAAGGTTATAAATCTTCACGGACTGCCTTATTTTGCTCCCGTGAAATGGCTGGTGGATTCGAACCAACCTTTTGGTTAGCAGCTGAGCACTTTAACCACAGCACCAAAGCTCTTTATGTAACAATGGAGATCAATTTTTTTTGTCTATTTTGATTTGGTTTCTTATGGTGCATGGTCCAGAGTAAATCTATCTAAAAAGAACTAGCTATACAAATAGTATATATATTTTTTATCTTTCCTGTTTGTAAAGAGTTACACTTTAACAACAGACCCTGTATTATGTGTGGGGTCCACCTGTGGAAGGAGCTCTTCTTCTATAGCTCTGTGTTCTGCTGTCAAGTGGTAATTACCTGTTAGCTCCTTTTACCCTTTCATAATTTGTTGTTGTTGTTCGGTGCCATCAAGTCATCTCCAACTCATAGCGACCTTATATACAACGGAACGAAACACTGCCAGGTCCTGTGCCATCCTCGTGATCCCTATACCTGAGGCCATCGTTGCACCCACTGTGTCAATCCATCTCATAGAGGGCCTTCCCGTTTTTTGCTGACCCTCCATTTTACCAAGCATGATATCCTTCCCCAGAGAATGGTCCCTTCTGAGAACATGACCAAAGTAGATGAGACGAAGTCTGGCCATCCTTGCTTCTAAGGAGCATTCTGGGTGCACTTCTTCTAGGACAGACTGTCATAATTTAGATACTCTAATACCCACTTAATAGTTACCCATCAAAATCAGATAAAGTAGAATGTCAGGAGGAAGAAAATTGTAGATGGAGGCTAGGTAGTTACCATTCAGCCTGTTGGGTTCTGATCATTCTTTTTCACTTTCTAATTCATTATAGAGGAGTTTAGCATCAATTGTGTTTCAGCCCAGGCACCTGTAGAATGAAAATGTGATTTATAATGTCTTTAGGTTAAAAAACTTCCACCAAAAAGTAATTAGGCTTCCAATTACTATATTATAAAGACATTTCATCAAAACATAATTAATTTTGAAATACAGAATCTCACATTGAATTAAACAGGTTTAGATTATCTGGTATGGTGTTTTATTTAAAGGAGTGTGGAACGTCATGGTGTGGGAAATGGTTACTTGCGAACTATAAGTTTATAATTGAATACTGGCTTAATTGAATACAGCTATAATTGACTACTGGCTTAAGTTTTTATTATATAAGACATTTATTTTGGCATTTAAAACATTGATCTATACTTTAAAAAACAGTTAAGTATACAGATTGATTTTTATGTTTTGAATGTTGACCTTTCCCCTTCTTTGTTTGATTCTCTTATAGTGTAATGTATTGCTAGTTTCTTCATTTGCTTTTTTAACTCAATCATATCTCTCCCCCCTTTTCTATCTAGATAGTTTCCATTCTCTTTCTTCAAAATGGGGAGAAAAAGCAATTAGAATCTTGAAGTCCCTCGCTAGTTTTTTCCTCTCTGTCTTAAATTTAGGGACCTTTAGAGTCTCTAAATCACAAATGTAAAATATCAGGGAATTAATTTCAAATGAAACCTCATTAGAGATTTCTGCCCCAAAGTAACATTTGGGGTATTGGCTTTTCAAAAAACTAAAGGATATTTTTTATGTTGTTGTTGTTGTTGTTATGTGCCATCGAGTCAAACCCGACTCATAGTGACCCCTCCTTGGGTTTCCGAGGCTGTATCACTACGGAAGTGGGATTGCCCAACCTTCCTTCCGAGGAGTGGCTGGTGGGTTTGAACCGCCAGCCGTCTGGTTAGCAGGCAAGTGTCTTAGCCACTATGCTACCAGAGCTCCCTTTTTATCCTATAGTATCTTTTAAAATGTAATATTTGGTACATATAAAAATGCTACTTATATGTAGATTTAAAACATAGTAATGATTCTTTACTCAAATAATGATTTTGTACTATTTAAATTTTTAGATAGACTCTGGGAAACAATTTTTGAATTTAGAAGCATAGTAACTCCCTGAATATAATGAATGATAACATATCAACTCCAAGTTCTTAGATGTTAATGTTAAAAATGTAGTTGTGGAAATAAGAACCCAAATAATATACAATCTGCATTTTCTGTACTTTGCCTTTGAGATAGTGATTTACACGTGTTGACTATAGCAGATTTTTTATACCTCTGAATCTGATTCCAGTGGGATTTGTTTTGTATTTCGTCCCCCCTTGCAAGTATAAAAAAATCCTATTGACATTTTAAAGTTTTCTAGC
Organism: Orycteropus afer afer; assembly: GCF_000298275.1. Classification (NCBI taxonomy): domain Eukaryota; kingdom Metazoa; phylum Chordata; class Mammalia; order Tubulidentata; family Orycteropodidae; genus Orycteropus; species Orycteropus afer. Next base: position 5,371,957 of record NW_006921651.1, on the reverse strand, counting down.
TAAACTTTAGGAGCTCTGGTGGTGCAGTGGTTCAGGCATTTGGCTGCTAACCAAAAGCTCTGTATTTAAAATGTACCAGGTGCCCCACAGGAGGAAGGTGAGGCAGTCAACTTCTGTAAAGATTTATTGCCTTGGAAAGCCTATGGGGCAGTTCTACTCTGACATAAAGGGTCTGTATGAGTTGGAATTGACTTGATGGCAGTGGTTTCAGCTTAAGAGCTGACCTTTGAAGTAGCACAATGGTTAAGCGTTCAACTGCTAACTGAAAGATTGGTGGTTCAAACCCACCAGCAGCTCTGCAGAAAAAAAGACCTAACCAACTGCTCCTGTAAACATTACAGCCTAGGAAACCCTATGGGGCAGTTCTACTCTGCCCTGTAGGGTCACTTTGAATTGGAATCTACTTGAGGGCACCCAAAAATAGCAAGTTGCACTATGAGGTGATAGTGACAACAAATGGACTGTAATACTAAGACACTGATTAAATGTTACTGTTTTAAGCTAAGCACCATGCTATTGTTATTGAGGAAAATAAAATCTGAGAAGAGAAGAGAAAACAAATAGAGAAAGAACTGTTTTCTAGAATCAGATTTGGAAGTTGACACTAACTGCCCCCTCCCCAAACAAACAAACAAAAAATCCTCACCACTGGACCAATAAACAACATCACAATAAACAGAGAAAAGATTGAAGTTGGCAAGGATTTCATTTTACTTGGATCCACAGTCAATGCCTATGGAAGCAGCAGTTAAGAAATCAAATGATGTATTGCACTGGGCAAATCTGCATGTGAAAGCTGAACAATGAATAAGGAAGACCGAAGAAGAATTGATACATTTGAATTACGGTGTTGGTGAAAAATACTGAACATACTATGAACTACCAGAAAAACAGATCACTTGGAAGAATACAACCAGAAAATTCCTTAGAAGTAAGGATGGCAAGACTTCATCTAACATACTTTGGACATGTTAGGAGGAACCAGTTCCTGGAGAAAGATGGCAAGAAAAAAAGGAAGACCTTCAATGAAACGGATTGACAGTGGCTGCAACAATGGGCTCCAACAGAGCAGCGACAGGACGGCTCGGGACTGGGCAGCATCTTTGTCGGTTGTACACAGGCCACTGTGAGTGAGAACCAGCTCAACAGCACCTAACAGCAATAACCACTGCCATTTACTGTAGTTAAAAAACAATTATTTAAAAGACTCAGAGAAGGTATGAATCATGGTTTAAGTTGTCATCAGCTTAAGTTTGGACCAGTGCCTTCTTAGGTCCAGTGTCAACCTAAATTTTTAAAGGGCAGTAAACCAGACTTCCAATGAATGTGATCTGCTGGGCAGTACTTAAAATAGATGAAATACTTTCCACCCAGATCCCTGCATACATCTATTTATATACATGGGCATATGCTTTTCTTTACATATGAATATGTCTAAATGTATATAAATCTTCAAATGAATAAATGTATAATTATACATGATGTTCTAGCTTACAGAATTAGAAATGTAATTCAGTTTACTCCCACAGAATAGATTGAAGATAATGAGAACTGAATTAAAGCTTACTTTCTTTCACAGAATTCCTCAGAGAGAGAAGACTGTAATAATGGCGAACCCCCTAGGAAGATAATACCAGAGAAGAATTCACTTAGACAGGTATGAAATTTAGTCTTACTTAAAATAAAAAGCTACTAACAACAAAACAAAAGGCAGGCAGCCCCTGATTTGCTATTCTTTAAGCACTGGAACTTAAGAGTGCTCCGAAGTTGATCTGGCCACTCTCATCAATTTCAATCACAGAACATTGTTTTCCTAATCACTTCAAAAATATCCTCTGTGTACAAGTACAAGACAGTCATTTGCTTACATTTAGTGAAAACAAAATGGAAGAAAAGATTTCTTGTTCAGGAGAAATAACTTTTAAGTACTTCTAAAGTGCAGATGGTAGACTAGTTGACTTTAAACCTTCTTTTCCTGTTAAAATTCTTTATAAACTTTAAAAAATGAGTAGTCAAAAGTAATTTGCTTGTAACGAAGTTAGCCTCTTTTCATTCTGAGCAGTGTTTGCTTTTTCTAAAAGTAAAGGCCTTTCTTGGTGTGTGTGTGTTTATATATGTATGTGTGTGTGTGTATATATATAAATATATATATATTTTCTCACTACTGTGTCTTCACCTCCAAAAGATAACACACTTGTGCCCTTTTTAAAAAAAATAAAATCTCCAAAAACATTTGGTGGGGGAAGAAAAACGCTTTTCTTGCTGCCTGTACTAAGCTCTATTCTTCTGTTGCCCCTTGACAACCAAAACAAGTTTGTATACTGTTGTCAGAGAGTAGATACATCACCCATTCATTTTTATTATAACATTAGGTTGTATGAGATGAGCAAAATCAGTAAAAATCATTGCATTTACTTGCATTTATGTCATTGTTGTAAGGAAAAAGAGAGACCTAATATTTGTTGAGCACCTGTCTTAAACCTGGCGTTTCTTTCATTTAATCTTCACCGTAACTCTGTAAAGGTATGATTTCTAGTTTATAATGAGGAAAATAGAGGCTTGGAGAACTTAGATGACTTGCCTGGCTGGTCGGTAGTTTGAAACCCAGATCTCAACATTGCCAAACTATTTCTGTTTCTACCTTCTGACTCCAGTTTCATACAGAGTTAACTTAGGAGTGAAACCATGGCATAGTCAATTTTACACTTAACTGTGTTAAGTTAAATTCTTTTGGGATTTATTCTGTTTTTCTGTAAAAATTATTGTTTAGAAAATAGAATTGGATCTATTCAGGAAGCTTCGTAAATAAAGAAATGATCAGTAATTGATATTGAGACAGTTACAATTTTAATTATTTGGCAGTAAACACCACATCTGTAAATCTGAATAAATGGAACAATATTAAATAAAATAAATTTGGAGGTAGAAGCACTCTACCCACTATACAGAAACAACTGTCAGAAAACAATGACACAACAAAAAGTTTGGCAACTTTATTTAAGCTAACAAACGAATTTTCACTCTGCAAAGTTATAAATTAATTTTAATAGGCTGATCCAGATGGTCCATTTGGAAAATGGATAGGCTGATCTGTTGAAAATTAAACTAAATTTATCTCTCTCATACTTCAAACTGAAGCGAGAGAGGGAATCGTGCCTATTAAGTCGAACACATACAGATGGACCAGCAGGTCACACACGGGACTAATCTGATTCATTTTAAAAATAAATGCATACATTATCGAATCATTTTCTACTTGCAAGATCTGTTGTGTGCAGCATTTGAAAGAGATTTAACATTGGGTTTTTTCGTTGCTGTTTTAGCAGGTTCTCTTAACCTCCTCCACTTTAATTTAACAACTTTTTTTTCCTCCTAGTGCTCCAAAATGATTTTTCTAATGTCTGTCATTCAGTGTTGAGATCCAAGCTCTAGAGATTAATTAGGTCATGAGGCTTTTTCCCTCCCTTCTTTGTAAAGGGTTTTATCTCCATTCTCTTTGTGAAGAGCATGAACTCGATGTTCTTGGAAAGAGAAATGGCCTTTAGAAACAGAGAAGTAGGAGATCCTCCTGGGGCCTCAGAGTCTTTTAGCTCCTGGGTGTTTTAACAGCCCCATGAATGCAGATTTGTAAATTTATTACAGTGCCATCTGGTTTTTTGCTCGAACCAGATTACTGTTGGCTTGTGTCTGTCTATTGTGGTGGTCACTCCCTAGGAGCTTGCCCTCTCAATCTTAGGGAAGAGTGATGAATAGCAGGGGTCAATAGAAGCGGGTCACAGGGCAGCTGTCCAGGACTGCCCTGAACTTGATTACCCCACGGCTGATTTTTTAAAGATAGGACACAATATATAAGCTGTTTAAACTCTCTCTTTTCTCTATTGCATATGACAATAATGAAGTGCCATTTGCTGTTTTTCTTTTTTCTTCTGTAGTCAAGTTCTATAGATAAAAAGATGTCAGAGCTGCCTTTTCTCTAGTGTTGATGTAAGTCGAATTTACATCTTAACTTGAGATTTTCATGCAGATATTTCTAATGAGAGTTCAAGAACTCTTTCAACATTGAGTATAGAAATCATAGTTACGGTCTAACCAGTTGAATATTGTCTGAAACTAATTTTGTAGTTTATATTATTCTAAAGTAGATTATAACCATTGTTAAAAACGACGTGACTACTACATGTTAATTTAGAGAGCTTTTTAAGTATTAGAAAAGCTAAAAGAAAGGTCACCACAATTCCTGCAGATATTAAAAGGATAATAATGGAATATTATGAACAACTTTATGCCAAAAATTTGACAACTTAGATGAAATGGGAAAATCCCTTGAAAAATAGTTTACCAAAACTGACACAGGCAAAACAGAAAATCTAAATAGCCTGATGTCTGTTTAAAAACTTGAATTCATTATCAAAAGATTCATATGGTTTCACTGGTTAGTACTATCAAACATTTAAGGAAAAAAAAAAATAGCAATCTTATACAAACTCCTTCAGAAAATCCAGAAGGAGAGAACGCTTTCTGACTTGTATTATCTGGCTGGCATACCACGATTCCAAAACCTAATGAAGAAGTTACCAGGAAAAGAAAATACTGAAGAGAAAATCAGGAGCTACTACCCCCATGTCACTAAGCCAATTTGTATACTTGCTTTTCTGCTTCATTTCCAACATCAGAAGGAAGGAAAGTAGGGAAAACCAAGAAAAGTAGTGTATCCTTTTAAAGAGCGTTCATTTTCTTAGTTTCAGAGTAATTGCTCCTCTTGGCAGTAAGTATGAACCTTTTGTACAAAGTGGCTGCAATTTTCTTTCTCATTTTACCCCTAAAATATGAAGCCAAGGAAGCCATGGCCACTGTTTCCATAGCTTTTATTCATGTCTGCAAACAAGTGCTGCAAAGACCTGGGAGTGTACGTGAAAGTACTCATGACTTTTTGAAAAAGTAGCCTTACAACATGCAACTCCTTTTTTGCTTCACATTGGTGCTAATAGGATCTGTCAGCCCTGCCTTTCTCTGTAATTGAGTAAATTGTGACCGCTGTCTAATCCTTCTCCCATCCCCCATTCCCTTTGTGTAGATGTCCACTTACCATCCTGAGAACGTGGGCAGTGATAAATAAAGCATTGAGTAGCGCTCTCTCGACTCTTTGAAAGCAGCATGATGCCAGCCCTCTAGTTATATTTCTTTAAGTGTTTACGTTTTTCTGTATTCTTTCTCTTGTGTAGCTGGAACCCTGGGGATGCAAAGCCATGAGAGAGGCCAAGAAGCTAACAAAGTAGCTGTCTCCCTTGTTAGCTTGTTCCTTTATTCTTTAAAAACAAGATAAAACCATCTGGCTCAGGGCATTACATTTTCCTCCCCCCTGCACCTCTATAGATGGAGACTTCACCTGCAGTGAGGGTTTACATTGATTAGGGAGGGAGCAGTAATTCAAGCTTCCATCCTCTTCAAGGATACTTGGCAGTCTTTAAAGGTGCTGACCCACTGAGTTAAACTGTCAAGGGAGGATAAAAAAGTGTCTTCATCCCAGGAGGTAACAGCTGCCAGGTTTTCAACACCTTGCGCGCAGCTGGAAAAATGTCACGATTGTCAGCTGAAAGAAAAATGACTCTGTTGTCATCTTCTGTTAATGACTGGGCCTTATAAAAGGAGCTATATAAGCCTTTTAGTAGGAATAAGTAGCCGTTTTCATTGCTCACCATGCCCCCTCCCTGCCAAAAATTCCTGTGGTGGTCTGAACATTGCCTTGGAGCAGCTCCACAGAAACGGTAGTGAAGAACTTCAAGCTAAAATGGCCCAGTGTAAGCATGGAAGGCTGATGGGCATAGCTCCTTTATACAGTTGGATGAGTAGGAGGAAAAAGCACATCACTGACATAGAAAATGACATCATAGTGTGTATTAACCAAACACAACACCACCAAAGTCATTCATAAGCCAGTGAACTGAGAGAAAACATACTGTATTTCTGCTCTTTGGAGGACAGTTAGTTTTCCAGTAGCATCCAGATGGGTAAATACCACAACATTCTCTATTTTCTAGAGAGCCTCTTCTTTTCTTCCTAAGGGGGAAAAAAATCAGAATTTACCTCATATACGAACTGTAATGTTTGTGTATGACATGTTTCTTTCTGATTTGATTGATGAAGGAAACAGGTTTAGTAAAGTTCCTGCTATCAGGCAGGCAGGTTTTTGTGCTTTTTTCCCTCCTATTTGTTTTAGGTTAGTCATTTTAATTGTGTTGAGTAATTAGAAGGTACACACAGCCAAGGGAGCTTTGTTCTGATAATTGCTCAAGAAAACCCATTCCCTATCTACCATTGCTTTGTGTTAAGACACTTCTCCCTCTAGTGGCAATAGTAAGCACTTTGACTTGGCAGTAGGCAAGGTGTAATTGCAATATGACAAACTGTGCTTAAGGGACTATCTTGTAAATACTTTAGTTTGAGGTTTGGCATTATTTCATTACATATATGTGTTTTTTCCCCCTATGAAACTTCCCACTTTTTTTTTTTCCCTCCCTAAAGTGCTTCAGATGGGAAAAAAAACTGCCTGAGATGTTTATTAAAAAAAAAAAAAAAAAACACAGTGCATCCTGGGTAATGTTTTGCAGCTTGACTTAATTTTAGTCATCTGTTTTAATTACCTATTTATAAAAATGCTTTTGCATTTGTAGACATTATTTAATACTTTGGAAGAAGCACCTCATTTGAAATAAATAAATAAGTTGTACTTATTTTAAATAGTCCATGTAAAAGACCTTAAAGGTAATTAATGCAGGTCTCTTAAGTAAGACAAAAGTGATCTTTCCAAGTCTGATGAAGTGAAGTGATTTGTTTATATAACTTCCCACTTCTGCTGAATCCTTTAGAGTCTAATAACTTAAAAAAAAAAAAAAAAAAAAAACATGGTTTAGCAATTTGTGCTAGCTACAAAAAACCCTTCTTCAAAAAAGAGCAATTTAATAACTAGCTTTCTTAAAATTACTTTGAGGAAGGAAGACTGTATAGGGGGTTGGTGTTTTGTTTTATTTTTATTTCAGTGTAATCATTCTTTGATAAATTGTGTAATCACTGACTTAGTAGAAAAAATGTTATTGAACTCCTGGGTTGCAATGACCATAAAACGTGTATTTTCATATAGAGACTTGAGATACTGTGAATAAATTATAAAGGAAATAGTTTATATGCTGGTCGAAGTCCATATGGGCCCAATTCATTTTGTGTTCAGTGCTTAATCTGGATGTACCATTAAAAAAGAAAGAAAGGAAAAAAAAAAAGCCTATTGTGCCCAGCTGCATGAGTCTTAAAAAAAAAAAAAAAAATCTGCCCTAAGAACAACATGGATGAGATCAGATACAGCTTTTCATCTATTGAGTAAGATTCGGTAGCATCTGTGTGGCATTTTTAAAGCCCGGTTCCAGCATCCCTAGAAGTCACTTTGTGGGTTTGCTTTTTCTATACCATATTCTTGCTCAGGACATGATTTGATGTTACCATATATCTGAAGGTCCTGTCCCACCCCCACCCCCCATGACTAGCCATTTTCATTATACTATATCTTGTTTTGCTATAGGGCTGCTGAACAGATTTCTGAAGCAGCTTTTTGCAAGGTTAAAAGAATGCAGCCTGGTAACAAGTTTGTGTCATTTTAAATATATACCTTCTAGTAAATAAGGAGAAGTCTGGCAATCAATCCCTTTTAGTGTGTTATATGTTTCACCTGACAACTAAACCTTCTATTGATTAGCCATTACTTTGTTAGATAATCCTATGTCATTGAATCCATTGTAAAAAATTAAACTCTTTAAAATGTTTTACCCTAGCAGCAGTGTGAAAATTGAAAACTTGTTCAGAATTACAGCCTGCTTTCACAAAGAAGGTAGTTTTCAGCAAGGCATCTTACTGGTTTATGCTTATGTGCTTTATATGCAATATAAAAACGTATTAAAGTACTCCAACGCAAAAACTCTGCCTCTGGTTCAGCAATGAAGCTACCTTTTCAAATGTTGCATGAGAATAGAACCTCTCTTGCCTGTGGCTGTTATATTCACTAGTTGGATTTCAACCTGGAAGGAGTCTTATAATGGTAAAATACTGAATGTATTTGGTCTTTTTATTCCAGAGTGGTCAAAGAACTGTAACAAGTTTTAGTTTACTGATCTGTTTGACTTCCTTGGGTGATGGACAAGATTATGTACCCATTTTACAGGTAGAATGTCTAGGAAATAAAAACCTATAAATAGCCTTATTGTGGAAACTCTTGTAGGACTAGAAGATGTTTCCTGAATTTATCTAATGTGCCCTGAATAAAGTATACTCATTCCAGGGGTTGGGGTCGAGGCAGGGAGTTACTTTTAGAGGAAAACAAATTAGCTTTCATGACTTAATAATTTTTTTTTTCCAGAAAAATAGCATGTTTTTATTAATTAACTAGACCTATTAATACTTTTTTCCTCTAAAATTTTGATTTTGTACTTTTTATATTTTTATTAAAATAAAATTTTCATACAGTGACATATTGTTGTTGTTGTTGTTATGTGCCATCGAGTCGGCCCCGACTCATAGTGACCCCTCCTTGGGTTTCTGAGGCAGTATCACTACGGAAGTAGGATTGCCCAACCTTCCTTCCAAGGAGTGGCTGGTGGGTTTGAACCGCCAGCCGTCTGGTTAGCAGGCAAGTGTCTTAGCCACTATGCTACCAGAGCTCCCACAGTGACATATACACATATTAATTGTATAAGTCAGTGAATTTTTAAATAAATTTATATACTTGTGTGACTACCACTCCATCAAGTTATAGAACATTTTCATTACCCAAGAAGGTTCCCTTGGGCCCCTTCCCAGTCAGTCTCCCCATCTCCATGAATCAAACACTGATCAGCTTTCTGTCAACTACAGATTAATTCTGCCTTTTCTAGAATTTCATATAAAGGGAATCACACATTTTTGGGGTTTGACTTTTTTTACTCAGCACAGTGCTTCTGAGATTCATCTGTGTTGTTCTGTGTATCCATAGTTCATTCCATTTATTGTTGAGTATATTCCGTTGAATGAATATGCTCCAGTTTGTTTTTCATTCTGCTTTGGTGAACACCTGGGCTGTTTCCATTTTTTTGGTCATTATAATAAGTGAGTGGAGTTGCTCTGAATGCTCTTATAGAAAGCTTTTTGGTGTGTATGTGTTTTCAATTTCTCTTGGGGTGGAATAGCTGGATAGGATAGGTACATGCTTAACATTTTTTAAGAAACTGCCAGGCGATTTCCCAAAGTAGCTACGCCACACTATACTCTCACCAATAGTGTATGAGAACTGTGGTTTCTGTACTTCTCCCCAGCATTTGGTGTTGTCAGACTTTTTAATTTTAGCCATTGTAGTAAGTGTGTGTGGTGTTTCATTGTAGTTTTAAGTTGTGTTTCCTTGTTAACTACTAATGTTGAGTACTTTTTAATATATTAGCTTATTGGCCATTCAAATATTTTCTTTTGTGAACTATCTGTTGACATTTTTAGCCAAAAAAAAATGATGTGTTGTTCATTTTTTTATTATTGAGGCATAGAAATCAACAATACAGAGTTCTAAATGCCAGTCCTTTGTCAGATATGTGTGCTTTGTTTTCTCACAGTCTGTGACTTGTCTATTTATTAGTTGTGTGTTTTGATGCAAAAGTTTCTAATTTTTGTATAAAGTCCAGTCTATACTTTTTTTGTGACACCACACTTCCAGTGTTCTAAGAAGTCGTTTCCCAACCCTTGATGGTGAAGATACTCTTTTGTGTTTGCTTCTAGAAGTCTTATATGTTTTAGCTTTTGTAGGTCTGTGGTTCTTTCAACTAGAATTTGGGATTCATTTTTTTTCTCCTCTGTTTGTTGTTTTCTGCAGCAGTGTTGAAAAGACTTTCCTTTGCCTCCTTTAATAACATGGATATCTATATTTTTTTAAAAAAAATCAATTGACTGTGTTAGTAAGTAGTCTACTTCTAAACTCTGTCCTGTTCTACTGGTCTACTTGCCCATCACTACTCCAGTATCACACTGTCCTGATTATTGTAGCATTGTATAGTGAATCTTAAAATGAGGTAGTATGAGTCCTTCGTATTTGTTTTTATATTTAATATTGATTTGGCTATTCTAGATATTTTGCACTTCTCTATAAATCTTAGAATCAACATGGCAATTTCTATTAAAGAAGCCTATGGGGTTTTGATTTGGATTTTATTAAAATATATATCAATTTGAGTAGAATTGCCATTTTAACAATATCTGGTCTTCCAGTCCATAAACATAGTATATCTCTCCACTTAGTTGTCTTTTTAAATTTTTTTAAACAATGTTTTTTAGCTCTTGGTGTCTATTTCTTACACATATTTTATTCAATTTATTCCTGAATATGTAATGTTTTTCGATGCTGTTGTCAAATTTTTCATTTTCTAGTTGAATGTTGCTGGTGTATAGAAATGTAATCAATTTTTGAAGGTTTATCTTGTTTCCTGTGTTAAATTTGTTTTCAGTATCTTTAGTAGCTTCTTTAGCATCTTCTGCATACAAAATTACATCATTTATAGAGTTTTATTTCTTCTTTTCCAATTGGTTTGCCTTTCATTTTTTGCTTTATTTTAATGGTAGAACCTCAAATATAATGTTGTGTAGATCTACTAAGAGCATGTATCCTTGTTCACAGTCTTAGAGGGACAATATTTAGTCTCTCACCATTTAGTACAATGTTAAATGAAGGGTTTTTTGTTGTTTTTCATGCCTTTCGTGTGATTAAGAAGTGCCCTTTTATTCCTACCTTGCTGAGGTTTTTATCCTGAATAAGTATTTAATTTTGTGGAAAAAAAAAAAATTTTTTGCATCTATTGAGATTTTCACATAGATTTCTCCTGCATCCTCTTTATTCTGTTAATTTGATATTTTAAAAATTACATTAATTGATTTTTTTTTCCCTCCTCAAATATTAAGCCTTGCATTCCTGGGATAAACTCCACTTGGTCATGATGTTTTATCTTTCTTTTCTTTTTAATTTTATTGTGATTTGGGTGAAAGTTTACAGAGCAAATTCCATTTCCATACAGCAGTTCATACACATTTTGTTTCATGATATTGATTGGAATTCCCCACAATGCTCTCTTCCCACTTCCTCCCTGTAGTTACCTCTTCCCTGTATCCTTCCTTCCCATGCACTTCTGCCCCCTGAGCTCTCTCCCTGTGCAAATATTGCCCTTCTGTTCTCCCACGATTGATTGCTCCAAGGAATGTGTCTACCTGATGTAAATGTTCACCCTGTATGCCTGTCTCTTGTTTAGCTGGAAGCCACAGGAGTAAATTCAGTTCCAGACCTGAAAGGTAACTAGGGGCCATAGTCTCAAGGATCTCATCAGGCTCTATGAGACCAGCAAACCTGGTCTTTTTTTTTTGTTAATGATTCTGAGTTTTGTTCTCCCACTCTATCTAGGCTCTCCTGCACCAGTCCTCCTCCGGGTGGTTAACAATGGTAGCTGGGCACCATCTAGTTCTTCTGGTCTCATGGTCATATAGGCTGAAGCACATGGTCTTCTAGTCCCTTGAACTAACTGTTTCCATACATCTTTGGTTTTCTTCATTCTTCTTTACTCTGGACAAGGAGAGACCCTTTGTTGCCTCCAGATGGCAGCTCACAAGCTTTTAAAACCTCAGTCATCACTCACCAAAGTAGGATGTAAAACAATGTTTTTGTGTAGTATATTATGCCAGTTGAACTTGGTGTCCCCTACAACCATGGTTCCAAGCCTACAGGTCCAACTTCTCGTGCCCTTCGAGTAGCTGGCTGTGGCCAGGAAGCCACCACAGCCTTGCCCTTTGTCAGCTCTACTATATACCTGGACGTTCTTATAGCACATACAAATATGCATGTAGAAACATCGTCTGCCAATACTATCCATGGTCATAGGTGCCCATGTTTTCTTAAGAAATTTGTGTCTGTGTTCATTAGGGATATTGGTCTGTAAATTTCAGATTTTGGTATCAAGGTTATGCTGATCTCATAAAGTGAATTAGGAAGTCTTCCTCCTCCTCCATTTTCTAAAAGCTTTGGTATATGATCATGGTATTGTTTCTTTCTTAAAATTTAATGAATTCACCAGTGAAACCATCTGGACCTGGAGTTTTCTTTGTGAGAAGATTGTTTTTAACTGATTAAATGTATGTGGAAAGATTTTTCATAACAGTTTTGTTTTATTTAAAATGAAGGTTATTCAAATTTTGTATTTCCTATTATGTTATCAGTTTTGGTAATTTGTGTATTTCAAGAAGTAGGTCTATTTTATTCTACAGGTTGTAATCTGTTACTATCTTTTACTTTAATGCACATGTTACTCTATATGAAGGAGTTCTGGTGGTGTAGTGCCTAAGGCATTTGACTGTTAACCAGAAGGTTGGAGGTTCAAACCCCCAGCCACTCCACAGAAAGAAGACTGGGCAATCTACTTCTGTAAAGATTTACTGCCTTGGAAACCCAAAGGAAGTTGCTATGAGTCGGAATCTATTTGATAGCAGTGAGATTGGTTTTTTCGGTTTTATTCTATATCAAGCTGAGGGCCCCTTCAGTCTGGTTTTTGTGCCTTTGATGTATTTTCATTATTCTCCAAATATTTCCCAGTTCCTTTTATATTTTCCCTGACCAGTCCTGAAATCAGCCATTTCTCCAGGGAGTTGTAATTCCTTTTAGTGCAGAATGGTATTTAAACACTGGTTCTCACCAGGATTTGAACACTGAATATACCATATACTGCCAGGAGAATGAACTAATCAGTCTTGGGGAAAGTGTAGCCAGAATGCTCTTTAAATGTGAGGATGGTGAGACTTTGTCTTGCTTACTTTGGACATGTCTTCAAGATGGACCAATTGCTGAAGAAAGACATCAAACTTAGTGAAGTAAAAGGTCAGTGGAAGAGAGGGAGCTTCTCAGTGCAGTGGACTGACATAGGACTGCAGCAGTGGGCTCAAGCGTGGCAAGGATTGTGAGGGTGGGTCAGGAACCAGCATGGGGTTGCCGTGAGTGGGGACCAACTTGACAGGACCTAACAACAATAACAAGAAAAATGATGTTTATCATGGAGAGTTTTGACAAATACCATCTTAGTCAAGTGATCAAGGTTAGTATTACAGAAATACATACTTCCTGATCCTGATACACTGGGGAAGGCACATGACTTTTGTGGTATCCTTCCCAAGAATGCATAACCTCAATTTCCAAACCAAACCAAACACACTGCTATCAAGTTGATTCTGACTCATGGTGACCCCCATTGGGTTTCCAAGACTGTAAATCTTTACAGAAGCCAACTGCCTCATCTTTCTTTTGCAGAGCAGCTGGTGGGTTCAAACCACCAACCTTTGGTTAGCAGCCAAATGACTTAACTACTACACTACCAGAGCTCCTTAACCTCAATTTAGTCATGAGAAAAATCAGACAAGCCCAAATTGAGGGGGATATTCTATAGGTTACCTGATGGGTACTTTTCAGATGTTTCAGAGTCATAAAAGACAAGAAAAGACTGAGGAGTTGTCACAGATTAGAGGAGACTAAAGAGACATGAGGAGTTCTGGTAGCGTAGCGCCTAAGGCATTTGACTGCTAGCCAGAAGGCTGGTGGTTCAAACCCACCAGCCACTCCTCAGAAGGAAGGTTGGGCAATCTATTTCCATTGTGATACTGCCTTGGAAACCCAAGGAGGGGTCGCTATGAGTTGGGTATGACTCGACAGCAGTGAGAAGGAGACAGGGGAACTAAATGCAGTGTGGAATACTGGATTAGATCCTGAACAGAAAGAGAAAATGGACATTAGTGAAAACTGATGAAACTTAAATAAGTTTTATACTTTATAGTTAATAGTATTGTACGAAGTTGAATTTCTTAGTTTTGATAGATATCCTTTGGTTATGTAAGACATTAACAACGTCTTACATAACCAAAGGATATACAGAACTCTACTGTTTTTGCAACTTTCTATAAATCTAAAATTATCTCAAAATTTTTTAAAAGTGGATTGTTTCCTGTTGTTGGTTTAAGAGATTATCCAACTTTTAAGATTTTTCTCCTTAATTCCAAAAAAATATTTATACTTGTGGTTCTCAAAGTGTGGTCCCTAGACTGGCAGCACTCACATCAGCTTCAGACTGATTGGAAATACAGATTCCCAGAAGCCCTGCAGATAATTCTGATTTGAACCAAAGTTTGAGAACCATGTTTTATACTATTAGTAAAAAGTTAAAAGGAAACATTTAATTTTATTAATATGTTGGCAAGTTGTTAATAATGAATTTGCTTACCATAAAGTATAAATAATGTGTACCTAGGCAACCCAAGGAGGGGTCACTATGATTCGGGTCTGACTCGATGGCACATAACAACAAAAACAACAAAAGTGCATTTTAATCCATTTTCTGTGCTTTGTTCTATTTTCATCCATCTCCTAAACAGGCTACCAGGTGTACTTAAGGAATGATTTTGAGATCTGGATAGATGTTGATTTATCTTCTTTTTATGTCCTGCTCTCAATTTTGGTTTATCCTTTTTTCTTCATAAACCAAAAATCAGTGCTTCATATATGTATCCTTATATGGTGATATTCCTTCAAAGACTTAATGATTGGTTTTAGAATGTTTTCTTCTGTGTAGTTGGAAAAATTTTACCCATTGTTCTGAATAAGAAGTATGTCTTCTTGCTACTTTCAGGTCTTGATTTTTTTTCCCTAAGGTTTAGAATGAAAAAAACAAAAATAGATATTTTCTAAGGATGGTAATTGCTCAGTTTTAAACAGAATTAAGTTCTTAAATTTTGTGTTAAAAACAAAAACAATTACCACCCGGCTGCTGTTCACATGCTCCTTCGTGGTCATATCAGTGGCTCTTGGGGGCTCTCACTTTCTCTGCCCCCCCTTTTCCACCTTGTCCTTCAGCCTTCATAAATCTGAAATTTACAGATAGGATTTGTGTGTTGATTTTGAGAAATAGGACAGAATTTGAAAACTATATGTGGTAGTATTTCAATATTCACCCTGTTTCCAAAAAAATTCTCTTTACAGACTTACAACAGCTGTGCCAGACTCTGCTTAAACCAAGAAACAGTATGTCTAGCAAGTACTGCTATGAAGACTGAAAACTGTGTGGCCAAAGTAAGTGCTATTACTCATTGATACATATTTTACCACATGGCAACAATGCTTTGTGTATAGGCACCTTTACTCAGGCTATTACAGGACTATATATATTACAGAACAAAATACAAATAGGAATCATTATATCCAAAGAAAGTTACAAGTTGGATTTTCCATCTATTCAGTTACAGCAGAATCTTTTGATTATGTATTCTGGTCACACTTTGGACAGATTAAATTTGTTGCTTGACACTAGTTATGGGTTGTCACAAGTCAGTAAGATTTGTATGAGATAACATACAATTGTTTTTGTAAGTTCCTGATTTTTAAATACAATTAATAATAGAATGTACCAATACCGGGATTGTGAAATACACTATAGAAAATCCAATAATTATATTACTATTATTATTTATCAAGTAGCTATTGATAGCAATGTTGCTTTTGATGATCTAAGTGAACAAGTATATTGAGTCATACTATATCAGCTGTGTCTTTTTTATGCATAATTATGTGCCATTCTATAGCCTAGATACAAAGATAATGTAAAGTATTAGAGATCTGAGGCTTTTGGTATCAACTATGACTCAAATTTCCCTGGCAGCTCTCATTGTTCAGAAACTTGGACCTAAATTTAAATGTGAGCCATTTTGATTAGACCATGAGTAGCATTCCACTCTGCTTTGCTTCTACATTTTTACTTTACATATCTATAACATTATTGCCTTTATGACCATTCAGAGATTTTTCACTGCTGCAGCGTTTTCAACTTAAATTGCTTTAGTCTATTATATTATATACCCGGGCCCTCAGTTACTACTGTTGTTATTAGAGCCAGGACTGGTGTCATGGGGTCTCCATCCACTACTACAAAAATATCCAAGGACACAAATATTTTTTATTTTCATTTCATTTCATAAAACATGCAGAAGTCCTTGGGCCTAGCTTACTAACTGAAAAAATGTCATACAAAATATAACCATTGTTGTGATCCATATAAGAAACGTCAGAACTTACTAAAAATTATAGTTATAGAAGAGATTCACAGGGATGCAAGGTGTTAATAGGAGAAACAGTGTGCAGAGGGGACAGTCCATACAGGAACTCTATACTTTCTGCACCACTTTTCTGGAAACCTAAAATTGCTTTGAAAAATAGTCTGTTTCAAATAAAATTTTTAAAAAGTTTGTCAGTTAAGTGTCTCTTAAATTAGAATGCCTTAATAATTTGCTACAAAATACGAATATTATAAATTACATGTGTTTATTTTTCAGTCATTTAGTCACACCTATCAAGTGCTAATTGACCCTATTTTATATCTAGCATTTGTGCATTGGGGGAGGAGGATCAGTTATTTGGGCCTTTAGAAATAGTCTTCCCCCTTTTTGGTCATGGTGCTCTCAGATTCAACACAAGTGGGTGACTTCTGGCTAAACAAGGTACAATCTTAGCATGAACGCCGATCCAAGGACGGGGTGGTGGTTTTAATGAGTTTCATTGAGAGCTGGCCAAGTGAGCATCTGTTCCTTTTGTTTTCTCCATACTTTGTAAGCCAGGATCTCTAAGCTACGTAGTTATGTTGTGTATCTGTAGGATGTGTTGTTTCCCTCCTCCCACCCTGTACTTCAGTAGTGCATAGTTAGAAATCTTCTGGCAGCTGGAACAACGGCATATTTTCCTTTATGCTCTTGGGTGAGGAAATAAGTTCGCTCATTGCTGCTCATCAGTCTGTTTCACATGCTCCCAGATGGTGACCCTCTCATCCCGTTCTTGCTTATTTTAACATTTTTCTGACACTTAAATCCTTTCTTCATCTCCTTAAACACCCTCATATTAACTTCTATCATTTCCTCTGGGAACCCACATAACTTTCTGATTTCTTTTACTGGCCTGCATCCTGCCTTCTGGTTCACTGCTTCAGATCTGAGTCAATAATCAGCTGATCAATGGCAAATATAAACATGTAGCTGGAAAAATGTGTTTCTTTCCACAGCCTCCAGTGAGGTATTGAGAACATGGGAATAGTAAGAGAGTTTTTCCTTTTTATTTACATGTGTAATATGGTGTCTCATGAGTCCATGCTGTTTCCACTGGCCTCATTTGTTGCTTGACCTTTGAAAGGTAATGACTTGCCATTATTTTTATAGGTCGGCAAGCTTGTCCCTATTTCTTGTTCTTCACCTTTAACCCTAACCGAATAGTTTCATCTGCTACACTTGATAAGGCTGCAGTGGTTTTTCACTTGGTACAATTATCTGTTGTTGATTCAGATTGTTCTCCAATGTGGCCTTGAATGTCCAACCATCTCCATGTGAGAGCAACTATAATGCAGTGATATCAACATTTTTGCTCTCTGACTAGTTCACAGTAGCTGAATTCTGATACGAATGACTGGTTTGGAGCAAGATACTAATTATATTCCAAAATCCTCTTATTGAATACTGTTTATGTGCATTTTAGAATACCAAAAAACAACACTGGAAAATGATACAAGGTTGATAATAATCTTCTAAATCTATAACTTGAAGAGTGAAGCCTAAGAAAAGATTATAAAATAAAAATGAGGGAAGGGTCATTTTATTAGTATAACTTAATCTGAGTAGTATTTAGAGGCATTGAAATGTCTCTTATTTTCTTCAAAAACCTTTCTTCTTACTAATTACAACCCTGTAGTTCATAAGATTTGTGTTTGGAACATGATGAGCTCTGTATTTATTGTAGCTTTAAATGGACAGTCATTATTGACTGTCAACTTAGTCTTTAAAATCTATAATTATGTTTGCCTAATTGTCAACCTTCATGATGTTTTTTAATTGGTGATGAAAACTAACTGGGAAACTGAAGAGCATTTATTTCTTATGTTATTTTTGTTACTGACTTCAGTCAGTGTGACTGAATATTTTAGTTCTAGGCTTCAAGCTTTTCCCTCATTTACCTTGAGACACACACACACACACACACATACATTCAGTTCAGATTGAGTTATTTGCACACATCTGCCTAGATCCTTGGCACCCAGATAGAAGTTCTTCCTCTTTGTGATTGAGAGATAAACCCCTTCAGTAGTCCTTTGAAAATGTTTTGTATCTTAGTTGTTGTTGTTTGTTGTTATTGTTTTTTTACTTGAGACTAATAATCTGTTGGAACTGACTGAGACAGAAAAATGTGATGTTCCTTTCCACTCACTCCAGATTTTGATAGAAGACTTGTTTTATTTATTTCTAAAATTATATCCGCAGGAAACAAGCTGTTTAAATTCAGATTATGCTGAAGCAAAATGGTCCTGGTATGAGAAGCAACGTGCTGTTTTATGAGCACAGAGTCCCTTTTCTCATAACTGATTGATAGTAAATATTTTCCTGAAGAATTATTGCCAACCATGAACAGTGCAACTGTTTCACTTTTTTTCCGTGCTGCTTGCTGTACCAGCCATTGTCGGTAATTAAGATCTACAATTCACAATGCAGACGTTTGCACTTCCTCTGGGTCCGTGCTATTTATAAGGCATTTCAGCTGTTCAGAGTTTCTTTTGAGTTTTAAACTACATGTTAACAGGCTTCTTTAATATACTGTTCCACAAGTAGCGTGTCAGATGGTCCCTTCTTCACACAGGCGCCTCTGCCAGGTCTAAGCTTTGAGGCTAACATACTTGGATTTAACCATATCATTGAGGCTGATGTGGTTGGAAATATTCTGGAGTCACAGACATGTTACACATGAGCTTTATTGCTGTTTCAAAAAGGCACAAATGATGTTCAGAAATATTTTTTCCTTTCATTTTTAATTGTCTGCATGAATTTAATGAACGTTAATGGGGGTTACAGAGAGGTCCTGAGAAATACATAGTGAAGTGACTTTTCCAAGGTCACTTTGAAGTAATAATAGAAGCAAGGACTCCTGTTACAGATAAGAGTTTGCACATTTGTTGGGTTAAGGATACAAGAAATTGCTCCCTTCTAAGGTGCATGACACTGAAGAATGCAGACCTGGGACACCAACATGGACCAACAGATTGACTCTACATGTGTTATGTAATCAGCTTCAGGAACCCTAAGTAGCATATGCTATCGGGTAAGGAAAATGTAAACCAGAATCCTATGTTAAAATTGGTAGAATTCAAAGCCATTTCCAACCAGGAGAACAATGAAAAAGAAAAAAAAAGTGCAGACCCTAGTCCTGAATGTTTATGAATTACGCCTTAGAATCTGAGTAACTGCTTGCACAGGCTCCATGCTCCTGGCTCTCATTGTTAACCACACAGGACAAAGAAAGAATGAACTGAAAGCTGTCAACAAAATGTGTTTAAAACTTTGCCCTGAGTGGAGATCGCACTGGCTGTTTTGCTGCCTGAAGTCCAGCTGCACTGATTGGGCACGTCGGCTGCCAGCATCCTCCAGCAGGGCACATCTGCAGAGAGAGGCAGGACACAGAGCTCGGTGCTGATTGCTTGACGGTCTTTGAGTATAGGCAGCTTTATAGCAGAACCTTTCCAAGGTCGTTTTATTTGACAAAACCGAAAACTTTCTGTAGTTCTTTTGAACTACATTGTTTCTGTAAACTTTTTTTCCTCAGTGAACTCTTTATGAACCTTTTTTTTTTTTTTTTAGATAGCAGCAGCAGTTCAGCTGTTGGGAACCACTGATCTATCTGACTGAAGCTCTTGAAGATGCTAGAACCTATTCACATTTCTGTCTAACCAGGGAGCTAATAAGATCAAGTTTGTCTTTGTGGATTGATCTAGATTAGCATGAGATGAGCCCAGTCAGTGAAAAGGGAAGGATTAGGGGAAAGAAGGGTGAAGGAAGGAAGTTCTCCATCAAGAATTGACTGCAGTATTGCCTGCTGATGCATGTCGGATCACCCGCACAGAGAGATCACATGGCTTCTCCAAAAGTCAAACGATCAATTCGCCTCGTTTTGGCTCTGTACTTAATGCACAAACAGTGCGATCTGCAGGGCTGTAATTGCATTGTTAGGGCCAAGGAACAAGCCTGTGCCTTTTCAGCAGACAGCTGGCAGGGAGAGAGGCATGTTGTTAGGAAAGAGAGAGGCAAGGCAAATAAAATTACTGCTAACGCTCAGAGATCGGCAGGAGTCCTACTTGCCTAATCTTACCGGTGGGAGCAAGCGGCTGTTGTAATCCAATTATAGCAGCATAAGCAATTTGTTAGACACTCCGCATAATGTAACAATTTCCCAATAAACTCTGACTTGTAATAACGTCGGCAAGAGTCCGCATAAATCTGCCCGAATGGTGGGGGCTGGAGCATTCGGCTGGGGGCTTGTAATTGGCGCCATCAGCACGTTTTGCGGAGTGCAGTATGGTGCAGTCTTTTAGTGCAGGAATTTTAAGGAGAAAAGCGTGGCACACGTTTCTTAGAAAAAGAAAAGTGGCCATTAAAAGGGGAGCCACACGAAGGGCATACTCTTGCCTTTACATTACCTAGGTATCTTAGTAGAGAAAGAAGACAGGAGGAAGCTATGTTTTCTTCTAATACTAAAGTGGGGGGTGGGGGGTAAGCAGGGAGGACAGAATGTGTGGATTAATTAAATTCCTTTATTTAAGGGCCTTGGCTTCTATTATTTATGCCCTCTTTCTCCAACCCCTTCCCCCACTGCTGTTCAGGCCGCATTCAGCTAACATTTTCACAAAATGTTCATAGTCAGGCAAGTCTGCAAATACCAAGTTTAAATGTGTTTTCTTACTCTGGAGTTTAGCGTTTTCTTTACAACATGAAAATATATTTTCTTTGTGTCTGGCAAAAATTGTTTAAAGATATTCTATCACAGAATATCAAACGTTCTCTTACTGAAGGGCTTAGAGGCCAGCTAGTTGTTTGTGTCGTACTAGCTTTACTCTGCTGCTTCATTTTCCAACTCAGAAATATATCGTGAATGTCTGTGAGAATAGGTTTAGTCATCTGTCTTGTTAGTCACCTGCTTGATCATTATAGAAATAATTTTGATTCCTCAGTCCTAACATTTCTGTTTTAGAAAACTATTTTGTTGTTGCATAGAGCAGAATAAAACCACTCCTATTTATTGATTAACATTTGTAGTCACAGAATAGGGTTTCTTATTTATACAGGGTGCAAGAGGTGAGGAATACTCACAGATGGGAGTTAACAGACAGGTTTTCATAGCACAGGGTAGGCACTAAATGCTACCTACTTTCTTGTGCCAACCCAGCCCTTTATTGTTGATAATTTGTGTCAAAACCAAGCTTCTGAAATAAAAACAGAATTCTTCAAAATATCATGTTGTTGTGCATATTATTACAATAAATATTTACTTTGAGTATAAACATTTCCTTCTACTGAAGCAAATGCTGCCTTGTTTGACTGTAGCTACATCAATAAACTGCAGTGCCTCTAATAAAGCCACTCAGTGTCTGGGTTTAACTAATGGCTGATTTTCATGGCTTTGACAGTGAGCTGTGTGCGTTATTTTCTCCTGATATTGTAAAAATAATGAGAGCAAATTAGAACAATCAGTTTACACAGATAGCTCCTGATTGGAGGCGATGGGCAATATGGCAGCAGGTAATCCATCTTCGGGCTCCTGTCACGTTAACTTCAGCAGTGTGAAAAGATCAGGTGGAGTAAGTAGGGATCCTGCCCAATCGGAACACTGAAATTAATGAGAAGAGCATTGTTCTGTGATCAGCCTTTTAATTAGCAAGACTGGAAACAGAGGGAATGGTGAAGGCAGGACCACAGCTGCACAGTGCGAGGCACAGTGTCAGAAAAGAGAAAAGAAAAAAAAAAGTTGGTGGGTTTGACATTACCCTTTTCTTGCTGTGTACAGGCGCTGAGTTTTCTTTCTAGAGCTGGTTTACACGCTTTAAGAAATACTGCCTACTTTCCAAAGTCATGTCACAAATATGGTTGATGTGTTTATATATAATCTATAGATCTTACTTCTTTCAGGGATCATACAGGATTTTGAATACCAGCATACTTTCTTTGGCATTGCACTCAGGGTTTTAAGTTTCTTTTTCTTTTTTTTTTTTTTTTTTGTAGTTAGGTAACCAGAGGAATTAAATCTTTAAAAGCTATGCCTATTCACAAACAACCACACACACGTGTGCATACACACACACACAAGTTAGAGTTCTCCTCTGGTAAGTAAAGTGAAGGTTTTTCTGGGTAGGAGTACCTCCATCACTTTGTTTAAAAGAAGAACAAAATCTAGGCAGGAAGTGATGATGGTATGTTTAATATTGTGTTCTTTTCCTGATTCTGTTCATTAGGAGATTCGGGGGTTTTTCTATGCCATTGACTTCTCGGTGTTGGAGGCTGTGTTATTGCAATTTCTGTAATTGAGAATTGGATATCAATCAAGAATGGTGTTTATAAGAGGAAGAAGGAAAAAGAAATCTATGTAGTAACTGAGACTAAAGGCTGATCATCCATTTAAAGCACAGTTACACTAAAATTGTAACCTTGTTAATCATCCCTGTAATATTGGAAAATATGGTATAGGGCTAAGGAAGACTTTAATGAGCTAATTTTTTTTGTATCAAATCAGCGCCTGTTTTTTGGACCTTCCTTGGCAGGCTTTAACTTTGGGAAAGTGTAATGAAACCATCAGGATTTGCAATATTTTAGTTTTTATGCCTTATACTCAGTGGCACAATGTAACCTGTGAAAACAAGTAATATAATGTAGATTATATAAATAAACTCAGATATCTTCCAAATGCTATGACATAAAAATAATTTGTATTGGTATTATGAGTTAATTGACTTAAAAGACATTTTATGTATCAATATATAAAAGCTAGTTATCTGGTAGCCTCTGAATACAGAATTAGTGGCAAAGAGTGAAATACAGTGTGAAATACTCAGGGTCAGTATCTCATCACCGTTAATCGGACTTTTTTCATATATGTAACTAATGGAGGTTGTAGAGTCACTCTCTAGCCATGCAGCTGTAAGATCACTGTATTTACAGGGACTGACACACTGCTTTTATGTCTTCTCCATGCAAAACTCATAGAGCAAAAGCAGTTCACTTCCCCCTAGCACCCACCCACTTTCCACTTCCATAAAAAATAAAAGTACTCCTTACTATGGTCCAGGGGATTGTGTTAGAACAGAATTACCATTTTTGTTTTGTTTCATTTTTTGACTGATAGTGAACTTTTCCTGAAAATATTCATTTAAACTTATATGTGTTAGTATGTTAGGATCAATGCCATAATACCAAATAGTGTCTAGGACTCCCTTTCCCCACCCCACCCTCACCCCACCCCACACTTTTTAAGAGAATCACACTGCTGTGCGTGTTAGTATTCTAAAACCCACTTGGTAGAATTGTGCATGGTATTTCTCTACATTTCTTAACATGGAAAATGAATTTTTATTCTTAGAGCTTTTGTGAGTGTTTGTGACTCTTCATGGGTGTAAACAGTCTCTTCTCTCCTAGTTTGACAGCTTCAGAAGCTTGGGCTCATAAGCTCTCCATGAATAAATATGTTCTTAGTCATATGGTGTAAATATATCACTTACAAAGCTTGTGAAACCTGAGCCTTCCTTTTGAACCTTTCAGTACCCATGAGCTCAGGATCTATACATGTAAAATTTTATTCTTGTGTCATGACTTCACCTTGTAAGGCAAATAAACTATGAACCTGAATGACTATGTCACTCTATACCAAGTTTCTATGAAAGCAAAATAATATTTTTCCCTTTTCCCTACAACTTTGAAATTCCCTCTGACTTAGTGATCTTGCCAGTATTTGTTCCTGTTATTAGAGTTCTTGTCCAGTAAGATGTGCTTCATAATATTGGTGTTAAAATAGACATCTCCTTTTTGAGGACATTCCTTTTGTTGTTGTTTATATAAAACCAAACCAAACTCACTGCCCTCTAGTCTGTCCCGACTCACAGCAACCCTTTCTTGGGTTTCCAAGGCGTTACCTCTACAGAAATAGATCGCCTAATCTTCCTTCCAAGGAGTGGCTGGTGGGTTTGAACCACCAGCCTTCTGGATAGCAGTCAGATCCCTTAGGCACTACGCCACCATGTTCAATTGGTTCATTTGACTGCTAACCAGAAGGCTGGCAGTTCAAACCCACCAGCCACCCCTTGAAAGGAAGGTTGGGCAATCTACTTCTGTAGTGATACCACCTCAGAAACCCAAGGAGGGGTCACTGTGAATCAGATCTGACTCGATGGCAATGAGTTTGGTGTTTTGGTTTTTTAACAGACCAAACTCATTGCAATTGAGTCTATTCCAACTCATAGCGACCCCCACTGGGTTTCTGAGTCAAGTCACCTTAAATCCCACCAATCCCAGAGCTTGTCAGTAGGGTTTGTCTTAGGGAAATTTTCATCACTCTAGTCCTTTAGCACTCAACCAGTACACCCTATTTAAAGTCCTTGTGTGTGGAACTAGTTCAGTCTTTAGGATTATTCATTCTTTCTTAGTTATCTCTCTTTTCTGGATTTTTTGTTTTGGGATATGTTCCCAAACAAAGAATTGAAAATGTCTATTTCCTTTCTCGTAGTACCTTCAGGATGGAAGGCCTTTATTTTCCTTTCAGTTTTGTACTATTCAGAAGGTTGAGAAGGAGAGGATAATATTTAAGGAACCTTTGCCTTCAGATGCTGTTGTGCTAGCTATGTGTAATATGTTTTCATCCTCATGTGAACTTGATTGAAATGGGTACTATTACCCGTATCTTACAGTTGAGGAGTGTGAAACTTAGAGAAGGTAAGCCTCTTCCCAAATTTTCACATCTTTAAGTTGTAGAGCCAAGTTTTAAACTCAGATCTCTCTGGTTTCAGAGTCTTAGGTTTACTGCACCAGTTTGCCCATCAAGTAGTATTTGGAGACCCCAACTATCTCTTACCCAGATAGTTTAAAACCAGTTGCCGTTTATCCATTTGATTTCTATAGTGCGTTTGACATGTAGTATTATTTTCTCAAATTTTTCCTTTCTCTTTACTGATATAAAATGTCTTGTTCAGACTGAACTGATCTAAGTATTGTATCTAGAAAACTTGTTGTTGTTGTTGTTGTTAAGTGCCGTCGAGTCATTTCCGACTCATAGCGACACAGCAGAACGAAACACTGCCCGATCCCGCGCCAGCCCCACAATCCCTGCTATACTTGAGCCCATCTTCGCAGCCACTGTATCAATCCATCTCCTTGAAGGCCTCCCC
This sequence comes from Orycteropus afer afer, assembly GCF_000298275.1. Classification (NCBI taxonomy): domain Eukaryota; kingdom Metazoa; phylum Chordata; class Mammalia; order Tubulidentata; family Orycteropodidae; genus Orycteropus; species Orycteropus afer. The sequence continues at coordinate 5,346,656 of NW_006921651.1, read as the reverse complement.
CTCTTTCGTCGACCCTCCACCCTACCAAGCATGACATCCTTCT
>NW_006921651.1:5337312-5343323 GCF_000298275.1 Orycteropus afer afer | reverse complement strand
TCTCAGTTATTTAGTCAGTAATTCTACCACATAGCCTTAAATGCTTAATGATAATCACCTAGCTTATCAACACAGTACACAGATGTTTGGAGCCCTTGGTGGTGCAGTCAGTGCACTCAGCTGCTAACTGAGAGGTTGGACATTCAAGTCCACCCAGAGGCATCTCGGAAGAAAGACCTGGAAACCTTCTGAAAAAATCAGCTGTTGAAAACCTTTTGGAACCCAGTTCTTCCCCTGGCACGCATGGGGTCCCCATAAATTAGAATTGACTCAATGGCAACTATTGTTTTTATGTACATATATAAAATCTTTAAAGGATCTAAGATGCCCTCATAGTTCCATGTGACATTGTATTGCATACAGACTAAATGGAACAATATTAGACATTTAGATCAAGGTCCTGACTCATACCTTAATTGTTTTAGAAATTGTTTTGGAATACATACCTCATCCTGTGTCAGGATTTACAGTGTAGACATGCAGTGGAAGTCCTTTCATACCAAAATATGTGCTTCCAATTAATCTTGGTAATTAATTTTATAGATTAAAAAAAAAATGCCCCTTAAGGTTTCAAAGTCCAGGCTCTGATAACACTTCAGAAAATATTTTTGTATTTGTATTCATGCTTCTACTTGGTAATTGAGAAGACATTATGATGAGAGTGTCAGAATTAATAGCTGAACTTTGAAATCCTCTGTTTCATCGAGGAAGGTTGGGTCAGGGGTGAGTGATTAAGAAGAAACAGATTCATCAAAAGTAAATGACAACAAAAATCAAACAAATAAATACTGTTATATCTGTATCTATATTGATATATCCCTGAATGTTCCCTAATGGGAAGAATAGAAGTAATTATCAGTTAAGGTTGAAATAAATTGTAGGTCCAGACCTGTAAAAGTATGTAAGGAGCACGTGCTCGCATGGAGCACTGAGACTGTGACAAGCAGGAAAGATAAGATACTTCTAGAAGAATGAACGTATCAAAGGGATAACATTTGCCCAAAAACAGAAACGAGAAGGCGGGGAGGGATAGGGAAAGCAGAGGGGTAGAAATGAGGAACCCAGGCTGGAAATGGGGAGAATGTTGACACATCACAGAGATTGCAACCAGTGTCCCAGAGCAATTTGTGTGTGATTTATTGAATGAAAAATAAATTTACTGTTTTATTTACTAAAGCATAATAAAATGTTAAAAAAAAAAAAAAGAATGTAAATTTAATTATGCTTCATGCCTTAGACATCACTTCTCTAATTTTGCCCACATTTTCTAGGACTATTTAAGAGCATAGGAAAACATAATTATTAAGATTTTCTTTAAATTGGGAGCAAGCCAAAAGGGAAATATAGAGAGAAAACCATGTTTAAAAAGAAATGGTTCCTATAGTGTTAACTATGGAGTCTGTAGCGTGACTCTGTAATGGAATATCATGGCAGGGGGTATAATACTGTAAATAAGATGAATATGCCACTTGTGGATTAATGGGCAACCTAAAGAGTGGCTTTATTTACATCTGTGTGTGAGGTTCCTTTTCAGTTTGTGTATTTTCTGTTATTCTTAAGTAGGTTGTCCATTAGAACTGGGTTCTCACAAATCTGATAGTTCAGTTAGGGAACTTTAAAAAATACCAGTTTGGTTGGTTTTTGTTTTGTTTTGTTTTTTTGTTTTTTAACGCGGAAGAAAACTCAAAATCATAAAAAAAAAATAATAATAATAAAAAAAAGAAGACCAGGTTTACCGGCCTGAGAGAGACTAGTGAAACCCCTGAGACTATAGCCCCTAGTCACATTTCCAGTTGGCAATTGAACTCACTCCCGTGGCTTCCAGCCAAACAATAGACAGGCATTTAAGGTGAATATTTATACCAGGTAGGTACGCTCCTTAGAACAGTCAACCACGGAGATCTAAAGGGCAGTATGTGCCCAGGGAGATAGCTCAGAGTGCAGGATTGCTTCCGAAAGAAGGACACGGTAAAAGTAACCACAGTGAGGAAGTGCGAAGAGAGCTGTTACTTTGTGGGGATTGCAGTCAATGTCATGAAACATAATGTGTATGAACTGTGGTATGAGAAATGAATTTGCTCTGTGAACTTTAACCCAAATCACAATTTTAAAAAAAGGGGGGGCAGGAGGGATATATTAGTTTTGTTTTGTTTTTTTAAAATCTTGCTTTATGTATATATCTGTGTAGGTTAATATAATACAGTGTCAGTTTAGACTTTAAAATTGATAGGCTGAAGGAGTTTTCTTTTTTAGCTTTTTCACTGGATAATACTTAAGGAGACGAGAGTTAATGAAACTAAGGCCATGAAGTACACTTTTTTTTTTTTTTAATTGTGAGTTGGGTAAAAGTTTACAGAGCAAAGTGGTTTTCCGTTACAGCTATTTTATGTGCACATATTTTTTTGTTGTTGTTGTGAAAGGTAAAGAGTAGGCATGGACCCACCCTGTATGTATCTGGGTTACAGTAGATTCCATTTGTAGTGATAAAATTTTATCGATATTATATTCTTTTCAAAGAAAGGTTTGAGTACCAAGTAACAAACCTTAATGCAAGTTATAGCCTGGGACATTATAGTAGCCCCTATTTCAACATTAGGAGCTGTGGTGACCCAGTGGTTAAAGCATTGGCTGCTAACCAAAAGGTCAGTGGTTCAAACCCACCAGCCACTCCATAGGAGAACGATGTGTCAGTCTGCTTCCATAATGATTTATAGCCTTGGAAACCCTTTGGGGGCAGTTCTAGTCTGTCCAGTAGAGTTGCTGTGAGGCAAAATCAACTCAATGGCAGTGAGCTGGGGTTTGTTTTGTTTTGTTTTGTTTTTGGTATCTCAACAGAATAATATGAGAACATGGAGAAAGAGAAAGTACTAAGTGGGAAGTTTTATATGACTCATTTTTAGTCAGCAGTTAGGCTGCTGTTGATTATCAATTAATACTGTTACGTAGTACTCTTAAAACATTAGAAATTTGATATTTAGATTATTATTTATCTCTGCCTCCCCTCAATTGAACATGTGTTTTATAGATTACTTATAAAAGGCAAATTGTATGCAAAACTAAATTGTCTTCATTGTGGACTTTGTATAAGATTAATTTTTACTCGCACAAAGTAGATCCTCAAATTATGTTTGAGTCTGACTTCTAAAAGAAAAATGACGAAATATCTCTGTAAGGTGTTAAAATCCAAAGGCTGTGTCACCAAATTTAATAGCCTTTTGAACCACTGTTTATTAAATGTTTATAATGTGCCAAATACCAAGCTAAGGGCTTTAGATACATTCCCATTTAAACCCTTTGAATAACTTCGTTGAGCATAGATGTTACTGCCTCATTTTACCTACGAATAAACTAGGATGCAATTGGAATTTGAACCCAGTCTGTCTGGCCCGTGGCCCCTGCTTTACACCACTATGTTTTATGAATTTCAGTGTATAGATATTAGGGTAAATGTGGCACATGGTGGGGAAAGGGAGGGGACAATTATCTACAAAGAAGTTCTCTGTGGTGTCTTAAATGTTAAGTTACCGAGCAACTAGCCAGGACTTGGAAAACACAGAAATGTGCAAATTGGTTATATAAAATCATGATATGGTAATACATTTTAGATTTGTTATTCTTCTCTTTGCACTTGTAGTATTTTCCTTTTCAGTATTCCATAAGAGATAATAAAAATTAAAAATACCTCAGTTGGCAACCACAAAAATAAAACTGTTAATTGAGCCTTGTAATCTCCTCTTGCTGTCTGTTAAGACTTTTCTTTTCAAGCTTTGATTGTGTGTAATAAAACTGTTGCTTAATTAATGCCAGGCTTCTGAAGCCTTTGCATGCCACAAGAGTGAAGTGGGGAGATCAAGAGGCAGCATCCAGTGGCTTTTCTGTCCTGTTAATTTAGATTGGTCATTGTTCTAGGTCATGATCTAAAGCTCCCAACAGATACTAGGTGAACTGAAAGAGAAGCAGTAGTGAATCTTGTCTTAGGAAAAGTACAGCTCATGATTGAGGCTCTTAGTAGGTTCGTGATGAATGTTTCACACAATATTTCACCTCTTGTTTGAGCTGCCCTTGGAGTGAATATGGCTTTGTTAATATGACCAGTGGACATAATGCAAAATCAAGCTAAGGTGGTATCTTGGCATCAAGGTTTTGGGGTATGGGCAGGAAGATCTGGGACTGATGTCTGTGGTATGCTGTCTTTGGCAGAAGGGTCATGTCAGTGACCATGACATGAAAGAGAGAAAATTATAATGACTGTCTTAATCTCCTTTTAGAATGCTGAGGAGGGGAAAAGAAAGGATCAGAGTTTCCCTTGGTAATTGCTAAAGTTTCCTTTAATTATGGACACTTTTTGAGCGATACACATGCTGAGAAAAAGGTTGCTAGGAAATGTTTGTTTCACATTTTTGACTGAACATATAAAAATAATTTTTTTTTCAATTTTAGAATGCAGGATATTGAATAATGGTCTTCCCTCAAATGATTTTTTAAAGGTGACTCTTTACAGTCTCTTCTTTTTCTTTCCCTCATTCTTCTTCCTGGAATCAAGGTACTTGTTAATTAGCTGATTTCATATTTGATTTGATTTTAACAAGAGTGGTGAAAAGCAGTGTTTCTTTCAGGGTGGGGCAGATTTGGACTCCAACAATGAAAAATGAAGCTCCTTTTGTTTCTGGCTGCATTCCCAGAATGACTGTGTGTATTATAATCATTGAACTCTTAGCACCCACTCAAATTCTGTCTGGATTGGGTAAGATTACAACATCATATCTAAATTATATGTCCTGTTGCTGTCCAAACATGAGCTGGACATTGCTGGAGAGAGGCATTGAACATCATCATCAATCATTAAGGTGTCAGTGGCAAAGGGAGTTTACAAGCATGGAAAAAGAATGTGGGCTTCAATTTGAATAAGTTTCTGTTGTCCAGGGGGTTATTTAATGCTAAGAAATACATGGTTTAGAATGGATGGAACTAGGTTAAGTGTTTATAGCCAAACCTTTGTGTTTTCCTCCTCTGAAGAGCAAGGTTCTCCTAGCACTGACCTACTTTGCTCTTACTCAGTACTGTAGGTACAGTAGTTACGTAGCCACAAAGGAAAAAAAACAGACGAAGACCAGGGATTTTTTAGTAGGAAGTGCTTGGTAGCATGTTTCTTTGTTGGTGAAACATAATGTTGCCACAAATCATGAATAAATATTTCGAATTCTCTAATATTATAGCAGTTATAACCATTTTTAAGCCTCCTTTCTAAGTAGATATTTCTCTCCTGGCTTTCTGTACCATGAACTTTACAAAACTGGCTTAGGCAGCCTATTAATTATTCATATCATAGTAACAATTAAAGCAAATTAAAAATAAAAATCGCCATATTGCATTTAACCGTGGGCAGCACCAAACTGTGTCAGCTCTGTAAGGGTCTGTGGTATTTCCTTAGTTAAAAGTGCTAGAGGGAGCTCTAACCTTGTTCAGAGGAGTGGCATATGGGAGCAGTTGTCCATCTGTGGCCATTGGGCTGCAAGTGAAGAGGCAGGCTAAGGCCCTCTGTGGCTAACATTTAAATCTCTTTTTGTTTGAAGTCCCTGTTTCTCTTATATCAAAAAATAAGGGTTAAGACTGTCTACCTCTAACCAAACAGGATTTTATTCCGTTTTCTCTCCCTTTATCTGTGAGAATAATCATCGTCTCCTAATGCAGTATTCAGAAGACCAAAGTAGGTACCTAGTCCTAAAAATGCTGTCAGATGAATGAATCTGCCTCTGCCCTTCCTTTGCTGGGAGCTGAGGCTCTTTCCCTTATTGCTGTCACCTTTTACCACTTACAACATTCTCTCAGCTTTTCCTCAGGCTGGCTAACTTGTTTTAACATAAAGTTGATTGAACTATAACCTACAGATGGAAAAGTTCATAAATCAGAAGTGTTTGAATCAGTGAACTTTCACAATTGAGCACGCTTGTGTAACCACTACCCTGACTTTAAAAAAAAAATCATAATGTTACTCGAACCCCCAAAGCCCA
>NW_006921651.1:5335075-5336807 GCF_000298275.1 Orycteropus afer afer | reverse complement strand
TAGTGAATATGTGTATTCTATTGGGTATATAATGAGGAAGAGAATTGGAATTTTCAAACTGTCCAATTTATATTCCTGCCAGCAGTGAAGCAGAGTTGTTGGTTTTTTTGTTTTTTTTGTTTTGTTTTGTTAAAATTTTTACCAACCAATTCTTGAATGTGAAGTACCTGTTCAGGTTTTCTGCCCATTTTTCTGTTAGGGTTTCTGGTGTGTTTCTTGTTGATTTGTAGGAGTTCTTTATAAATTCTCTAGACGAGTCCTTTGTCTAATGTGTTGGCTCTATCTTCTCTCGCTGTGTGGCTGCCTTTTTACTTTGTTAATGATGTCTGTTGATAAGCAGATTCTTAATTTTAATATAGTCCAATTTGTCAGTCTTTGCCTTTATAATGAGTATTTTTATATTCTGCTTAAGAAAGTTGTGCATACCTCAGTGTTAGAAAGATATTCTCCTATGTTTTCTTTTATGATTGTTACTGTTTTACCTTTCACATTTATATTTACAATCCATTTGGTTGTGATTTATGGTGTGAGGTAAAGGTCAGAATTATTTTTTTCTCCCATGTGATAACCTGTTGACCCAGAAACATTTGTGTATTTTCCCTCTGCACTGCATTATTTCCTTTGTCATAATTTATATGATCACATACGTGTTTCTGAACTTTGTATTCTGATCCATTGGTCATTGTATCTATGCTTGTGCCAATACTTGATGGTCTTAATTATATAGCTTTGTCAAAATCTTGAAATCTGGTAGTAAGTCCTCCAGCTTTGTTGCTTTTCTTCAAGTTAACCATGGTCATTTGCATCCCATATAAATTTTGGAGTCAATTTGTCAATATTTACCATCCAGGTGACCTTTGCATTTCCTGGTACTGCATTTGCACATAAAAGGGCCTCAATATATTTCTTTAAATGAGATAACTCTGTACATAAAAAAAAAAAAAAACCTAAATTATAATTCCTGTTAAGTTTGGTTCTCCTGAGCTGCTTTTATGGTCTAAATCACATCTTACATTTTCTTTCTTTTCTTCACAATTCTGTCCCAAAAAAACATCAGCTTAGGTACACTTATTTAAAAACATTTCAATTCAGAATTGTCCTTCCTGGGGAATTTGATATGAAGTTTCAATGTCTAGATTAAAGTGTGGTATGTTGTTATGTGCTGTCGAGTCGGCCCCGACTCATAGTGACCCCTCTTTGGGTTTCCGAGGCAGTGTCACCACGGAAGTAGATTGCCCCACCTTCCTTCCGAGGAGGTGTGGTATATAGTTTTAAAATTCTGTGGGCAGTTCATGATTCAAATGAATTGCTGAGCTGGTTTCTAGGTACTAGAGAGCAACAACAGCTACCTTTTTTTGAGCATTTATGTGTTAGACCCAATGCTAAGCACTTTACATACATTATCTATTATCTGTTATTTCTTACAAGAATCCTGTGGAATAGATGGTATTATTCCCCTTTACAGATGAAAAAAAAATGAAGCTTAAAGAGGTATAACTTGCTGAGTTCTACATAACTTGTACATTGCAGACACAGGGCTTGAACCTGACGCTGTGCAATATTGCTTTAAAATACTGATTTATTTTATCTACTCCATAATTAATGCCCAGGCTCCTTGATATTATCCTTAAGAATATGCCCTCCAGGGACCAGATTTGCTGGTCTGATAGAGCCTGGTGGACCACTGAGAGAATGGCCCCTAGCTGCCCTTCAGGTCTGGAATTGAACCCAC
>NW_006921651.1:5331676-5334975 GCF_000298275.1 Orycteropus afer afer | reverse complement strand
TGTGGCTTCCAGCCAAACAAAAGACAGGCATATGAGTTGAACATTTACCTGAGGTAGATACGCTCCTTGGAGAGAACAATCATGGGAGAAGGAAGGGCTGTTTATGCACTGGGAGACAGCTCAGGGGGCAGGAGTGCGTGGAGGGATGAATACAGGGAAGAGGTAACTGTCGGGCAAAATGGGAGGGGAGCTGTTCCATTGTGGAAATTGTGGTCAGTATCATGAGACAAAGTGTATATGAACTGCTGTATGGAAAGTGAATTTGCTCTGTAAATTTTCACCCAAATCACAATTTAAAAAAAAAAAAAGAATATGTCCTCCAATGTCTTGTCTTCCTTAACTTTTTATTGTGATTTGGGTGAAAGTTTACAGAGCATTTTCATTTTCCGTATATCAGTTCATGCACATTTTGTTTCATGACATTGACTGCAATCCCCACAAGGTAACAGCTCTCTTCCTACTTCCTCCGTGGAGTAACTTCTTCTCTTTGTCCTTCTTTCCTATGCATTCCTGCCCCTTGAGCTATCTCCCTGTGCAAACACTGCTCTTCTGTTCTTCCATGATTAATTGTTCTGAGGAGTATATCTACTGGGTGTAAATGTTCACCCTGTATGCCTATCTGTTGTTTGTCTGGAAGAGTAATTAGGGGCCATAGTCTCGGAGGTCTTACTAGGCTCTATCAGACCAGTAAACCTGGTCTTTTTTGTGGTTTTGAGTTTGGTTCCACATTGTTCTCGCACTCTATCCAGGATCTCCTGCACTGATCTCTTTCTGAGTGGTTGACAGTGGTACCTGGGCACCATCTGCTTCTTCTGGTCTCGTGGTCATATAGGCTGAGGTTCACATGGCCCCTTAGTCTCTTGAACTAACTGTTTCCATGCATCTTTGCGTTTTCTTCATTCGTCTTTGCTCTGGACGAGGAGAGACCTATTGTTGCATCTAGATTGCTGCTTGCAAGCTTTTAAGACCCCAGTTGTACTCACCAAAGTACGATGTAGAACAGTGTATTTAAGTAGTATATTATGCCAATTGAGCTTGATGTCCCCTGTGACCATGGTCCTGAACCCACAGATCCAACAACTCACTCCATCGATGTGATTGACTGTGCCTAAGAAGTTGTCATAACTTTGCCCCCTGTTCTATTTATTTGGACATTTTTATGGCACATTACAAATAGGTATGTAGAAATACTGTCTGCCAACCTTATGTATGGTCATGAGTACATTCCCTTTGAGCAAATTCATTTTCCATTCAACAGTACATAAACATTTTGTTTCATGACATTGATTGCTATCCCCACAATGTAACACCTCTCTTCCCACTTCCTCCCTGTGGTTATTTTTCCCTGTGTCCTTTCCTATGCATTCCTGCCCTCTGAGCTCTCTCCCTGTACAAATGCTGCACTTTGATCTCCCAGAGTTAATTGTTCTAAGGAATGCATCTCCCTGGTATAATTGTTCATCTCATAGGCCTATCTGTTGTTTGGCTGAAAGTTAAGCCACTGGAGTGAATTCATTTCCAGGCCTGAGGGATGACTAGAGGCCATAGTCATAGGGCTTTCACCAGTCTTTATCAGACCAGTAAATAAAATCTCTTGATTTTTGTCTTCTTCCGATCCCTACCTAGTGTCAGTGCTGCTCACCTAATTCAGGTCCATTCTGATATCAGCCTACTCTTCCCACCGTACTTACTTATAGTGTAGGCCTCCTGGATTGCTCACTGTTGAAAACTGCTGTTACCATGGAACATGATGCCACACATTCTGTGTGTAACTTTTGAAGAACTTAATCTTTTAAACAGAAATTGAAATCTACTTTTTTTTCCAGATGCGTTTATTTATCCTAGTGATCTAGGATATGCCATCTTGACCTTGAAGGCATTTGATGACCATTGGAATTTGAAAGGGAAAGATCTCTAAGATACTGCAGGCCATGACTATAATGCTAAAAATTAAAACTGACCGACAACAGCAGCCATCTGATCATGACCACCATAATCTTGACAGATTATTAAAGAGGATCCAGACTCTTCATGTAGATGTACTACATAAAGATATTTAGCCCTAAATAATAAGACAAGTTGGTATATTAAAATGATAGAAAGTTTGTCTTCGGATGAAGCAAAGAAAGGTAGCACAGTGGGGGAGAAGTACTTCAGGAAGACATTATTAGGACTTTGGATACTAGTGTCAGTCAGAAGGTTAAAACTTAAAAACTCAAATGTTTCAGAGAAGTTTGATTTATTCTTAGAATTACCCAAATACTATTATGAAAAATACTCTTTTTTTAATTAAAATATATACTTAAATTCTATTTTGGCTTTTTAGAAATAAAATGTGAAGATTCAATCTCTAGTTTTAAATTTATTTAAACCAAAAACACCAATTTATTCAGGGCTATTTTAATTTACCAAGGAACAGATCATAAAATCAAAATATGAAAGTCAGACTGAGCCTCAGATTATCCTGTTTACCCACTCATTTTACAGATGAAGTCTCAAGGCCATAAGCTTCCCAAGGTCACACAGCTAATTAGTTAGTGACAGGCCTGGGCCTAAATCTCTCTTACATCAACCTACTTCACTTTTTATATGGAGATGTGTGATATGTGTGCCAAGTAAGAAAACTGGTTCATGATTGGTTTGATTCTGTCTTGGTTATCTAGTGCTGCTCTAACAGAAATAACCACAAGTGGATGGCTTTAACAAACAGAAATTTATCTTCTCATAGTTTAGGAGGCTGGGCATCTGAATTCAGAATGCTGGTTCTGGAGGAGGGTTTTCTCACTCTCTCACGTCTGGAGGAAGGTCCCTGTCTCTTTGAGCACATGCTCCTGAACCATCTTCTTGTGGCTTGGAGTCTCTCTTTCCTCATCTCTGGTTCCCTTGCTTTCTTGTTTAATCTCTTTCATATCTTAGAGAAGACTGATTTAAAACACTTCACACTAATCCATTAACATAACACAGACAACCCGTTCCCAGATGGGATTATAACCACAGGCATAGAGGTTGGGATTTACATCGCATATTTTTGGGGGACACAATTCAATCCCTAACAGTTTCCAAAGCATTGAATTTCAGTATGCATTCCTTAAACGGAGAATAAAAATAGACTAACTGCAGAATGTTCAACACAGAGAAGCATTTCATGGGGAAAAGTTGTTATCCTTGAGTTTCATATTTATAGTGCTTCCTATGAGTTTAAGCTTATTGACTATGCAAAGGCATTTGATTGTGTGGATCATAACAAATTATGGATAACATTGAGAAGAATGGGAATTCCCGAGCACTTGATTGTACTC
>NW_006921651.1:5319754-5330796 GCF_000298275.1 Orycteropus afer afer | reverse complement strand
AATGGCCAGACTTTGTCTCACCTATTTTGGTCATGTTGTAAGAAGGGACCATTCCCTGCAGAAGGATGTCATGCTTGGTAGGGTGGAGGGTTGACGAAAGAGGGGGAGGCCTTCAACGAGATGGATTGATATGGTGGCTGCGATGATGGGCTCAAGTATAGCAGGGATTGTGGGGCTGGCGTAGGATCGGACAGTGTTTTGTTCTGCTGTGCATGGGGTCGCTATGAGTCGGAAACGACTCGACGGCACTTAACAACAACAACATGAGTTTAAGCCACACCCCGTTTAAAACGGTAATAAAGCAGAAAATCTTCATAGCAACAATTTCATACTTTAAGAAAAGGCAGGTTCTGCAGAGCAAACATCTAATTCCCATCGCTAAGTCAAGCACATACATAAGCATTCTGGAGGTATTTTCATATTCTTATCCTCCACTCCCAATACGTACACCAAATCCATGATAAAAAGTTTGTGCCACAACAAAAATTGCGACCCTCAAAATTCAATGTCTTTTCCCAGAAAGCCCAGAAATTTATAATCTCTGGTCCATGAAATCCATAAAAATGGTGCCTGTATGGGGGGAATGTGAACAATCTTCAGGCAGAATTACAAGGTAATAGAGTTTTTCTGCCAATTTTTGAGAGAAAGGTGCTGATGACAGCTGGAATGTTAGTCTGGTTTCTGCCTTAGCTCTGTCTTTGCTGATTAGTAGAACAAAGTAGAAATTCAGAAGGTAGTAAAATGTATTCTGTGGCCATAGGATGTTAGTTCTTGTAAAAATTGATAAAGTAAATTTTAAAAATTAGAGTAATATGCTGAGGTTCTTGTCATCATTCTGATCGTTTTCCTTACTGTTCTCCTTCCCTAAATTTAGGTAAATATAGAGGTAAAATAGAATCAGTGCCAAATTATGATGGTTCTTATGATTATTATTTGTAATGACATTCTGTAACGTAAAACATAAACTCTACTGCGACTCCTCCAGGATGACCTTTGAGCTGGCTTCAGTGTGGTCCTGGTGCTCGTGCAAAACTCTTGGCTGTGGAAAACATATTGCTGCATCTTTGCAAAGCATTGCTAGTCTTCTACATTTAACCTTAGTCATTGACTTGGAGCCTCATTGTTAAGAAAAAAAGGAAGGAACAGTATTTCATTTTAGAAAAACTATTTAGTTTCAATAACATCAACTGCACATGGAAATTTAGTCTGAACTCTACTAACTTATGCGAATCTGAGCAAGTTATTTTGATCATGTCTGCTAAAAAACAGATGCTGCATCCAAACTGAGCTTTTCCTGGATAAATTAAGAAAACAATTACCCAAGTATTCCAGAGAGAAATGTCTTTAGTCCCTTGATGCTCCAAGGGTTATTAAAGTTTTACCTGCAGATAACCAAGACTTCCAGAAGTTACAAGTCATTTACTTCATTCACTGCAGCTAAGAGAGGCCTGTGCTGCTGCCTCATAGGGTTACTTCTTGCTGCATTTAACATGCATTAACGAGCATTTAGAAGGAGCTGAATTTCTTCTAGAAAGCTGAGTTGGCTTCTTGAGATTCTATCAAAAAAAAAAAAAAAAACCTATATTTTCCTAATCCAGGTTTAGACATAGCTTCTCTATGGCTTCCTGCAGTAGCTAGTTTTATTCTACCAAGTCATTGAGACTTTTTAATAGGATATAACAATGCAAAGATTAGTAAGGACACAAAGAGGAAAAGGGTGGTTTGACTCTGTTTTGATTTTTCTTTATTTAAAACTGACTATATTTTTTCCCATATACTTTTTAATTGTGTTTTAAATGTGTCTGTGTTTTCCTCTGGCAGCCAGTGGCTCCATCATACCCTGTTACTTATGCTGGAACTTAACTTTCTAAATAAAGGGAGGATATGAGGGGGAGGTCGAGGAGAAAGTTCTTGGTTTAAACTTTGTCTGTCATAGAAATTTTATTTTGGTGATATTAACATCATTTAACATCCAGATGAGCAAACCTTCCTTTCTCTGAGGATGGTGTACCCAAAGAGCAACCGGATTCCAGACAATTAAACTTTATTACTATGCCTAAAACATTAAGTAGTGGTTTAACAAAATAGTTTTTCATCTCCTCTCCCTCTTGATGTTTATTGTTTAGTAGTGTGGGAGAGGGCCTGTTAGACCAACAAGCATATTCTCTTAGAATAGGTGAGCTAGGCCCCTTAGCATTTGGTTATACTCATTCCTCTCCTACCCCAGCTCCACCTCTGCCCACTCCCCTCTCTTTTCCATTTATCTCATCTCTCCCACAACCACCCCATCTCTTCTCAAGCTCTGGGTGGCTCTCCCTTTCCTTTCCCCTGCCTGCCCCTCCCCCATCTCTGTCCTGTCACCCCCAGTGCCCACTCTCTCCTTCCACCATCCTCATCACTTCTCCCTTCATTGCTCTCCCTCATCCCGACTCCTGGCCCCAGTCTCTCCTGTTCTCTTTCTCCTCTCTTCTCCTCCTACCTCTCCCTCTTCTCCCTGCTTCCCTTTCTGTCTTCTTCCCTCTCCTCTCCTCCCCTCCCCTCCCCCTTCTCCCCTTCTATCCCCGTCTTCCTCTTCTCTCCTTTTGTACACTCATAATAACCTGAAATTCTGTATCCTCCGGGATCAGATCTTGGCTTCTCTAAGGTTTTCAACAAAGGAGATTAATTTTTCCTGCTCTGATAATGTTAATGTTATGGACAAAGACTCTTTTAGACGATACAGAAATACCCTCCCCAGACCCATATACCCACGTATCAAGTAATGAGGTAATAATAGAAAAAAGACCAGAAAGATACACACCTGCTGTCTTAGTTGTCTAGTGCCCTTAAAACAGAAGTACTGCAAGTGGATGGCTTTAACAAACAGATTTGTTTTCTCACAGTGTAGGAGGCTGGAAGTCTGAATTCAGGGTCCTGGCTCTAAGGAAAGGCTTTCTCTCTCTCTGGCTCTGGAGGAAGGGTCTTGTCTCCTTTCAACATCTGTGGGCCTTGCATTCCTTGGAGATCTCCGTATGTCTTGGCATCAATCTTCCCCTGGGTCTAGGAAGTTCTCAGTGCAGACCCAGGGTCCAAAGGATGTGCTCTGTTCCTGGCTCTTCTTTCTTGGTAGTAGTCGGGTCCCTCCTTCTCTGCTTGCTTCTCTGTCCTCTTGTCTCTTGTAAGATAAACGGTAAGGAGCTCTGGGGGCGCTATGGTTAAGCCTTGGGCTGCTATCCGAAAGATCCTGGTTTGAACCCACCAGCTGCTCCAGGGGAGAAAGATGGGGCAATCTGCTTTGGTAAAAATTTACAGCCTTGGGGCAGTTCTCGTCTGTTCTATACTGTCAGCTAGGAGTTGAAATGGACTGGGTGTCAGTGGGTTTTGTTTGGTTTTAGGAAGATAAAAGGTTTTGCAGACCACACCCCAGGAAAACTCCCTTTGTATCAGATCGATGCTATGACCTGATTAAGGGCATTTCATCCCACCTTAATCCCTTTACAACTGATTTGCTGATCCCATCAGATTACATCATGGGAGGTGATTGTGTCATTTACATAACTGCCAAACCATTGAGAATCATGGCCCAGCCAAGCTGATGCATATTTTTAAGGGACACAGTTCAATCCATGACACCTACCAAAATGGGAACATTATTCATTCATTCATGGTGGGAATTGTGGGAAATTTTTATATTTTTTGTGCTTTTATAGAAGGTGTATAGTATAAATACTGTTTTTAAAAATCAACTGATCTCTCTTTGTTTGACTCCCAGTAGACCCTTATTTAGTGAAGTAAAAACAAAAAGAGGAATCAGATTTGATCCCCTAAAGAGTATGAATCTGGTTTGCTATTTTGATACTCAGTTTTTCAAGTACTTCCAACTTGGAAAATGGTGGTCCCTTGGACTGCAGCAGGAAGCCTTCAGCTATTGGTGCTGTCCTAGCACATAATGGATGTTATACAGTCTCACAGTTAGGCTGCAACTCTTCATTTAAGGCCTATAAAACCTTTTCTTGCCTTTGTCGTCCCACCCCAAAATTTAGTTCGCATTTTGAGTGTGTGTGTGTGTGTGAGTGTGATATTTCTAAACTAAGGGTAGTCAGTCTGTTTTAGCCCTGTTACCTGTCCGGGGGGTAGGGGCAAGCGTCAACGAGTAGCAGTTCTATTGCTCTACCTTGTCCATTGTCCTTAGTACTGTCATTTATTACCAGTTGCTGGTGGTGAGCCTGGGTGTGTGAGAGAAGAACTGTGCTTCATAAAGTTTTTAATGGCTGATTTTTGAGAAGTCAGTTGCTGAACATTTCTCCCAAGGCATCTTTGGGTGGACTCAAACCTCCAACCTTTTGGTTAGCAGCCAAGCATGTTAACCATTTGCACCACTGCATAAAACTCT
This sequence comes from Orycteropus afer afer, assembly GCF_000298275.1. Lineage (NCBI taxonomy): Eukaryota > Metazoa > Chordata > Mammalia > Tubulidentata > Orycteropodidae > Orycteropus > Orycteropus afer. The sequence goes on along the minus strand of NW_006921651.1, from coordinate 5,326,424 downwards.
TAGTGTAGTGGTTATGATATCGACTCTGTTGCAGTTAAGTGTTAAAATTACAAGTCAACAATAACAACAAAAAAAACTGTATCAGATTATTTGCTTCTCAGTTGTTTAGTTTAGGTTTAGAATGTAAATGTAAGATTAAATGGAACGTTCTAGACTAAGTTGCGTGTTTCCTAGTTTTAGTGTACCCATTGTTTCAGAAAGGGTTAAATGGTATAGTTAGTGAATGGTTTTCTAGCTGCAGGGGTTTTTGAAAAGTGATCTAGGAATTCTATAGTTAATTGAATTCTTCAGGCATGGGCCCATGGTCACTGAAAAAAATTTGAAGCAGTGAAATTCTCTTGCTTTGCTCTTGGTTGTAGTTCATATAGCTCTTAGAAGCCCAGAATTCTTATTTTTTAAAAGAAATGTGTGCCTGTTTATGCTGGTTGGAGATTTTATATGATAAATGACATTTAAAAGCTTTTGAGCGATGTGTTCAGTCCCCTCCTCCTGGGTTTTTCTCCTTCCCTCACTCTCCCGTCTGCACCATTGATGCTTTTTCCCGTTTCCCCCACCTTGTGAGCAAAGTTTGAACAGTGCGTAGAAAGTTAACTGCCTGGAGTCTTTTAAATATAAGTAACACGCAACCAGTAATAAGCTGTCGGTTGTTTTTTTGCTGCCTGCAAAGAAACATAAACACAGCGCTCATTTCTGGCAGGTTTTTACTGTCAGAGTTTCTCCTATTATATTTATCTTACAATTTGCCAGGGGGTGAAGTTATTAAGTTTTAGCAGCAGCCATCGATCAAGTTCACAAGTTAACACGATAAAGGCTCTGTGCCGCTCCGATCCGGGGAAATGATGATCCTCACTCGGTAATTAACTAAATGAGAAAGTTAAATCTTACTTGAGAGCTGGGAGAGATGAAAGAGAGGTGTTTGTCAGTTTCTCAGTGGAAATTAGAAGCAGTTTTCTGCAATTCCCTAAGCTGCTGCTCTGTCATATTTTACATAAGCACTGGGAAAACGTCTTGTAATTAGTGCTGTCATGGAGGATTTTTTTTTTGCTGAAGGATGTTGGAATAATTCATTAGATTATCAAGAAAGGCTTGTGTCCTGAAATGATTAGCACAGTGAAATTTAAACCATTAACGATAACAAGTTTAGAGCTTGCTGCAGTGCAGAGGCACCCAGGCTATGTCTGTGCCTATTTCAATCATTTCTTATAATTAAACATTATGTCCCTTTTTTTCCCCTTCACTAGGACCCATCCAAAAATCCTTTTAAGGTGGCACTGTCTACATCAGTGGGTTTACCAGCCTTGGAGGTGTGTGTAGTTAGTAGCTATAATAATGCAGCAGTAAATTAAATTGCTGTGAGTTTCTTGGTTTAGAACAAAAGAACCTATCACCCTCCAAGCTATAAAGTTGCATGAGGGAGCCCACTAAAGAAACATGAGATTCAGTTTTAAAACCTAAAAAATGTTGGATGACTATCCTGTGCCTTTGACTCCCTCAAAAATCAGAATATGATCAAAATGACTTTGTTTCTATTTTGATGAATTTTTCATATGGTTTTTCCTATAGTTAGTAGTAAATAGAAAAATGTTAGCAAGTGTTTAGCCTTTAAATAATCATTTATACTGGAGCATTTGTGAGTTCATTTCTTAGGAAGTTTTATTTAAAAGAATTAGAGTGGCTTCGAGCTTTTTCTTGTTGATTATTAGAAATCAGTCAGATTCATAACGTGAACTTTCCTTCTGCTGACAAATCTGCCCCTTCCTGTCTTCCACATTCACTAATCAGATCTGACATATTTATGAGTTCACCTAATATGTAATCATATTTAATAGAAGCTGTTAAAATATTAATGTGATAATCCCGGTGAGAAAGGTGATGTTTACTTCTGTTGAAATGTATGTATTATCCTGTTTGTATAGCCACCATTTTCTTTTTAGTTGCCCTACATCACCCCTACCTCTGCCCCACCCCCACTTACCAAAGTAGAAAGATAACAGACTTGTCTTTGGTCATTGGAAGCTATAACATTTTTTTAAGAATGATAATTAGAATAGTAAAAGTTATGATCCCACTTTTGAACATTCATTACCTTTTATTCTGCATGTTCAATTTATGGCAAAATTCTTTTATTTTCTCTTGAAATCCCCGTATAAAAGGATGCCCAGCAATGGGCCCTATCCCATCTGGATTCTTAATTGCTTCTCTACCCTGATTCTTTGCAAATTCTAGAGCTGTTCTTGTCTCCTTGCCATCACCTACTCCATCCCTGAGGTGGTATCACTGCGGAAGTAGATTGCCCAGTCTTCCTTCTGAGGAGTACCTCTTGGGTTTGAAGCACCAGCCTTCTAGTTAGCAGTCAGATGCCTTAGGCACTACACCACCAGAGTTCCCATCCCTAGATGTGCTGATTTATCACACTCTTTCAGCGTTAATCAAAGTGTGGGCAATCCCAGTCAACCTAGACAGTGTGTGTGTATGGCGGGGGGCGGGGGGGTGGTGGTTAAAAAAGACACCTTTACGAAGAAATCAAGGGATAACAACAGGAAAAAAGCTTTAAAAGTCAGAATGGGTTTTTATTCATATTTAAAGCCTGGTGACAGCCAATAAAGTATACTATAGACCATTCTAGTCCCATTCCTTTTATTAACTTCTGTCTGGAGAAACCCACTTCTTCCCACTCCCTTAAACTTACACACATACATACACACACACACCCTCATCCTCCTCCCTTCTCCCCTCAAAACTCTTGAGAGTTTTACCATGACTCTACTGGCCACTGGAACAAGATTAGTTCCATCCCCATCCAGGGTGGTACAGCAGATTAAATATCTAAAGATTAAATATCAGCCCTGTGGAATAAGTAAATCATGACACTGAAATAAACATGTATTATAGCTCAGCCGTATCATTCTATTCATTCTCAACAGACACTTCCTTTCTTCTTCTCTTGAGAGGGTAAAATATCTTTCTTCTAAGCACGTCCAAATTTACCTCTTCTAATGCTAGTCAGAAGGAGCTCTGATGGCATAGTGGTTAAAGCATTCAGCTGTGAACCAAAAGGTCAGCAGTTCAAACCCACCACCCACTCCACAAGAAGAAAGGTGAGGCAGTTCCGTAAAGATTTATAGCCTTAGAAACTCTACGGGCAGTTCTTCTCTGTCTTAAAGAGTCCTTATGAGTCAGAATTGATTTGATGGTTGTGGTAGTTAAGTTTGTTTGTCAACTTGGCTGGGCCTGGTTGAGAGCTGGGCAGCTGGATTTATGTTCCCCATGATGAGACTGGTAATAAACTCCATGGTGGAATCTACTGTGACCAGCTGAGTAGCTGCCTTAGGGATGTGGTCTGCTTCCTGTATATAAGGAAAAGCCTTGGTGAATGGACTCTAGCTTATGGCACGCTTGAACCATGCATGTAGCTGTGCCGACCTTGGTACTTTCAGTGGGCTTGAATGAATGGCCTGCCATGCGGTTTGGTAACATCAAGACTGTGCCTTTTTACTTGTCTTGTCTTTTGACTTGGCTTGTCGGTCTCAGCAGCCAGCAGCTGAGTGAAGAAAAGCCTCTAACTCCAATGGGCTGGCAATAGGAGGCAGAGCTGAAGCCCAAGGTTGAGGGGCTTTCACCCAGCTCCTAGAGTCTGGCACTTTGAACTCAGACTTAAAGCCTCCAAACTGTAAGAAAATAAACTCCTGTTTCTTCAAGCCACCCCATCTGTGATATATTCTTGTCAGAGAGGCACTAGGTAACCAGAACAATGGAAGTATGTTTGGTTTCTGGACTGCTAGTCATGATCACCTTCTAATGAATTGGTCTTCCTTCCTCTGCCTCTGTGTGCTGTTCCCTCCCCCCACCCCTTAATCACCACTACTGTCTTCCATTTTCCATACGGCAGCTACTGTGAACATTTCTAAGGCGTCAATAAGATAATGTACTCCACTGGTTCAGAACCTCCAGGGCTCTCCTTTGCACGTGGCATGAAACCCAGACTCCTTGTTGTGGCCTGCCAGGCTTTCTGTGACCCAGTCCCAGGCCACTTCACCAACTTCAGTTCCACCCCTTTCCCGCTCATGAACTTTCCTCTTCATTCACTCTGCCCCAGCCACACTGGATTTTTTGTCTGTCACTCAAACCCACCTTTGCACTTTCATTCCCTTCTGCCAGGAAGGCTCCCCCGCCTCACCCCTGCCCCTCACATCTTCACAAGGCTGACTTATTTCTCCTAATTCAGGTCTCAGCTCCAATGCCACCTCTTCCAGAGCCTGTCTCTTGACACACACACTCACCACCAGTTAAGATAGGCTGTACTTCCTTACTTCCTGTTATGTTATCTTATTTTGTTTTCTTGACAGTACTTACTGGTTAGTGAAATTAACATGTTTGTCTGTCTGTCCCCACCCCTCCCAAAGAAGATAAGCTTCTTGAAAGCAGAAACCTTGTGTACGTGTTCACCAGTTTCCCAAGCACCTAGAAAGTGCTCAGCAAAGAGTAAGTCACTCGATAAATGATTGTTGGGTGGCTCCAAAGTTCCCCGTAATAAAAATTCTTGTCCTCTCTCTCCTGCAGCCTCACCTCCAGCACAACTGCTATTTTATTTTTAAATGTCATACCGTATCATAGTTTTCAATGCCAGAGCCTTTCCTCAAAGCCCGCTCTAGGGGCAAAAAAAAAAAAAAAACCTCACTGCCGTCAAGTAGATTTCCACTCATAGCCACCCCTCCTTGGGTTTCTGAGGCAGTATCACTACTGAAGTAGATTACCCAGTCTTTCTCCTGAGGAGTGGCTGGTGGGTTTGAACCGCCAGCCTTCTGGTTAGCGGTCAAATGCCTTAGGCACTACGCCACCAGAGCTCCTGGGCAAATGGAATCCTTAAGCATCTTTTATCATTTGCATCTCTACTAGAAAATAATCTTTTTCATCTAGTTCTTGAACACCCCGATTTCCAAACAGTGTCCTAGTCTGAAATGTTTTCCTTTTACCACTTATCACATCTTTCCTTGTAGTTAAAATACGGTTTGCATGCAAAGTAGACACATTTGTCGTTTCCCCATCAAATTCAGGCAGTCCATGCTATATCTTCCAACCCGTACATAATACAGTTGGCAAGGTTAGCAGTGGTGGTAGATAGGCCAGTTGGTGTCTGCAAGAGTATACTTTCCCTCCTAGCCCTGGTTACAGTTTCAGAGGAATGCAGGGTAATGTGGAAAGTGGTACATGTAATAGGTTTTCAGGGTGAAAATATCTTAGCCTGTAGCCTTTGAGGACTAATCTGGAAGACAGTCATATAAATACTTAACTCCTTTCATTTTGTGCTCTTGTCACCTGACAGTTTATTTTTTCTTGCTTTCTTTCTTGTGGAAACAACTGTTTACTGTAAACAGAAAAGCAAAAGAGATGTGCAGGGGTGGCAGAAAGTTAACATTGTCATTAAACTGAGGCTGTTTGTCAGCTTTCCTAGACATTTGAACACTAGTGGTTGAGTCATCAAGCTTTTCTTGGGCAAACCAAATAAATTCTACTGCCACTAGTAACCATTACCCTCTCTCCCATGCGCTCTAATATACAACCTTTTGATTTTTTTAATAATTGAGCTTTTTCACTATGCCCTTGTGGATTTTCAAAGGTCCTCGAGTTGAGATTTGGGGGTTTTATTTTAACTGTAGACCGAAGCTTTTTACTTTTTTTTACTGTAGACATTTGTGGAAAAATCTGTGTGAGAGAATGAATGATACAGGGAAGAGATTTGATAGCAAAGACCTTTACCTCCAGAGCTCTCTACAAATTGAAATGTCTTAGTTACAATGAAATTAATATTACAGTGGCATTTATCCTTAGGAATACTCTGTTCTTAACAACACCAAAACCCACTGCCATCGAGTTAATTCCAACAACCCTATGGGACAGAGTAGAACTGCCCCCATAGAGTTTCAAAGACTGCAAATCTTTACGGATGCAAACTGCTTCATCTTTATCCTCTGGATCAGCTGGTTGGTTCAAACCTCCAACCTTTTGGCTAGCAGCCAAGTGCTTTAACCACTGCACCACCAGAGCTCCTTACTCTGTCCTTGTTATTGTTGTTGGGTGCCATTGTGTCAGTTCAAGCTCACAGCAGCCCTGCCCAGTCCGGCACCACCTCCTCCAACCAGCACAGTGACAGCTGTTGTCCTGCTTGAGTCCGTTGTTGCAGCCACTGTGTCAGTACATGTCCTTGAGGGTCTTCCCCTTCTCACCAACCCTCTACTTTATCAAGCGTAATATCCTTCTCCAGGTATTGGTCCCTTCTGACACCATGACCAAAGTATGAAAAACAAAATCTGGCCATTCTTGCTTCTAAGGAGCATTCTGGCTGTACTTTCGCCAAGACAGGTTTGTTCGTTTTTCTAGCAGTCCATGGTACATTAAATATTCTTAGCCAACACAATTCAAATGCTTCAGTTCTTCTGCAGTCTTATTTATTCATTGTCCAGCTCTCACATACATAAGAAGTGATTGAAAATACAAAAACCAATACAAAACCATTAAGTTGATTCTGATTCATAGCGATCCCCATTGGTTTCCCAAGGAGGTAAATCTTTATGGAAGTAGATAGGCTTATCTTCCTTCCACAGAGAGGCTGGTGGGTTTGAACTACCAACCTTCTGGTTAGCAGCCAAATAAATGCCTTAGGTACTACGCC
>NW_006921651.1:5318701-5319515 GCF_000298275.1 Orycteropus afer afer | reverse complement strand
CCCCTCCTTGGGTTTCCGAGGCAATATCACTACAGAAGTAGATTGCCCAATCTTCCTCCCAAGAGGTGGCTGGTGGGTTTGAACCGCTGGCCTTCTGGCCGTCGTGCCTTAAGCACTATGCTACCAGAGACCTTCAATGAAAATATTCTATATATCTTGATTGTTGTGATTACACAGGTATACATATTTGCCAAAATCTGTTGAATTATATACTTAAAATGGGCATATTTGATTATATATAAATTATGTCTTACAAACATTGATTTGTCTCTGGTAGCGTAGTGCCTAACGCACTTGACTGCTAACCAGAAGGCTGACGGTTCAAACCCAACAGCCACTCCTCGGAAGGAAGGTTGGGCAAGGAGGGGTCAACAACATCTCATTGTGGTTTTAATTTGCATCTTCTTAATTACTGGTGGTATAGTGTGAGAGCTCGGGTGGCACAGTGCCTAAGGCATTTCACTGCTAACCAGAAGGCTGGTGGTTCAAACTCACCAGCCACTCCCCCAGAAGGAAGATTGAGCAATCTGCTTCCATAGAGATACTGCCTCCGAAACCCAAGGAGGGGTCACTGTGAGTCAAAATTGACTGGAAGGCAGTGAGTTTGGCTTTTGATTTTTTTGGTGGCCTAATACCTAAGGCATTTATTTGACTGCTAACCAGAAGGTTGCTGATTCAAACCCAGCAGCCACTCTGCTAAAGGAAGACTGGGTGATCTACTTCTGTAAAGATTTACCACCTCGGAAACCCAAAGGGGGTCAACTATGAGTCGGAATCCACTCAATGGCAGTGAGTTTAGTTTGGTAATGACTAT
>NW_006921651.1:5289373-5317562 GCF_000298275.1 Orycteropus afer afer | reverse complement strand
AAAAAAAAAAACCCTACTTCCATTGAAGAATTCTGGCTCCGGTGGTCAAAGTGTTTGGTTGCTAACCAAAAAGTTGGCGATTTGAGCCCACCAGTAGCTCCATGGAAGGAAGATGAGGAAGATGAGGCAGTCTGCTTTTGTAAAGGTTTAGAGCCTTGGAACCCTATTGGGCAGTTCTACTCTGTCCTATAGGATCACTATGAGTTGGAATTGACTTAATGGCAGTAGGTTTTTCTTCTAAAAATTTCTTCTTAATTTTTAGATTATTTTTTAAAGCATTTTTAGGTTTACAGAAGAATTAAGCAGGAACTATAAGGTTCCTGTATGTCCCCTACACATACACATATAGTTTCCCCTATTATTAATATCTTGCATTAGTGCTGATGTAGGCAGAATTGATAAATGATTATTAACTAAGGTCTGTAGTTTACATTAGAGTTGACTGTGTGTTTTACAGTTCTCTGGGTTTTGACAAATAGGTAATGTCATGTGTCCACCATTACAGCATTATACAGAATAATTTCACTGCCCTAAATGTCCCATATCCTCTACCTATTCATTCTTTCTTCCTTCCTCCCCTGTGTCCACCCACTGGCAACCACTGTTCTTTTTACTGTCTCTATAGTTTTGCCATTTCCAAAATGTCGTATAGTTGGGATCGTATAGTAGGAAGCCTTATCAAATTGGCTTCTTTCACTTAGCAGTATGCATTTAAGCTTCCTCCATGTCTTTCTGTAGCTTGCTAGCTCATTTCTTGTTACCACTGAATAAAGTTCCATTGCATGAATGTACCAAAGTTTGTTATCCATTCACCTATTGAAGGATATCTTGGTTGCTTCCAGTTGTTCAGCAGTTATGAATAAAGCTGCTGTAAACACTCATATGCAGGTTTTTGGGTATATACCTAGGAGCACGATTGATGGCAAGACTATTTAGGTTTGTTAAACTACCAGACTGTCTTTCAATGTGGTTATATCATGTTATATTCCCACCAGCAGTAAGTGAGTGTTCCTGATTATCCACATCCCTGCCAGCATTTGGTGTTGGGTTTTGGATTTTAGCCAGTCTGGTACAAAACGTTAAGCTTGGAGGTTCTAGTCCAGAGATGCCATAGAAGAAAGACTTGATAATCTGCTTTAAAATATCAAAACTCTGGAGTGCAGTTCTGCTCTGACACGTATGAGGTGGCCGAGTCAGAATCAACCTGTAGGTAATTGATATTGGTATAATAGGCATGTAGTAATATCTTACTGTTGTTTGAACTTGCAATCTCCTAATGACATACGGGGAGCCCTGGTGGTGTAGTGCCTAAGGCATTTGACTGCTAACCAGAAGGCTGGCGGTTCAAACCCACCAGCCACTCCTTGGAAGGAAGATTGGGCAATCCACTTCCATAGTGATACCACCTCAGAAACCCAAGGAGGGGTCACTGTGAGTCGGATCTGACTTGACAGCAATGAGTTTGGGTTTTTTATTTGTTTGTTTGTTTGTTAATGACATATGATGGTGAGCATCTTTTCATAGGCTTGTTTATCATCTGTTTATCTTTGTTAGACGAGAGTGGTGGTTCAGTGGTAGAATTGCCCCCTTTCATGCAGGAGACTAGAAGTCAGTTCATGGCCAGTGCACTTCATGCACAGCCTCCACTAATCTGTCCTTGGAGGCGTGTGTGTCCCTATGATGCTGAACAGTTTTCAGCAGAGCTTCCAGACTAAGAAGGACCAGGAAGGTGACCTACTTCTGAAACATCAGCCAGTGAAAGCTCTGTGCATGCCATCATCCACGGGGTCACCATAGTAAGAGCCAACCCAGCAGCACCAACAGCAGCAGCAGCGTATCTTTGTTGAGGTGTCTTTTCAGATATTTTGCCTGCTTTTTAATTGGGTTGTTATTTTGTTGTTGTTTTGTTGTTTAATAGAAAAAGAATCATTTAGTATAGTATTCATTTAATAGAGTATTCTTGATATTTAATGTATTATTCTTACGTTTCTCTAATTGAGTTATTTATTTATATATATAATTTAGAATATACTACACTAACTTTCTAGTAACCTCTTTTTTTGAAACATAATTTAGAACAGAAGTGCTTCAAGTGGCCAAATAATTGTTATAAAGCCCGTGCACTAAGCAAGTCATTACTCAGAGCTTCTTTATTTCATTTTATTTGCAGTTGTTTAATTTTCTTATTTTTTTAATAATTCATTCTTCTTGTTGAGAATACACACAGCAGAACATCACCAGTCCTGCCTGTCAGGGGCAGTGGCGACATCTCTGAGTTGTGCAGCCATTCTGGGTTGTTTCCTTTTTTATTATTTTTGTTGTGAAAGTTTACAGAGCAGATCCATTTTCCATACAGCAGTTCATACACATTTTGTTTCTTGGCATTGACTGCATTTCCCCACAATGTAGCAGCTGTCTTCCCACTTCCTCCTTGTAGTTAACTTCTTCCCTGTGTCCTTCTTTCTTATGCATTCTTGTCCACCACCACCCCACCCCACCCCCAAGCTTTCTCCCTGTGCAAACACAGCCCTTCTGTTCTCCTACTCTGAGGAATGTATCTACCTGATGTAAATGTTCACTCTATGCCTGCCTGTTGTTTGGCTGGAAGCCACAGGAGTTGTGTTGTTTGTTTCTTATTGTTGAATTTTAAGAGTTCCTTGTATATTTGGGATATAAATCCTTTATCTGATACGTGTTGCCTTTGCTTTTTTGTCAAAGATCAATTGCCTATGTTTGTGTAAGTCTATTTCTGGGCTCTCTAATCTATTCCACTGATCTATTTGTTTATTCCTTTGCCAGTACCACCGTGTCTTGATCACTGTAGCTTTATAGTAAGTCTTAAAGCCGGGTAGTACCAGTACTCCAACTTTGTTGTTGTTGATCTATAATGTGTTGGTTGTTCTGTGTCTTTTGTCTTTCCAAATAATTTTAGAATCAATTTTTTTATATTCGCAAAGTAAATTGCTAAGAATTTTAGGTATTGCATTGAATTTATAGATCAAGTTGGAAAGAACTGACCTCCTAATGAGATTGAGTCTATAAATCCAGAGCCATTTCAAGTTAATTTTTGTCTGTGGTGTGAGGTAAGAATTAAGGTTCATGCTTTTCTGAATGGATATCCAGCTGTTATAACACCATTTGTTGAAAAGACTATCCTTTCCATTGAATTATCTTGTTGTTGTTGTTATGTGCCATTGAGTCGGACCCGACTAATAGCGACCCCTCGTTGGGTTTCCAAGGCAGTATCACTACGGAAGTAGATTGCCCCATCTTCCTTCTGAGGAGTGGCTGGTGGGTTTGAACCAGCAGCCTTCTGGTTAGCAGTCTTAGCACCTTGAAAAAAAATCAGTTGGTCAAATACAAGTTTATTTCTGGACTCTTACTTTGTTCCATTTATCTACACGTTCCTTCTATATCAAAACCACACTGTCTTGATTACTCTTGCTGTATTGTTCAAGTCTGAAATTCAGTAGTGTGAGTCCTCTATCTTTGTTTTTATTTTTCAAGATAGTTTTGGCTAAAATGTAAGTCATATGTGCAGCACAAAGAGCAAACCCTAATGTAAACTGGAATTTAATTAGTAACAATGGATTGATACTGTTACATCAGTTATAACAAATATATTACACTCCATGCAAGTTGTTAATAATAGAATAAGTGGTGCAGGGATGAGGGGTTATATGGGAACTTTGTATTTTCTGCTCAATTTTTCTGTAAACCTGAAAACTAAAATCTATTAATGAAAATAAAATGTAGGTCCTTGTCAGTTTGTCTACTAGGATTCTGATTGCAATTGCATTAACAATAGATCAATTTGGAAAGAATGGACATATTAACAATATTGAGTCCAATTCATGAACATAATATATCTCTTATGAGGCCTTATTTAGGTGTGCTTTAATTTTCCTCAGCAATGTTCTATAGTTTTCAATTTACAGGTATTACACATAGGTTGTTAAATTTATTCCTAAGTGTTCCATGTTCTTTTTAATGCTACTGTAAATTGTATAAGCAGACTTAAATATATAATATGTATATAAATATCAAAAAATTAAAAATGAGGTTAGTATAGTGGTTACCCATAGAGGGGATAGTGACCTCAAGGGGGAATGCAAAGGAGCTTGTCAGGCTCTGGATCTGTTTCTTGATCTGCATACTTGTTACATGGGTTACACCTTGTGAAAATTCATCAGGCTATACACACCTAAGATTATGCACTTTTATGTATATTGTACTTCAATGAAAATTAAAATAGAAAAAATATATGTTACAAACCCACCCTACTACCATCAAGTTGATTCCAACTCATAATATCCCTATAGGACAGAGTAAAACTGCCCAGTAGGGTTTTCAAGGCTATAAATCTTTATAGAAACAGACTGCCCCATCTTCCTCTTGCGGATTGGTTCATGTGTTCAAGCCACTGACTTTTGAATGCTTTAACCACTGCATCACAAGCGCTTCTCTTAAATATATGTATTATAATGAGAAAGAAGGATGTGTTTTCAAAAAACGATGAAAGTCAAACTCTAACATGATGTTTTAAGTTTACTAAGATAGTATTGATAGCTATAATTTATTGAATACTTTTAATATATGCAGGGGGAGCTCTGGTGGCGTAGTGCCTAAGGCACTTGACTGCTAACCAGAAGGCTGATGGTTCAAACCCACTAGCCACTCCTCGGAAGGAAGGTTGGGCAATCTACTTTCGTAGTGATACTGCCTCAGAAACCCAAGGAGGGGTTGCTAAGAGTCAGATCCAACTCCATGGCAATGGTTTCATTTTTGTTTTTTCCTAATATATGCCAGGTGGTGTGCTAAACATGCTTTTCATAGATTGTTTTATTTCCTTCTCACAGAAACCCAATGAATAGGTCCTATTATTATTCCCATTTTATAGATGAGGGGAATAGGCTCAGAAAAAAAGTTATTTATTCCATTTCACACAGCTGATAAATTAAAGCACTAGAATTGGAAACCAAGTCCATTTGCTCCAGAGCCAAAGCTCTTTTTTAAACTAATAGAGTTTAGAGGGGTGGTAACTAAAATGCAGAACCAGCTAAAACAGTTTGTAAATTCTTTTACCAGAAGAACAGTTGGTAAATTAATGAACTCTCTGTTTATACTTCATTTCTAATAGTCAACTGTTTTTAGGTCCCATTTATTTATGGATTGATGATCATAGAAAGCATAAGAAAGTCTTGACTGAACTTTAGCTCCTTCAGTGAAATAACCAAACTTGTGAAATCCTCAGGCAGTTTTATTTTTTAATAGTCTGATAGCCTCTAATCAAAGTATGGCACACACATCTCCTTGATTATAGAAACATCTGTTTTGTTTAAAGTATAAGCAGAATCATTTCATTAACTTGCTGATTGTTCTTTGTTTACTGGTATTTCTAGTCTTTTGCTAGAAAACAGTAATCTGGATAGCACCCAACTCAGGTTGGTTTCCACCTTTTAAAAGACAAAGGTCCGATATATAAAAGGTGATAGAGTAAAGGGTTGGGTTTGGGGCATGAGAAGTAGTATTTGGCCAAGCTTATAAAACCACCTGTGTGCCAGGTCTCTAAATCTTGCTTCACATTTCATGACTTCTTTCTCCGAGATGCAAACAAATAACCTACACAAAAAGCAGCCCAGAAGTCCCCCAAGGCCTGTGTCCAACAAGGTTCTTATTAATCATTTTTAGTCTAGATCATAGACAACAGTGGCATTTATGCTAGAAAACATCCAACTCTGCACACGAGGGCTTGCCGTTTACAGGTGTCAGCTCTTTCAGTGTAAATAGAATGGCTAATGCCATTCTTGAAAATATACTTCCAGCTGTGTATCAGGAACCCTTTGTAAAGAAACGCATATAGGATTTAACATTTAGAAATAAGACATGCCTATGGGTTGGGCAATCTACTTCCGTAGTGATACTGCCTCAGAAACCCAAGGAGGGGTCGCTATGAGTCAGATTTGACTCAACGGCAGTGAGTTTGGGGTTTTTTTATACAAAAAAATTAATAAGCATTAATAAGGAGCTCTGGTGGCGTAGTGCCTAAGGCATTTGACTGCTAACCAGAAAGCTGGCAGCTCAAACCCACCAGCCCCTCCCCGGAAGGAAGGTTGGGCAATCTACTTCCGTAGTGATACTGCTTTGGAAAACCAAGGAGGGGTCACTATGAGTCGGGTCCGACAAGATGGCAGTGAGTTTGGTTGTTGTTTTTTTTGGGGGGGGGAGGGGGGTTATGCATTAATAGCAGAAATTGATTATCCAAATTTGGTACAGTTTTATGGTTGCATGTTTAGTATGCCTGGCAGGGATGAGCTCTCTGGTAACAGGGGTTTTCCTCACCAAATCAGAGTTGCCTTGGGCAAATATTCCAAAGAACCATCAAATTTCTTTTGAAAGTGCCTAGTCACACCACTTCACGGTTCTCCTCTAAAGAAAATCATACTTTCTTCAGAGTAGCCAAGGTGTCAGTTAATTTCTGAATCATCTCCCAATGTTCCCCAGTTTGGAACTTTGGTTTCTACCTGACTCCTCTTTCTCTCATACCCCATAGCCATTCTGTCCGTAAATTCAGTTGGCCCTGCCTTCAAAGTATATACTGAATCCCAATTTCTTTCTTTCTTTCTTTTTTTTTTTTTTTTAACATTTCTACAGCTACCACTGTAGTCCAAGAGATTGTTATCACTTCCATGGACTACTGACGTAGTCTCTTAATTGATCTTATTATTTCCATCCATGTCCCCTACAATCCATTCTCAGCACAACAGTGATCCTTTGAAAAGGTAAGTCAGATCACATCATCCTCAAGCTCCTAGGTGCTGTGCCATGTGACTTACCTACGTAGCTTCTGATCCTCCAGCTTCTCTCTCCAGCATACTAGCCTGAATTTCTTACATGATGGCTCAAGGCTACAAGAAGGAGTAGGCAGAAGCTGCCTGGGGTCAGAGGTCCCATTCTTTTTTTTCATGTTCTTTTACAAGTCAAAGCCTGCATTCAAAGGATAGCATGCATATACACTCCACCCCTTGAGAGAGGAGCATATGTGTGGACAGGGGAGGCTGGAATTGTTTAACGCTACCTTTGGAGATTAAAGACCCCCACCTGGATGAGCTGGATGATCTGGCTCTGCCCACTTCTCCAAACTTATTTCTCCTTGCTTACTCTATTCCAGCCATGCTGGCCTGTCTCCTTATTTCTTAAATGGGCCAGACACACGCCACTTAGGACCTTTCCTCTTGAAATTCCCATTCATAGACCATTCTTCCCAAAAATAACAAGCTAGGTCCATTTTTACTTTTTCCCTCATTTATTCCCTCATTTGTTTCATGTCTTCTCTTTAGAAAAAAATCATCTCTGACCTCTCAGATGTGAATAACTGTATTACGGTTTTTGAAAACTTTGTTTTTACTGCATAACAAATGACCACAATTAAACAGTTTAGAAACCACATTCATCTATTAGCTCATAGTTCTGTATGTAGGAATCTGGCCCAGCATGGCTAGGTTCTCAGGTCAGGGTATTGCAAGACTGACTTCTCATCTGAAAGCTCCTGGGTGGTGATGGGGGGGGGGGCGCATCTTCTCAGCTCATTCTTGGCAAAATTCAGTTCCTTGCAGTTGTAGGACTGAGGTCCGTTTCCTTGCCAGATTTCCAGCTGGGGGCTGCATTCACATTCCTTGCCACATGGCCTCCTTCCTATGCAACCAATCAGAGAAAACTCTGGCTTTTGAAGGGCTTGTATGATTTTGTATGATTATTAGATCAGGAGCTCTGGTGCTGGTGGTGGGTAAGACATTTGGCTGCTAACCAGAAGGCCAATGGTTCAAATCTACCAGCTGCTCTGCGGGAGGAAGATGAGTCAATCTACTTCTGTAGAGATTTACAGCCTTGGAAACCCAGTGGGGATCAGAATCAACTCAAAGGTTGTGGGCTTAGATTTGTTTTTGGTATAATTAGATCAGGCCCACTTGGGTAATCTTATCTTAAAGTCATCTGATTTGGGAACTTAATTACATCTGCGAAATCTCTCATAGCAGTATCTACATTAGTATGTGTTTATATAACAGAGAGAAGATATGTGTACACCAGTAACTGGGAATCTTGGGGCACCGGTACCTTAGAATTCTGCCTACCACAACTACATAGTTTTCTTCCTGTCACCTTACCTTGCTTTATTTTTCTCCATAGCTCTATTATATTTTCTAATTGGCCTCCCCTAGTAGGCTATAAATTCATAGTAACAGAAACTATGTCATTCTTGTTCATTACTGTATTCCTGGCACTTAGAACAGTGTTTGTCATGTTGTAGATGCTCAATAAAAAATATTCGTTGGATGACTCAATCAATAAAAAAGTCTTTGTAACATTTAATTTGGTAACAGTAGAGATGGGATTTATTTATTTATTTATTTATTTATTTTGAAGGGAAAAGGTAGACTGGGTATGTGTGTTATTTCAGCTTTATTACCAAAGGCACCAGAGTCTCAAAATGTTCATTGACCTTTCTTTGCTTTGAGGATTTATTTGACTATTTAAAAATTAGTTGAGAGCAAGTAATTGTATAAATGTCCATTAACTAATATATACAAGAAAAGCAAATCAGCTTTCTGACTTGCTAGTAATAAGAATAACTTACCAAGCTTTGAGCATTTGGTTTCCATCTATATATCTCCAAATAGTAAGAATTTCTTCTGTGAACTTCTGGAAATGAATGCTCTGTCTTCTGCAGTATACCTGATTTACCAACGTACTATGGTATTTCTGTGGTCTTCCATATAATTGCTGTATACAAATACAGCACTACTAATAGAGGAACATAGTGGGCTCTGTCATATAGACATATTGATGTAACATACCAGACCAGGAAAATTTTACATTTCTTTCCTTTTCAATACTTAAAGATATTTTTTTTAATCCTTCTCTCCTACAGACAAAACTTGCCAATGGTACTTCCAGTATGATTGTACCCAAGCAACGGAAGCTCTCCGCAAGCTATGAGAAGGAAAAGGAATTGTGTGTCAAATATTTTGAACAGTGGTCAGAGTCTGATCAAGTAGAATTTGTGGAACATCTTATATCCCAAATGTGTCATTATCAACATGGCCACATAAACTCGTATCTTAAACCTATGTTGCAGAGGGATTTCATAACTGCTCTGCCAGGTAGGTCTATGGGTATTTATAAACCTTTCATTTACTTGGAAGATTTCCTACAAGGGTAACTGTACTAGACCTTCAGCTGTACATCTCTCTTAAAAGTCTTTATTGGCTTGATTTTTACAAATTGAGCCTATCACACCTTCTTGGGGCATAAGTTAAAAAGAAAAAAAAATCAAACTCTGGAAATAGACTCTTCTTTTTTTTTATCTTCTCCCTATCTCATGCCCTTCTACTCACCCCTGTTTTTACCTACACATTAAATTAAAAAAAAATTGTGGAGTTATATCCGACTCATAGCGACCCCTCTTTGGGTTTCCGAGGCGGTATCACTACGAAAGTAGATTTTGAGGCAGTATCTGGTTTGAGGCATGTTTTTATAGTATGTCTTAGTTTCAAGATATGTTAACTATGTACTTAGATTTGGATTTTGATGGGAATTTATTATGAAGGTTGAATAGGAAACATTTTTTAGAAGGAAAGGTATCTCAGGAGTTTGTTGTGACATTTAGCATGTAAATTCTAAGCTTTATTATTTCACTGTGCTCGGTAACTAAATAGCATTGTAAACTAAGTAAATATGTAGATTATGAGACTTAAAATCTGACACCCCACCCCCACCCACCCACCGCCCGCACGCAAGGATGCTGTGGTGGTTTTGCTGAATGGTGATCTATAGAGAATCTACGAAGGCATCAGTATTTGGGGGAAATGCTGTCTTAGAAAAGTATAAGATTCTCATCTGTGTTAAAAGCTTATTTAAAAAGAAAATGTAGCACAGAGATGAGTGGATCTTAAATGTATCTTTTGCTTCCTGATTATAGAAGTTACATTATAAGAAATTCAGAAAATACTGAGAAGTATAAAAAAATTAAGTTAAATTTACTCAGAATCTCACCATTCAGAGAGAACCACTAATGGACTGTTAATGTTTTAACAGATTGTTTTGTTCTAGAGGTGTGTATTTTTCCCATAAAGCTGTGATCATAAGTGTTTGTAATAAATTTTTTCTTAATATGTTGTTTTAATATAGTTTCCCAAGTGTTTATTTATCTAAAACATAATATTCAGTTGTTACCTAGTATTCTTTGTATGATTGAAGCACGTATTCTCTGATCCCTTTATCGACCGTGTAGGTAGTTTCAAATTGTTTTCCTATTAGAAACTATGCTGTGGTGGACATTGTAATATATTAATCTTTCAGGCATCCAAAAAAAACAAATCCAGAGGTGGAGTGATTATATATTAAAAATCCAGAGGTGGAGTGATTATATATTAAAAAGTGTGGGCATTTTCAAGGCTGTTAATATGTACTACCAAGCTGTTCTCTGAGGAAAAAAATAAACCAACTTGTATCCTCACCAGAACTTCATGTTGCTAATTTGTTTAATCTTTGCCAGTTGTACTTTTAAGAAAACTTAGAATTTAAAATTCCCTTTAAATCAAATGAAATGCCTATTTATAGTTTAGAAATAGCCATTTTAAAGCTGAATTTGTACCTGTTAGGCCTTTTGTTAAATAAATTTTTGCCCCCTTTTCATTCTGTGGATTTTGTTTTAGCTATAGGCAAACTTTTTCTTTGTGTGAACAATCTGTGTGTATCTCATTCCTGTGCTCTCCCCAATCACTGAGGCATGCTGCTATCTCAAGCTTACACCACTAGGAATTGAACAGGAGTTGATTAGACTTGTGTATCCTTTGCCTAATACTGATCCCTGGTGTGTGTCTGCTGACCACTCTATAAAGTATTAAGTCATCAGCCCAATGTTTACAGCCGTTTTAACTTATACCTATACCATCTGGCTACATTTAGTAAACTAAACTACTTTTTTTTAGAAAAAATGCCTATAATCCTTTAATGTAATGGGTTTGTTTGGCATGTGAGGTGAAATTGCTTCCATAGACTTACTACAGGTACATACTGAAGAATCAGGAGCAATTTGATGATAGCCATTAAAACCACAGACACACATTTTGGAAACTTTTCTGATGGATTTTAAAAAAACAAAGAAGATTGTAATCAACTCAATTCTAATTCATAGTGACCCTGTAGGACAGAGAACTACCCCGTAGTGTTTCCAAAGCTATAAATCTTTATGGCAGCAGACTGCCTCATCTTTCTCAGCTGGTGGGTTTAAACCTCTGACCTTTGGGTTAGCAGCCGAACTCATTAACGACTATGCTACCAGAGCACCTTTTCTGATGGCTAGATAGTTTCAATATAAAGATGCAAAAATTGTATGATCACTGTGTTTTGCATGAAGAACTAATTAT
Organism: Orycteropus afer afer; assembly: GCF_000298275.1. Taxonomy (NCBI): domain Eukaryota; kingdom Metazoa; phylum Chordata; class Mammalia; order Tubulidentata; family Orycteropodidae; genus Orycteropus; species Orycteropus afer. The sequence goes on along the minus strand of NW_006921651.1, from coordinate 5,306,133 downwards.
TATGTCTTTAATTGGCTTATAGTCATGTTTCTTTAATAAGAAATAGGTGAGCGATATCTCCATCTGCTTATGCTTAAATATGAACACGTGATGTGAGCCAAACGCGATCCATTTAATGCTTTCTTTCCCTGGTCTGCTGGGAAAAAAAGTGACTGGTACCTATACACTCTCCATGATTAGAGTAATGTTTGCGCACATTTGGATTGTTACTAATGGCATCCCAAGTATGTCTTTGTATGATCCGGGGGAATGGCATAAAGTGAAATGTGGTATTGTCTTGCCTGTTTGTTAAGTCTGTGCCTAAGGGAGTTCAGAGTATGAAGGAATCCTTCGAACTATTTAAGTCTTTAGAACTATGTACCTGTAAAGAGAAATAACTTTGAATGTTTCTGTCTCACTTGTGAATTAGAACAGCAGCCAAAAGGTTTATCAGTGTGACCGTTCTGTTTTATAGAATCTATTCCTCAGAGGCCTCCGTTCAGATTTGGGTGGCGGAGAATTTACCTGGGAAGCTCATCCAGCTTGCAGAGCCCAAGATTCCTCCCCACTGTTTTCCTTTGTGTCGTCTGCAAAATAATTTCTGAAATGCTAACCGAGTTATTTATTGGTCTGACATTTTTTTCATTTTCGGTCAACTGTCATTTAGATTTTATAACAAAAGCTATTCTCAAGGGTAGTTTTTTAAACATCTGAAATTAAACTCATCTTTGAACTTAGACATACCTCCTTGTCTTTCCTATTGGGCTGTGCCTATACCGGTCTGTATTTCTTTCTTCTCTCCTTACTTTCACATGCCCAACACTCTATAACCTAGCACATTCTGACATAGTGCTTCTCCCCCAGTACATTTAAAGGCTTATTTCTTTTACCGAACAGCTTTGAAACTGCAGTAGTAATAGAAACAGAATGAGAAATGGACCTAATATAGAGATTTGGGGGGTGGGGGCAACTGAATCACAGAGTTTGAGAAACCATCCATAGAACATCCCCTAGTGCTGAAATCCATATAGATAGATGGGAATTGTTTTCTAGAATCCTTTTTATTTTTAATGTCTTGGGGGGTTTGTTGTTGTTAGCTTTAACTTCCTTATCTAAAGGAAGATGGAAAATACTGTTCATTTCTGTAACCTTATGGAAAAATTATTGATACTCATTTTACCCAAGTCTCTGTTTGAAAAAGAAACTGGACAACACTAGGGACAATGATGTGCCTTCACAGGAGAACAAATGCTGTTCTGTTTTAAAGATGCTTTTGTTTAAAAAAATTCACCATCCCCTTTGTTTGTTCGTTTGTTTGCCTCCTCCCCTTCCCTCCTCTCCCCTCTGCCCCCTGAAAGCTCGAGGTTTGGATCACATAGCCGAGAACATTCTGTCCTACCTGGATGCCAGATCACTGTGTGCTGCTGAACTCGTGTGCAAGGAGTGGTACCGAGTGACGTCTGATGGCATGTTATGGAAGAAGCTCATTGAAAGAATGGTCAGGACGGATTCTCTATGGAGAGGCCTGGCAGAACGAAGAGGGTGGTGAGCCTTTTAACTTCCTCACTATTGGCAGCGCTTCAGGACCTGGTCATTCAGAGTCATTGGAAGATTGCTGGGAACCAGTGAGGCCACTTACTATGTAATACAGTGATTTTGCTGGTTTATAGCAAAAAAAAAAAAATTAAAGGAGAATAGTTTTTTATGTACTCAGCAGTTTTTCTTCTGACCAGTCACTCATAAAATGACAATGCTGTATTAATATTGCTTTGCAAAAAGTAATGGAAAACTGGCCTGTCCACCTGCTTAAAGCATTCTGTTCTCTGCGCAGAAATTGGTATCTTGAAAAAGGGCCGATGAGCAATTTATAAGGCAGATAGATGACTCTGAATCTTATAGAAACCATCAGATCAGTTCCTCCTAAAATAACCCAGGACAAATAATTCTTTTCTCCTTCAAAAGATTTCTGCCTTTAGCCCACACCCCTGGTATTTGATCATCTTTGTAAGCAAAGAGTTATTTTATGTCCAACTAGCATAAGAGCTCTAGCTATCAGAAAGATGGCTCTAGCTATTGTCTCTTCTTAAGACTCATATTTTCTTAAGATTTTACTGCTTAATCCTAAATTCCTTAAAGCATTATATAGCCTAAGAGACTTCACCAATTTTTTTTTTCCTCTTAACATAATGACGCTATTTCATTAGAACTTCTGGAAGATGTCTTCTTTATTTAATTTTCTTTCAGAGGATGTCTCTAGAATGTCACTTATAAGAAAGTCAGGTGTAAATTTTTCATAAAATAAAGGTGACATACTATGTCAGTATTTTAGTTGATAGAAACAATGATACAGTAATATGTATACTCCATGACATCCTTCCAAGCTAAGTTTCTCAATGGTTTGTCTTGGATTATAAGGAGATAGAAAATGGTTAGGAATACACAGTGCTTTTGAAAGATAGTCTTATGGATCAGCTTTCCTTAACAGTTTTCATAGAAAATTGGCACCCTATCTTTTTATTGTGCTTTTGAAATTCATTAAAACATAATAAATATATTGACCCCTAAATATTATACCAAATACTTCAGAGATTGCTATCATTCTATTAGAAAAGAGTCCTTGGTTAAAGCGCTCAGCTACTAACCAAAAAATCAGTGGTTCAAACTCACTAGCTGCTCCGTGGAAGAAAGATGCTGTGGCAGTCTGCTTCTGTGAAGTGTTACAGCCTTGGAAACCCAAGGGGGCAGTTCTGTTCTGTTCTCTAGGGCCATCAGTATCAACTCAACAGCAGTGGGTTTGGTTTGATTTGGCTGTTAGGAAGATTTTAAAAATTTTGTCTCAGTTAATTAAAAGGAACAAAATACTACATATTTCTTTGGCTACATAAAAATTACATAAATAAAAGAATATTGTTATTTCTGTTTCCCAGATATGGTTTTCTTATTCTCACTATGGCTGAAAACTAGAAACTTATTTTTTTATAACTCATTTCATATTTTCATAGTTAAGAAAGCAATTAAGTATATAGTGTTATCACATTCAGAGTTCATAATTTTGCTAAGAATGCCATGACCAGCTGTAGAAATAAGAGCAAGCAGTTGCTTATGTGGGAAAATTTCAGGGCAGCTGGGAATATTCTTCTACTCCTCAGAAGAAATAAAAAAGAAAATTTTTTAAACAAGAAACTCTTGTCCACCCCAGGTTACCCTTCAGGCCTAGAAATGGACTCACTTACATGGATTGCTCTCAGCCTACAGTAGAAAGACCTATATGCAGAACACCTGCCCCAAGTCGATAGACCCACCTACTCTAAGGAGATGCACCCTGGGATCAATCAACCATGAGACACCAGAGGAGTAGCACTCACTGGCGGGAAAGCTGGACAGACAGGAGTGCACAGATATGAAGGGCACAGGGAGGGGTGGTCATAGGGAGGAGAGGGGAAGAGAGCTTTTCATGGTTGAGGATGGTGATTGGAGCCATGAGATCAGATACACATGGACCGTTCAATGTAAAACAAGTTTGCTTTGTAATTTTGCACCCAAAGCACAATTTCAAAACACAATAATAAATAAGTGATATAAAAAAGGACTCTCCTCCAGGTGACTCCTGACCTCAAAAAAATTTCAGTTGTATTCATTGTCATCCTCATTGACATAAAGACTTTGTTCCCTGTTAAAGTAGACTTTGTCCCCATGTAGACTGTAAATGGCAGTAACACTTTTAGACATTGGAGTTTGCCAAGTCCTTTTTTGAAAGTGGGTTTTAATGGGAGCAAAAAGGGAAAATAAGAAACAAGTGGGAGATTCTTAGCAGATGGAAGTGAAAACACCAAGGTAAGTATGTTAAACCCAACTCACTGCCCTCAAGTCAACTTTGTCTCATAGCAACTTGCCCCCACTGGGTTTCCAAGGCTATAAATCTTTACAGAAGTAGACTGCCCCATCTGCCTCCCACAGAGCAGCTGGTGGGTTTGAACCACTGACTTTCTGCTTAGCAGCCAAATGCTTTATCCCCTATGCCACCAGACCACCTTAAAAGTAAGTATAGGCCACACAATTTTGCTTAGCGTTAGCACTAAACTATACAGCAAGATCTGTCATTTTAGCAACAAAGAAAACATAAGATCATTGAAAAGATGATTTTTTTGGCCTTTTAAAAGAGGGTACGTGAAGGCTGAGAAATAATCCCGATGTAGCACTGATTACTACTCTTCCCTTATCTTGTCAAGCACAGAAACCCATCGCTGTGCTTTTGAACATCCTTCAGAGTTCTGACTATATTCCCGTCTTTGACCACATTTATCCTCTTAATTTCCTGTAGCCCCGTGAAGTTACAAAGGTTTGTCCACCTAATGAAGACCTTTTCCTGTATCCCCTTGATTTCCTTGTTGCTGCTTTTATTTTTACATATTGCCTTTCTTCCTGTGTTAGCTTTCTTCCTTTTTTTTTTCTTTTAATTTTAATCTGTGATCAGTTTCTTCCAGGTTGTCCTACTAAGCTTAATATGCCAGTAGTCTTTGTGTGTTAGCTTTCCCCATATGCTGTCTTTGAAAATTTCCTCCACTTCCTCCAACCAAAAATACGTACGTCAATAGAGTTTTCTAATAAAGCTTTGGGTCTCTAAGATTTAACTTCTCCTTTGCTGTTGTATTTTCCATCTAGATGGATTTGACAGTCTGCTCCTAGGATATGAACTCTGTCATTTCCTCTTCTGAATAATACTGAATATGCTCTCTCTGCTTAGTAATGGTAACTCTTGAAAGTATAATAAAAGACCACTTGGGAAAAGTCCATTTTCTTAATCAGCAGATCATTTTATGATAACATTCTGCATTTAGTATTTAGCATTTATCATGCACCACACTCTTATAGGTACCAGGCATTTCACGTGGAAGTGGTCCCTGTTGTCAGAGAGCTTCCATGTGAAAAGGTTTTGACTTACAACGTAAAGACAGATCGAGAAGCCAGTTTTCAACACCTAGCTACCCTTTTTTTTTTGTAACCTCTTTGATTTGAAGAAATCAGATACTTTAGCAAGGCATGGTAAATATAGTGAGGTGTGAAAAACAAGGTCAGCGTTCACATGCATCCTCCTTAGATGTGCCAGTAATACCAGTGTGTATGAAGAAAATCCTGGAGTACCTGTATACAGTTACCAAGATGAAAAGAAGACAGGAGTCTCTGTGGAATGGTGGACATTGAGAGACAATAAAGTGGTTAAGAATGTGGGCTTTGGAGTCAGACCTAGTAGCAGATCGCAGGGCTGCTATGTGTTAGCCATGTGACCCTGGACAAGTTTTTTTAACCTCTCTGACATTTGATTTCTTTATCTGCAAAATATAGATAATGATTCCTAGCTTATTAAAGGATGTTGGGGTTGAAATTATTGTAATTATCAACCAGATTTAGAATCTTTTCTTTCAGAATCTATGTGAATACTTATTTGCCTATAGATATTTATAGAATAAGAATGTACCTTTAAGCCAGAATTAATTTCATAGATGGATCCCATTTGCACTTTCTTTTATGTTAGTATATCACTTTTCTTGTTCGTGTTAGTCACTTTTTAAAAACTGTACTATTTTGGTTTCTTTATTGCAGATCTCCCTTCTGTGTTAACACACGAGTTAGAGCCATCTACCTTCCTTACAGGAAATTTTCTCAACTAATTTTCAAGGTGTCTAATAGAGAGAGGGCAGGGGAGAGGTGCTCCTGGAGACACTGAACAATTAATTATATTGTAATGGAGCTATAGAGGGAGAGTGGATGGCTGGCCCAGAGAAAACATGATTTCTCCGGTGCCAGGATTACACTCAGAGGCATTCTGCCTATCTCCACTTTACAAGGCACAGTGCCAGTGAGAACAGCAGTGAGTACACCCATAGTGGGGTTTACTAGCTTCCACACCGTGTTTGGTGGGTTCTTAACTTCAGAATGAGGAATTAAATTTTTTACCCAGCAGGACGTGATTGCCACTTACTGGATTTTTTTGTAGCAAAGATCTAGCTTGGGATATGGGTATTACAGAGATGTGCTGTCATAAGGAAAGGGATGCTAACAAACGCTCACTGGAATCAAGGAAAGGCAGTAAAATACATGTATGTGTGCGCGTAGCCAAACCACACCTGTGAAAGTCAATTTCATGCCTTACACTTGACAGCAACAGTGCTCTTAGGCATTTCTTTTCATCTTCTGCCCTGTCTGCTGCTGGACACTCCTGTGATGCCTTTGTTTTTTGTTGAAATGAACCAGATTTCCCCTGTTAAAGCACAGCTCCCCTGATCACCAGCAGCCAGTATACCCTCCCACAGCCCCCACACCAATGGACACCCGGAGAAAACAGTCTCCACACGTGGGCATTTCTGCTTCCCACTGGGCCAGGCTCCACAGCTGCATTCAATGAGGAGAAGTCAGCGGATCATGTGCTAGTTCAAAGGCAGAAGTTACATTACTAACAGAATTCTCAAAAGATAAGGCCAGCAAAATCTGTCTACACAGAGGTCTAAGAGATAGACCAATACCTTATTTTTTACATATAAGGCACCCACACATAAATGCATATATAGCACATGTAGGAAGCTAGTGCATGAGCGGTTGTGTGGTTTGCAAAAAAACATATGACATGCATATTTTCTGCATAAAAATATGGTATATGATATCTGATTACACATACTCAGTTTGTTGATATTATAATATTTTTAAAGCCTGATATGTTGGTTTCTTGAATCACTGTTGTCTTGAATCAGACTCGGTTTTCTTGAATCAGAAAAACCCTTTGTCTAAAAATCCAAATGGCCAGACTACAATTAATACGATGTTCTACACTGGAAATAATCATGTTTTATCAGACAGAAAATCAATGTTGGTTGAGTTTCTTAGATCCTAGAAAGCTACTCCTCGGCATGGGACTCCTGAAATCACAGCTCTCCAGGGCCGTTATGGAAATGGTACGGGAGAGTAACTGTGAAAACACTTTGAAGAAGTACTCCTTGTAAATAAATAATAATATTATTTTCATTGGGATATATTTGTTGTTTTTTAGGGGACAGTATTTATTCAAAAACAAACCACCTGATGGGACTGCTCCTCCCAACTCTTTTTATAGAGCACTTTATCCTAAAATTATACAAGACATTGAGGTAAGAATCTGTGTATATTTGGGTATTTGCTGAATAGTAGAGAATCATCAGCGTTCTTCAGTAACAGTATTATTATACCAAATCCCTTAAAGTTTATTGATGTGGGTTAAAGATCAATTTCTTAAAAGTAAATAAGATAGATAAAATCTAGTAAATTGCCAGACAAATTTTTTATGTTTTTAAAAATCTGTTACTAATGGGTAAATAAATGGGAGAGAGAGGAAAAGAATATATGACATCATCATCAAATAGCAGTGAGACTGTGCAAAGTAAAATTACAAGCTACTATTCAGATGTCTTCTGCTCTTCGTGGAAGTTCACTGGTGGAAATGGCCATCACATTTAGGAAGATCCCTGAGCACATAGCCTCACATGGTTCGTAGCTTGCCCTCTGTTGGTATGCAGTCTCTTTTCACCAAGTTTATTATGCCTTACTTACAGGCAAGAGAGTTTTAGAAACTAAATCTGTAATCATCTTGCAAATGGAAAAATGTTTTATCAATTTAGATACTGGCTTTTTAAAAATAAATTTTTAGTTTGCTTTAAGTTCTCTATATCCTGTAGCATGAAGCATTAAACATTTGTCACTGGCTGCCGTGAAAGATACTTTAAGCTGGAAGAAATAGGAGTTTGGTTCTGGTCCTTTTCTGATTACTGCCTTTTTACCGTGCTTCTACTCAGACGATAGAATCTAATTGGAGGTGTGGAAGACATAGTTTACAGAGAATCCATTGCCGAAGTGAAACAAGCAAAGGAGTTTACTGTTTACAGTATGATGATCAGAAGATCGTCAGCGGCCTTCGAGACAACACAATCAAGGTAAGGTCTGTTCAGTCGAGGGAGGAAAGCTGAGAGGGCAAGAGACCACATTCATAAACCAATCCAAATCATAAATTCCAAGCATTATTTCTGGAAAGTGAGTGATAACATTAATCGTTTCCACTCTCAAAGCCAAATCATCTTCTTAAAGAATAGATATTCCCCTAGAAGAACATACAGATGGTTGGTCCTAAGTTAAATTCTCTTCTTGAAGTACACGGAATGGGCCTTCACATAATTATAGGCTACCCTGCTCCCTAATGAAAAGGATAAAGTCTGCATTAGTGCTGAAGCCACATATATATAGGCATTTAGCTTTATCTATAGAAAAGAATGCATTCCACACTACTCTGGGCTTTGATTCTTTTGGGAATCAAACATATCATAGAGCCAGCAAGTCTCCACAGTACCCCCATTATCACAGTGATCAAAAGATCTTCTTCGTTGCCCTCCTAGATCTGGGATAAAAGCACGCTGGAATGCAGGCGGATTCTCACAGGCCACACAGGTTCTGTCCTGTGCCTCCAGTACGACGAGCGGGTGATCATAACGGGCTCATCGGATTCCACAGTCAGGTACCACATTCCAAACGCGCTTTCAACTCTGAAACACCAGCTCCCCTCTGTTCTTTGTCATAGATAGTATTTTGTATATATCTGCAAGAATATAGTTCGAAATGTCTAACTAAAGAATGAGCCATCAGCTCCCCTCATCATTCATGTCAGTCTAGAACTAGAAAACTTGATTTAGGAATGATTGAGGCAAGTTTATGGTTTTGTATATTTAAGGAAACTACACATTCTGTTTAAATTTGGAAGAATAATCCATTATAGAAACTTTTCTTAGCTTTATGGTAAACCTTGCATTCCTTATAAAAACCACCTCACAGGGGAACGACAGGACTGGAATGGAGCCTGCTTTTCAGGTGGCTATAACTGTAGTGCAGGTAAGCATTAGCGCCTTTAAAATGTGTATAGGTGAGCAGTGCGCTCCCTTTGACAGCCCTCTCCCCTACCATCCCTGCAGTTTTTAATTGCGAGCTTCACTCAGGGAGGAGCCCTCAATTTCCAGAGGCGTTAGTGATTTGATGACACAGCCATTATGCTGCTGGAGTCCAGTGTAGCTTGAGTTCTGGGTATAGGCAGCACTGCTGGAAACCTCTGTTAGGAATTTTGCCTTAAGCTAAAGGATTTAGCAAACATAATGCATCAAAAGTAACTTCTTTTTAAAAAACTAGACCAAAAAAAAAAAAAAGTTAACTGCATTGTTAGATTCTCTGAAGTTCAGTGTTTACCATTCCAAGCTATCCTCTGTGAATAAAGAATGCTGTTCTTTATCTTTTGACTTAAAGGCATAGCTAACTGAGTCCTGAAAGTCATCAACAGTTAACATTTATTGGTGCTTGTGGAGTGCATTAAGGAAGCTGAAACATTATAGGGGCGAGCTAACATCATTCATAAGATAAGGGAGAAAATGATTATCTGAAAAAGAGGTCAAACTGGAAAAGCAAATAAAATGTGTTGTGAAAGCCAAAGCAAATACACAAAAATACTACTGTAAAATACTTCATCACACAAAATTCTCGAGCTAGCCAAACGTCCCACATTCTGCTGTAAAGTCCATGTTTACAGCGGGATGGCTATTCTTGATCCCCACCCCCACAGTAAAATGACCCTTAGACTTAGAGTCTAGGTGATCTTGGTTCTTAATGTGTGGGTGGTGAAACCTAAGATCCCTGTTCCTCAAGCCGAAATCCACAATACTAAGTCAGCCTATTACAGAACACCCTGGTCTGTATCGGTTCTGACTCCTGAGGACTGTCAGTGGGGCACTGTAACGGCTGGTATTCATCAAAACCCTAGTTTAAAATCTATCTTGTTAGTGGTATCAGAGTGAATATCAGAAAGCTTATAATAACCATGGGGGGTGGACCTTGGTGGTCATATGCTGACAGCAGGTTGTAGTACCGTCTAAATTTCCCATCACCTTCATAATGTTGTTTGTTCCAGAGTGTGGGATGTCAATACAGGTGAAATGCTAAACACATTGATCCACCATTGTGAAGCGGTTCTGCACTTGCGTTTCAATAATGGCATGATGGTGACCTGTTCCAAAGACCGTTCCATTGCCGTGTGGGATATGGCCTCCCCAACTGACATCACCCTCCGGAGGGTGCTGGTTGGACATCGAGCTGCTGTCAATGTTGTAGACTTTGATGATAAGTACATCGTTTCTGCATCTGGGGATAGGACTATAAAAGTAAGAAGCCTGAGATCTCTTAAGTTGGACAATAAGCAATTTCCAGTAAGCTGTTACCAGTTTAGAGTTGGACAGTTCATGTGGAAATTTGATCAAAGGAAATTTCGTATTTTAACATTACTATAGAATAACTTAATGTTTATTTCCAAAACCCAAAAATAAATAAATTATTCAGAGACTAGTAAAAGGGTAATGAGGAAGGCAAGTTATATGACAATTTTCGTTAGGTATTCCTAAAAATAATGGTAAAAACAGGAAGGGCAAGGTTAAAGTTGGTTCTGTCTGCAAGATCAGACTAATCCTATAAGAGTAAATAAATCATTTTGAGAAATACCCATGTGATAGCAGGCAGATACAAAGTCCCCCAGATTATCATAAATTGAACTTGTTGTATTTTTTGTTTTGTTTTATTTGAGAAGTTGACTTCCCTGAGTGGCTCAGTTCTCTTTTTTTACTTCCCCAAGACTCCAGTTGCCATAAATTTTATCTGTAAAAATACCAAATTAACTGCCAAATATTTTCTTCGGTTTCAGGTATGGAACACAAGTACTTGTGAATTTGTGAGGACCTTAAATGGACACAAACGAGGCATTGCCTGTTTGCAGTACAGAGACCGGCTGGTAGTGAGTGGCTCATCTGACAACACCATCAGGTGAGCACCAGGTGCCCCTTCCCAGAAGGGATCAGTATTCCTACCATTCAGTGTTTGCACACAGAGCATACAAATATCCAACTGTGTTATGTTTGTAATAAAATATGTGTCCTTTCTGTAGCTTCTTACAGGTCCAGAGTTTGCCCCAAGCAGAGAAGCAGCACAACACAGCCTTTTGTTGATGTGTTTCCTTCCTGTAATAGTTTTATCACCAGATAACACAACCACTGCCGGGGAGTCAGATCTGACTCATAGGGACCCCTCCTTGGGTTTCTGAGGCTGTATCACTACAGAAGTAGATTGCCCAACTGAAGAGCGGCTGGTGGGTTTGAACCACCAGCCTTCTGGGTTGCAGTCAAATGCCTTAGGCACTATGCCACCAGAGCTCCCTTATCACCAGATAGACCTATTTATAACGTATTGCTTGAATAGGGAAGCTGGCAAGAGAGACAGGTAGATGGAAGATAAGGGCCCTTCTCTTTAAATGTCCCCTGTCTGCCATTGCAAAGTGCTAATAAATAGCTAAAAGTCTTTTCTTTTCACCACTATCCTTAAAAAAGAAGATGAGGAAAGATTAATTTCCCTAGTAGAAAGTGTGCAATTTCCTTTTCTTAGCTTTGCCTGTGTTCCATGCTTGCTCAGGGAGTTACCTGTCTTTGAAATTACGAAGAATCCACAAGTTGAAGTATTCTTTGATGTTCTCCCCCACAAAGATGAATAGCACAGAGCAGTTACAATTTGCAAAACTTATCCATCTTCTCCATCATCTTAGATTTAATTGAAGTTTCTTTCTTCAGTTAAATCTAAGAGCATGAAAAGGCCATTAGAAACAAAACAAAACAAAAAAAATGGATAGGGCTATTATTATATCTAATGGAATTACCATTTTTAGAAATTACCTGGATTGGTCTAAAAGGATACAGTTTTACAAATTAGTAAACAAATGTTTTGAGAACTTGAATATAACTTTCCTGATATATGAAAGACTGTCTTCTGCAGCGGGTGAAAGCAGTGTCCTCAGTGACCAAGTGGTGATGCTTTGCGAGGTGGGAAATCACAGGCATTCTGTAGCTCATTTTTCCTGATGATCGCAGGAGGCATCCCTCTCTTGTCTTGGTCATTTCCTTCCCAGGCAGCTGTGTACATTGCATTTACCCTTCATGCCTGGGAAACTTGTTGTTGTTGTTATGTGCTGTCGAGTCAGATCCGACTCATAGCGACCCCTCCTTGGGTTTCCAAGGCAGTATCACTACGGAAGTAGATTGCCCCATCTTCCTTCTGAGGAGTGGCTGATGAGTTTGAACTGCCAACCTTCTGGTTAGCAGTCAAGTGCCTTAGGTACTACGCTACCAGAGCTCCTGGGAGAATTATACAATTATATATAATATATATTATATAGAATTACATAAAACTTTGAAAATACATCCTATGTTTGAGCTACAGATAATTTTTTTTCTGCCTGAGTTATGTGGCAGAAAAGCAATAAGTTACATCAAAAGCAATACATTTCTGTATGGGTGTTGACTGATTTTATTTTGGTGGATTCTTTAAAGACATGCAGAGTAAAATATTGTAACATTCCATGCTCAGACAAGAGCACACAGAGGTTCACTTGAGTCACTTGTGTCTTCCAGACTATGGGACATCGAGTGTGGAGCATGTTTACGAGTATTAGAAGGCCATGAGGAATTGGTGCGCTGTATTCGGTTTGATAACAAGAGGATAGTCAGTGGGGCCTATGATGGGTGAGTTTGCTAATAGGATTTTTAAAAATCTACATCTTTATTCCTCTTGCCTTATAAGGTTAAATACAGCCTCTCCTTCTTTCTAAAAGCTTATAGATTTCACAGAAAAAGGTTGATACAGTATTTCTTTTGCCTAATCTATTTATTTACCTCTCCTTTGTTTTTGTTCCTAAAAGATCCTTCCCAATCATTTAATTGCACATGCTCTTCATTAATAACCTAAATATTGTCTCTTATGCCCTATAAAGCAAAGAACAGGACAAACCTAATATAACAGGATATACATATAAAATAATGATAAATTAATAACACTGAAACACTGGAGAGCACTATCTTTGGAGCTTAGTATGGGAGGATCTTGAATTTTGATCCCATTGGAAGTGAATCCTAAAAGTGTAGCTCTCGTCATCACTTCCCTAGTATTTCAGTTACCAGGAGGTCTGTATTCTTTATTTTCTTCAGTCACATTTCCATTGGTTATAAAATCCATTCATGTTGTGGATAGATCCCATGTCTAGCAACACTAAGCATAAAGCATACAAAAATGTATTGAATTATCAATTAAGTTTCTCTTGATCATTTCTTCATATCAAGCTGCCTGATTTTGAGTGGAAGGCTAAAATTCAAATATTGGCAGCTTTTTTTAGTATTAGAAACTGACAGCATCGTCTTAGCTCTTGAGATGGCTATTGTTGTTGTTATGTGCCGTCGAGTCGGACCCGACTCATAGTGACCCCTCCTTGGGTCTCTGAGGCAGTATCACTATGGAAGTAGATTGCCCACCCTTCCTTCTGATTAAGCCAACTCGGGCAGCATGGAGTGCAGCAGGTGCTCTCCTCTGGTTGGAGTTAGCCATCACTGTCCCAGTTACCCTCGGGAAATTGTCAGGCTGTGATGATGTGTTTCAGCAGCATCCAAAGTTATATTTTCTCTTGCCTTGGTTTTGATCTGTACCCACCTTTCTTGAGTTTTGTCTGTTATTTTCCTTGGGAAGACATGACCTGCAACTGATTTTTGAAAGAGCTACAAGATAGACAGGCTGATAATTTGGTGCCCTTTCAAACCAGAGGGCGCTCTGGTGGTGCTATGGTTTAAGCATTGGGCTGCTAACCAAAAAGTCAGCAGTTCGAACCATCCGCTCTGCAGGAGAAGGATGAGGCAGTCTGATCTGTAAAAATTTATAGTCTTGGAAATGCTATGGGGCAGTTCTGCTCTGTCCTATAGGGTCACTATGAGTCATGATTGACTCAATGGCAGTGGGTTTGGTTTCAGACTTTTCTTAATTAAATCAAAATATAGGGGTCTTGCTTATATAAGCTCCAGAAATCTTGAATGGCCCCGAGTCCTCTGGTACCTGTGGGCCGTTTGTAGAACCAACCAGAAAGAAGATGCCTGAGTTGTAGATTTCTAGGTCTAAGTGAGCGCTTATATAGGAACAAGTCTAACGTCCAAGAGCTCTTCTTGGCCCCAAAGTGTGGTATGACTTTGCCATTCACCTCTCTGGTTTGGTTAAAGCTAACCAGGTTTTGTTTTTAGGTTAACCACATACATTTTCCCTTGTTACGACCAAAAAAGTCTACCTAAGAGTGAATGCAGGAACTAAGTCTCCAAAACAAACAAACAAAAAATTATATATATACCCATGGGCTGGATTTATCACATGAACTGTATTCACCACACGTATTTATTGCTGTGACTTCTTCTCCCCTGTGTACCCTTAATTTTGCTTTTCCCTAACGCTTTTTGTCCCCTTTTTGATCTTTAGAAAAATAAAAGTGTGGGACCTTGTGGCTGCTTTGGACCCCCGTGCCCCTGCAGGGACTCTCTGTCTACGGACCCTTGTGGTAAGAGCCTTGTTTGGAGGAGCTTGGGGAGCAGGAGGAGGAAGAAATTAAATGTTGATGTGCTGTGGAATACAGATTGATAGTTAGAACCTCACAAAACCTACTACTAGGTGGAGAGGCAACCAGTACATGACAATAAAATATGTTTATATAGCACCTTTCATCCAAAAGTGCTTTAGAGACTGTGTATGGAGAGGAATGTGGCAGCTGTGTAACAGCTGCACAGCAACTCTACATAACAGTTTAGTACAGGAAGTGAATAAGAATTCTATATCCACCAAAAACAGCAGGGGCACTTAGAGAGAAAGAATATAATTACCCAAGCTGGAACCCGTCCAGGATCTGAGGACCTGCACACCTGTACCTGCAAAAAGTGCCGTGGGAATCTGCGGGAACCCCTGGCCGGCCCCTTAATTCTGCATCCTATTCAAGGGACGGTGCTTCCAGCAACATGAATAGCATCTTTTTTATTCTCTATATCTCCTCTTGTCTGAACATCTTGACACTTGGAGAAAGGAATGACTCAAAAGGAGGAGAGGCACCTTCAAAAGCACTAAATTCTACATCATGGTGTTCACCAAGGGCCTGGATTGGAAAATGGCCTAAGATAAAAAGCTGCTTCAGTTAGAAAGTAAAGATTAGTTGGGTTGCCAGGGACAACATAATCTTTTACACAAGTCAGGACAAAGAAGAGAACAAGCATTTGAAGGCCGGCACTCTGAATCTTGACTCAGCTCTCGGATGGCCTCTTCTCTGGAGATGAGAGGGATGCATTTCTTCGTCTTCCTTGCTGGGTTCAAAGCTTGTTCTTTCAGCACCAGACGTACTTTACCTTTGTGTTTTAAATGTGTGCTTTCATTCACTTACAATTTATCTAAGTCTAGTTTTAAGGTATGATTAACATGCAGTAAAATTTGCCCTTTTTAATGTGCTTCTATGAATTTTGCAGTGATGTAACCACCACCACAATCAATATATAGCCATTGCCATCACCCCAGGGAGTTCTCTTATGCTCCTTCACATCAGTGCCCACTTTCCAGCTCCTGGGAATTATTCATTTGATTTCTATCCCTATAATTTTGCCTTTTTTAGAAAAGTTTTATTTTCTTATAAAAGTTACAGAAATTAAATCATATAGTATATATCCTTTTGCGTTTGGCTCCTCTCACATCATGAGATTCATCTATGTTGTGGTGTGTATTAATATTTTGTTCCTTTTTATTGCTGAATGGTATTCCGTTGTGTGGATGAACCAATTTGTTTATTCATTCAGTACTTTATGGACAGTTGGAATGTTTTCAGTTTTTGGTGATTCTAAATAAAGCCACTGGAAACATTCCCATACAGGTTTCTGTGTGTGCATGCTATTATCATTTCTCTTAGGTAAATAGCTACGAATGGAATTTCTGGGTCCTATAAAAAGTGTATGTTTAAGTTGTTTTAAAAAAAAAATACTACAAGCTATTTTCCAACATGACAGTACCATTTTACATTTCCAGCAGTGTATAAATTCCATTTTTTTTCCACATCCTTACCATCACTTGGTATTATCATCATAAAAATGATGTCCATTCTCTAAATATTTGTTCACAAGTCTTTGTATGTATGAACATATGCTTTAACTTCTCTGGCTTAAATACCCAGGAGCAGAATGGCTGGGTCAGTTAGATACAGGTCAATTAGATACAGGTTTAATATTTTTAGAAACTGCCAGACTGTTTTTCAAAGCATTTGTACCAGTTAACAATACAATGCAGCTGGATATACTTGTAGGAGAGTTTCATTTACATCTTCACCAACACTCTGTCCAGTCTTTTTAATTTTAATTATTCTAATAGGTATTAGCGGTACCTCATTGTGGTTTTAATTTGCATATCCCTGTGATTAGTAATGTTGAACATCTTTTCATGTGCTGATTAACAAAATTGATTCTTCTGATCTATGAAACAGTACACCAAACAAACAAACAAAAAAAAAACAAACCCATTGCCATCGAGTCAGTTCTGACTCATAGTGACCCCTGTTGGGTTTCCAAGGCAGTAGATCTTTACAGAAGTACATTGCCCAGTCTTCCTTCTATGGAATGGCTGGTAAGTTTGAACCACTAATGACTTCTGGTTAGCAGTCACATGCCTTAGGCCCTGCACCATCAGCACTCCTTTGAACACAGTATACCTCTGAATTTGTTTAGGTTTTTGTAATGCCATCAGTAGTAGCAGTGTTTTATAACTTTCAGTGTAAAGGTCTTGCATATCTTTTGTCATAGTTTATATTTTTAAAGCTATTATAAATATAATTTTTTAAAAGTACTTTGGAGCAAAAT
>NW_006921651.1:5252367-5288236 GCF_000298275.1 Orycteropus afer afer | reverse complement strand
AGAAGGCTGGTGGTTCAAACCCACCAGCCACTCCTTGGAAGGAAGATAGGGCAATCTACTTCCATAGTAATACCACCTCGGAAACCCAAGGAGGGGTCGCTATGAGTCAGGTCTGACTTGACAGCACATAACAACAACAGCAACATGTGTTGTAAGAGTAGAACTGCCTTGTAGGATTTTCTCAGCTGGAATCTTTACAGGAACAGATTGCTAGGCCTGTTTTTCCCACAGTGCCACCGGGTGGATTTAAACTGCCAAACTTTTCAGCTACCCAGCCCAGCATAAATCATTTGTCCCACCCAATATGCATTTAATTAAAGTGTTAAAACTATTTACATTTCATGTAATTATCAATATTGTAATCTACCATCTCACTGTTTATTTTCTACTTTTTTCTTTGTTTTTCCCCAACCCAGTCCATGTTTTTCCTGCTTGTTTTGGATTATTTTTTCAGGATTTCATTTCATCTCCACTAGTTTGTTATTAGTTATATAGCACTCTTATTTTTTGAGGGCCTTATCTAGGGTTTACAATTTGTATCTTTAATTTTTTACAGTTTATTGTCAAATGATATTGTACCACTTCATGTATAATTAAGAAATTTATAAGCATGTATTTTCATTTCTTCTCTCTCATTCTTCATTCTGTTGTTGACATAGTTTTTGCTTCTACATATGTTATAATCCCTATAATACCTTGTTATTATTTTTGCTTTTAATAGTAAACTACTTTTTTCTTTTTCAATCAACTACCTTTTAAAGAAATTTTTTTTTAAGTAGTTTCTTTTGATTTATGTGCAGTTTCTGGTGCTCTTTGTTCTTTGTGTGGATCCAAGTTTCCATCGATACCATTCTCCTTCCGCTTAAGGAACTTCCCTTAACATTTTGTGTATTCAGGTACGCTAACAACAAATGCTCTCAGCTCTTGGTTGTCCAAAAAGCCTTAGTTTGCTTCATGTTTGAAAAATATGTTTGCTGGTTAAGAAATTCTAGGTTGACAGCTTCTTTCAATACTTTAATGACATCATTCTGTTTTCTTCTGGCTGGGTTTTTGACAAGAAACTTGAAGTCGTTCATCTTCATTCCTCTGTATGAAATGTCTTTTTCCTCTGGCTGCTTTTAAGATTTTCTCTTTATCACTTATTTGCAGCAGTTTGATTCTGATGTATCTTGGTGTGGTTGTTTTTATTTTTCCTGCTTGGGTCTTTTTGAGCTTTTAAGATCTATAAATTTGTTACAGTTGTTAGCAAATTGGGAAGCTTTTCAAACATTATTTCTAATGTCCTCTCTCCTCTTCTGAGACATCAGTTACACTTACTAGATAACTTGATAATTTTGTCCCATGGACCATTGAGACTTTGTTCATTTACGTGTGTGTGTATGCACACATATACACATACACACAGCCTTTTTTCTTTCTGTACCTCCTTTCAGATCATTTCTATTGCTATGTCTTTATGTTTAATATTCTTTTTTTCCCTACAGTAATTCCCTCTAGTGAATTATTCATTTCAGATACTGTATTTTTTATCTCTAGAAGTTCCATTTGGTTCTTTTTTGTCTTAAACTCTCTCTTCACTGTGTTCAGGTTTTCCTTTAAATGTGTAAACATACATATTATGTTATTATGTTTTTTATCTTCTAACCCCATCATCTCTGTCATTTCTGGGTCTGTTTCTGTTGTCTGATTTTTCTCCTTATTAAAGGCCACTGGTGCTGGATGTTGTGAATGTTAACATTATTGAGTGTTTGGATCTAGATTTTGTTGTTGTTGTTGTTGTTGTTATTTGCCATAGAGTTGGACCCAACTCTAGCGACCCCTCCTTGGGTTTCCAAGGCGGTATCACTACAGAAGTAGATTGCCCAGCCTTCCTTCCGAGGAGTGACTGGTGGGTTTGAACTGCCAGCCTTCTGGTTAGCAGTCAAGTGCCTCACGCACTATGCTACCAGATTTTGTAGACTTTCTTTTAAAGACTGGGTTTTGGTTTGTGTGGCAGTTACTTTCAGTTCAGGTTGATATACTCAAGGCTTGATTTATATACTTTATCGGGGCTGACGAACAGTAGTCTCTAGGGATAGTTTGGCCCTGCTTCTAAGTCATGGCCCTCCTGGGGTCCCTACTGAAGTGCGTGAGTGATCAACAAGAACTTTCTGTCTTGACTGATGAGAACACAGTGATTCTCATACCTGTGTGAGTTCTAAATACAAGTTTGCAGCTCCCTGCTTGTTTTTTGCCTGACCTCATGGAGTTTCATTCTGTATGTGCACATCTTAATATTTAGCAAAGATTCAAGGGGACTCCTATACAGATTTCTGGAGCTCTTTTTCTTCAGAGCTCCCTCTTTTTCATAACACAACCTCACATCTTTCAGCCACCTCAGTCTCTCTAAACTCCAATCTTTATCTCTTCAACTGAGCCAGACTACCATGCTTAAGTCCTGATGTGTTTTTAGGCAGACAGCTGAGGAGATAATAGAGCTCACCCCATTTGTTTCCCTTCCTTCAAGGATTATAATCCTATACTGTTTTTTGTCTCATGATTAAAAACAGTCACTTCATATATTTTGTCCAATTTGCTAGTTATTTAAGGTAGGATGGTAAATATTGTCTTTGTTACTCCATCACGGCCCTCAGTAAAATCTTACTGAGTAGGAATTAAGTTCTTTGGTGGACAATGTGCCCCCATTGGCATTAACAAGAAAGCTTCTGATACCATTTCATAAAATATATTTGGGATGAGGACAAGCTTCCACAGAAAATTAAATGGGCCAGATGCCAGTATATTAGGACAGGGTGGCTTCAGTTGATATTTATAGGGCATAAAAGTACAGAGTATATACAGCGTCCTGAGCGAGGTGAGGGGAAATAGTTACATTTTTCTGTAGCTCAACAGGTTAGTGGATCAATGCAGAAGGATTAAAAGAAAAAGAAAAAAAAGATAGCCAAATAGAGTCCCAAGAGCATTCACCTGGAGGTGCTAAGTCTGCCACCTCATCAAAACCCAAGGGTTTCTTTTTCTTAGCTAGAGTTTTGTTCATGAAATTTATTGTCTCATCAGAGTTTTAATATACAGTAGCTGTCGTTGGAATTCAGCTTGACTATACAAAACATCATGATTAATGTTTCCTAGAGTATTAATTTGTAAGATAGAAGCCAAAACAAGTAAGGCATATGTAAGAACAAAATTTTAAATACCTTTCTGATGTTTTCTGTCCTTCTTGACTTCAGTTTCAGATCTGTTACGTGATAATGGTTTAAGTAACATACTAAGTTGAAGTAGACTAGAGAGACATGGCAACTAATTGTAACATGTGATCCTGAATTGTGTTGTGAAGAAAACGAAGGGGAAATATTTGTTTGTTTATTTGTGCTATAAAAAACATTTACTACTGAGGCTTCTGACTGCATTTGAATGGGCTCTATGGGTTATGTGGTCTTGTTAATATTAATGTTAATTTCCTGTCTTTGATAGTGGTACTGTGGCTACAAAGGCATCTCCTTGTCTTTTAGGATATACACACTGAAGCATTTAAAAGTAATGGGCAGCCTTGTCTGAAACTTACTCTCAGTTTGGAGGGGTAGGGAGGACAAAGTATGTATGTGTGTAGAAAAAGAGAGACTGAGAATGATGGAGTGAATGTGCTGAAATGTTAACAGTTGGGGAATCTAGATAAAGAGTTCCTTATGCTCTTCTTGCAGCTTTTCTGTAGGCTTGAAATAGTACACAGTTAGTATGTCAGGTGGGTAGTAAGTTTTAAGAAGAAGTACCAGGGTAAGGGAGTAGAGAGTGATGAGGATGCTCTGTTTACATAATGGACTCAGGAAAGGTCTCTCTAATTGGGTGGTATTTGATCATGTGATAACAAGCTATTCAGTCAGCTGGGGAAAGAGTGATCCAGCCAGCGGGAACAGCAAGTGCAAAGGCCCTGAGGTGCTGAGGTATACTTCTGAAGTACAACAAGAAGCCACTATAATTGACATAGTGACCAAGAGGAAAGTGTTATGGCTGATGTCAGAGCAATAATGGAGGAACAGGGCAGATCATGGTAGGATCTTGAACACTATGTTAACAGCTATGTGTTTTACCCAAAGTAAGGTGGAGGAACATTGGAAGGTTTTAGAGCAAGAGTCACATGATCTGGTTTACATTTGGAAAAGATTATAATGGCGATGAAGCTGGGGGGCAGGGAGTAAAAGTTAAATTTACAGACAAATAAAAATAAGCACAATAAAAATACAAGCAAAAGATATGAGCAAAAAGATGTAGAGAGCAAATAACCCTGTGAAAAGATGTGCAACATTATTCGTCATTAAGGAAATGCAAATCAAAGCTATAATGACACCACTACACGTCTCTTAGAATGACTGTAATTTAAAAAACTGATAATAACCCAGCACTGGCAAGGATCAGAGCAGCTGGCACCTTCACATTGCTGGTGAGAAGGCAGAAGTGGTCGCACCACTTCAGAACACAGTTTGGTGGTTTCTTATCAGGTTAAGCATACGTTTACCATAGGACTCAGCCGTCCACTGCTAGGTCTGTATGCCAGAGAAATGAAAACCTGTGACCACACAGAGATCTAATATAACTGTTTATAGTAGCTTTATTCATAATTGGGAACAATTCAAATGTCCATTAACTAGTGAATGAATAAAGAACAGTGGTAAATCTGTACAGTTGAATATTACTCAGCTATAAAAAGGAATGAGTCAGTGATCCACACAGCAGCATGGATGAACCTCAGGTATACTGAGTGAAAAGCACCAGACTCGACACCCAACACACATGGACTCCTTTTGACATAATGCTGGATTTGTGACCTTTTGCTTTTGAGCAGTTCAAATTCTTATCTTTTGTCATTCTGCCTGTTGCTACCAATATGAGAAGGATCAAGTAAGTAGTATCTTCCTAAAAAGTATGAGCCATATTTTCTGGAAATACAAAGTAAAAAAAAAAAAAAAAATCTGTAGGTCCCTGAGGAAAGGTCCTATAATCAGATGTAACATGAAAATTTTGTTTCTTCTTTTTCTTCAGGAGCATTCCGGAAGAGTTTTCCGACTCCAGTTTGATGAATTCCAGATTGTCAGTAGTTCACATGATGACACAATCCTCATCTGGGACTTCCTAAATGATCCAGCTGCCCAGGCTGAGCCCCCCCGTTCCCCGTCTCGAACATACACCTATATCTCCAGATAAATAATCATACACTGACCTCATACTTGCCCAGGTATGAAAAAGAATTGTGTCCATAGCACTAGGGGTGGGAGATGGAATATCGGCTGGGAGGTATTAGTAGGTCAGTGAGCCCTCCTGTGCACACTACCTCAGCAGAGCCTGAAAAACAGGCCAGACGCACGGCATGAAGACGACGCTGGGGCTGCCAGGTTAGGTGCTGCCTTTCGTCAAGGGAGCTAGCTAACCTCCGTTCTTGATGACTCTGGGGTCCTGTGTGTGTGCTGGAGCTCATCTAATAGAATTGTTATGAAAATAAAATGAGATTTCAATCACTTTGAAAACTAAGGGTAGTGACCCTAAAGCCTGTGATTTTGGTAGTTCCCAGATCAAACTAGTACTTACAATAGAGCCCTTTTGAACCAAGTAAGGAGCTCTGGTGGCGTAATGGATAAGGCATTTGGCTGCTGACCAGAAGGTCAGCAGTTCAAACCCACCAGCTGTTCTGTGAGAGGAAGATGAGGCAATCTACTTCCATAAAGATTTATGCCTTGGGCTCACTATGAGTCAGAATTGATTCAGTGATGGCAGTGGGCTTGGGTTTTGGTCTTTTGTTTGAGGCAAGTAGAATGTGCGAATGGAAAAATCCTTTGGTGAAATATCACACTGATATATCACAGTTCTGCCTTGTTAGTGTCATTTGATTATAAAAGCCAGCTTTTTTATCCTTATCCCTAAGCCCCACCACTCTTCCTATCTTTTGACCTTGGAAGCAGAAGCCTAGGAAGTTGGTGAGAGCTCTATGTATCCTCCTACTCAGGTCTCCAGACTCCCTGAAGCAGGAAAAGATCTCCAGTTCCTAGGTTGTCTGTCCTGTGGCATGTTCAGATCAGACCTGGTGTTCATTCCAAATCAGGTCAAATACATATTATCACCAGCTGGGGAAGACTGTGCCAGCTCCTGGGCAGCGCTGCCACTATCAGGATTTCTCCTTCCCTGCATGTCCCAGTCCACGTGGCAGAGGTACACAGTGGCTTCTAAGCAGCGTGGTTTGTGCCCTGCCGGTGCTCACCGTTCTCACAGACGGTGTGGAGGAACCTAGAGGACAAGCAAAAGGAGCAATCGAACTATTAACCCAGTCTTTCCCCGACAGCCTCCTTGACCAAGTCAGATGGTTGGGGGGAGGATAATAGCTCGGGCACTTCCTGCTGTGTGACCTTGGGCAGGTAACTTCCCAGAGCCTTGGTATTCTGAGCAGTAAAATAAGGATATCAGTACCAGTCTCATAGAGTGGCTGTGAGGACTTACTGAGATAATATACGTAAAATCCTTAGTCCTTAGCCCGGTTCCCAGCATGTAGCACGCCCTTGGGAAAAAGTGGTCATTGTTACTCATACTGTCATCGTGTACCTGTCCCTGCCTTTTGCCCATACTTTCTCTTCCTTAGACTTCTTGAATATTCTTCCCAGCTCTCTGATTGTTTATGTCTCCTTCCTGCTTTCACCCCTAAAACATAGACAGCCTCTAATGGTCTGGGTTGGGTTTTTCTCCCTTCTTTGGCAGCCTTATCTAATCCCAAGGTTTCAGCTCTCATCTCAGTATAGATGACTGTCCAGTGCAAGCCTGTGCCTCAGATTCTAGGCTTCATTGCCGGACACCATCCACACATCTGCCCTCGAAGGATCCAGAGCACCGGGGCAGCACGTCCCCAGGCAGACCGGCCCCTCATCCACACCACTGGTGCCCTCCAGCCAACAGCCAGGCCCACCTCACCCAGCTCCCTGCTTCTGTTGTGGGGAGCAGTGCAGGCAGGCTTGATGCTGAGCTGACCGTGGTCAGTCATGGTCTCATGACAGCAGAGCCACTGCTTGAGTGTCAGAGTCCTGTGCTTATTAGTGAGCCCAGCCTTTTGTATAAGTCCCCAGACAGGCCGTGTAGCCTTTGACAGAAGCTCCTGTGTGGTGTGGGCAGAGAACAGGCATTAGGAAGTACCCCAAGTCTGCTTCACAACTGACAGCCAAGTTAATCCTCTTTTCCTCTTACAGCAAGTGAGAAATACAGGGAAAGGGGCTAATGACTGTTTGCTCTGTTTTCACATAGGACTCATTAAAGTTGCGGTATTTAATGTATCTGCCAATGCCAGGATGAGCAACAACAGTAACAGTCAAACTCCTACCCAGTTTCCCCGGACTAGCCGAGGAGCGGGGCTTTGAGACTCCTAGTGGGACACAGTTGGTCTGCGGTCGACCCCGACGGTCTGCTCAGCACAGCCGTGTGCATCAGTGCTGCTATCAGAAGATGTCTGTATCTTTCGTGAGTGATTGGAACTTTGAAACCTCACCTCCCCCTCCTCCTTTCCCCTCTGCACCTGTTTTTCCCCACTTGGTTCCAGACAAAGATGACCTATAAATATATTTAGTGTTTTGTCAGAATCTCTCTTGCTTTGCCATTAAGCAGAAGAACTAGTTTCCCCATATAGCCTACTGGGAGAGACTCACTTCTCCGGAAGGAGACAGAGAAGTGGGGAAGAAGAAACGGGTGCAGCTTCAAGCCCAACAGTAGCCAGTGTCTCCCCATGAACTGCAGGAGTATCCAGCACCTGGCAAGATCAGCCCCGCCCAGTCTCACCGTGTCAGGAGGGGACAGAGCTCTCTCTGGGCTCCGGGCAAGAGAGAGAGAGCAGACAGAATATACACTGGAGGAGCTGGGCCGCTTTCCTTCCTTGTCCTCCTCACTTTCTGCCCCGCCTCTCCCTCTTCTTTAGCCTGCTTCTCTGCTGCACTCAGACAGGAAGTATGTGAAAGAGTGTCCTCAGTTAGCAGGAGGCAGATCTGCTAGAACCTGCAACACTTGGGAGAGTTCAATGCTGTTCAGTCAAAATTTCAAATCCAGGCTTTTGCTGCAGGTGATCCGATGTGGCAGCGGTGGATCCTCGGACACAGTGTTCTCATCATATTTGTAACTCTCCTCTCTTCTGCACTCCCTGCACCCCCCACAAAAAAGGGCAGAAATTTACTGGGCTCCATCAGTGGCTGCATCTTTTCTGGACTCAGCAGTCTCCTCGATTCCATGTAGAGTGTGGAAAGGAGTTGCTGATTGCATTTCCTCTCATTAACAATTAGATGTGTAATAAAAAGCATGGTACTTCATCTTAAATCACGGATGAGGCTCAGCCCACAGAAAGGTTTGAAATGGCCAGGGCCGATCCCTCGGCGCATTTTGCATAATGGGTCACGTCTCTGATTTCCTCATCAGGGCTTGTGAGCATAGCAAGCGCCTGCATCTTTGCCAAGACCACGTTTAAGAGATGGTCATGAGTGCAAGCTGATCGTTTGCACTTAAATGAGTAAATAGCATCTCTCAAAGATCGGCCTAACCATCACAGCCTTGCTCTGCAGAACCTTCCTTCTGCTTTTCCCAGACCCAGTATTTACGAAAGGGCAAAGCTACCGGAGAGAAGATCAGGGTGAAGTTTGGCACACAGGGTTTATGAATGGCAGAAACTGCCTTCTCTCTTTCCTTTCTTCCTCCTCCTGGCCTTATCTTGCCCTCCATCCTCCCCAGCCAGTACAATTTCTCCACAGTTGATGGATGTCAACAAATGGACCTCAGCAGTGGCCAGGCTGATATGGCCACTTGGAAGGCAGCTGTATGGGCTTCCAAGGCAACTGGCTTCAGGTATGAGGCCACATTAGCCACCCTGACCTGGGAGCACAGGGTAATCTCCTGGCATGTGCCCGGCTTGCTCCCTGGGACAAGAGTGGGCCTACACGAGCCGTCTTACGTGGCGTGGGCACATCCATCAGGGTTCCCGGGGCCACGGTGCCGTCTCAAGTTCCCTTGGAAATAGCAGTCAGGCCCGTTGTTTCCATTCCTAATCAAAGCAGTTGAGTCAGAGGAAGCTTGTTTAACCAGCTGCTGTCAAAACAGCAGAATAGGAGCCGTTTGCAGGTACCACAAAGCTTTTAGTTCAGCGGAGGTAGAGGTGGGGAGAAAGGCGTCTTCACTCTTCCCTCAGAAGATATCTCACCTTTTCCAGCCTGAATGTTGTGATTCTGTATGGAGGGGCAGGTTATGCTTATGGATTTTTCCTTTCCTGCTTTATGAATACCTGTGAGCTTTCGTTTCCAGATCATATCCATCAAATACTTCCCAGTGTAATGACATACCTTTGCCTGAGAAATACTTTCTAAATATAATCACCTTCCCAATTACCCAAATGCTAAAGATAAATGTTTTCTAGTTAGCACTATCAGGGTTCCTTGTCTGTTGTGTTGACTATTAATGGCTTTTTGATTTATTACGGATTTCACTGCAGATGATGGCAGGGTGCTGTCGTCCCTGAGAAGCACACAGGTCAGACGTGCAAGAGGCGTGGATGTCTAGCTGTTTCAGATATTGTCCAATAGCCATAAGTGTACTAGCCCTTCTGTTATATGCTGCTGTTCAGAAGTGGAGCTGTTGAATTTCCACTGGTGCCCAGGGTATGGCTCTCCCATCGAGGTTCAGTTGAAGGTATATTACTTCTGAGGCTGTTTTGAAGCTTGTGCAGAATATCACAAATGCAGTCGGGGGTGGGGCCTGTAGACCCAGAGCCGCCAGCTCAGCCGAGGGCATTCTACAGTTGTCCTCTCTGCTGTTGATGGAAATGGGAATGAGGTGAAGTGGTCTGAAAAACTTGAATTGTTCGTGTGTCTCAGCTCTGGGGGTCATTTACCAGTTCATTGTAGAAGAAATAATCAGGTAAGTAGAAGTTCATTTCCAGAGAAAGTAAACCCCACTTACCATCTCTGCATGATTTCAGTGGGAATTGATTATCACTAATCCCCAACTGGGCTAGAATAAATGTAAAGTTTGACCTTTTTAAAAAGGAAAGAGAAACAAAGAAAGTCCCTGCACATTTAACGGAGTGCTAGGGAGGGGGCTGACGGTGTCCCTTGGCTCCTAAGTGAAGTCTCCTTTGTTGGTTAGTCTCTCTCATGAAAGTTTGCTTTCCAGTGTGGACCCTGACAAACCTTTCTTACAAATGGGATGAACCCCTTCAAAGACAGGGGAGGAGCACGTGCATGTACCTGTCCCTGCCTTGGGCCATGTGACCCCTCAGTGCACTCTAGAGCTTTTAGGACAAAAGCAGCATGCCTTGCTGCACGTCTGTATTTTTACTGCTCAGAAAATCCGTA
Source organism: Orycteropus afer afer (assembly GCF_000298275.1). Classification (NCBI taxonomy): domain Eukaryota; kingdom Metazoa; phylum Chordata; class Mammalia; order Tubulidentata; family Orycteropodidae; genus Orycteropus; species Orycteropus afer. Next base: position 5,277,884 of record NW_006921651.1, on the reverse strand, counting down.
TATTTTCTTAGATGCGATTTGAGAGTGGCCATGAATTGTGAATGGGCACTTGTTCCTTGGCAAAATTCTTTTTGGTGACTCCTAACTTCAGAGGCAGGGACTCTCTTTGGAACCTTATTGACAAGTAATGAAGTCTGGCTGTCATAACTATAACTTGTTTCTGAACTGGAAAAGATCCCAAGACCCTGAAATCATTCTGTTTTCTGTTTGAGTAAGAAAAATCCTGTTTATTTTCCTTCCGTACAATCCAAGACTAAAGAGAAGGAAACATACTCTCTTCCCTTGCCATCTCCTGGTGCCCATTGGTCTGAACAGCTGTGGTTGGGCTGCTTCAGCTCTTGATTGTGTACAGAATCAAAGGGCTTGGGATGAAGGGGAGGTGGAGATACTGGAGATGATTAGGGTGATTTTTTCTTTCCTAGAATTGGATTAGGCACATTGATAGTGCTCACCTTCTTAGCATCTTCCATTTGCCTTAGGTGGTAATACCTTCCTGCTTAAAATGGGAGCAGTTCAAACCGGAGGCCCAAGGGGCTAGGCTGTGAGCTTGATTTTGGAGGAAATCCAAGGTACTTACAGGTGGAACAGTGGCTGCTTAGACATCCACCCCCTGTGGCAACCGTGATGATTCTTTGAGCATCAGGTTTACCATGTGACTTTGGTCCACATTTCTCATCTCCTTCCCCATTTGTTTGAGTTCAGCCGATTTTGTAGGAGCCGGAGAACATGAAAAGGTGCCTCACTCCTCCTTGCTTTCTCTCTTCCCACCTAGAGTTACTCTCATCCCTAACAAGTCCACCCGAAGGCCATGGGCTGGGTTAATCTCCCTGGGCTTCCCGCACACAGCTGACTGCTGACGCCAGCGCCTAACCACACTCAACATCATGAGTGCTGCAAAGACAGCCATCTGTAGGGGAGATCAGGCTGAGTGTTGCTTTTTGTTATCTTTACCTGTAGTTCATTTGTGACTTCAGAATCTTTCGAGCTGAGGAAAGAAACCAAACAAAGCATGATTACAGCTTCCTTATTTGAGTGGAACCTGATGTACTGACATCTAGAAACCCCTGAGAGAGAGAGAGAAGGCTAAGAGCAGTGAACAGCATTAGAAAGTGTTAACTCCCCTTCTACCCTTTTCCTTTTTGGGCCATGGTAGGAAGAGACTAGCTACAGGGGTTAGACCTTTGGGTACCAAGGAAACTAACACCTTCCCAAGTCAGTGAACACTTAAGCCCAACCCAGACAGGCCTGCAGGATGGTTGGTTGACTTCTGACTCCATCTCTGGGGCAGGCCCGGCAGCAAAGGTGAGCTTCTCAGAGAGCTTTTGGTTGGTTTGGCTCTTTGTTCTCTAGACTCTTACGTACTGACTGCTTTGACTTTTGTGACTCTGTGATGTGTAGTCAATGTACCAATATGTCCACAACCTAGGATCATGGTAATAGAGTGTGCTTTTAGTTTGTTTTTGTTTCTGGTTTTTTTTTTTTTTTTTATTGTTCAGAAAAAAAGTAACTTAAATTACAAATATAAGATTAAACTGGATTTCCTAAGTGTCTTGTCTCTTTGTCCCACCATCAAGAGGAGAATGAATGTTATAAATACAGATTGAAGGGTCCCACCCCAACCACTCCATGGCAGAACGACCTGGTGATAGGCCCCTGTAAAGACGGCTAGGAAACCCCTTAGGGCAGTTCTCCTGTATCCTTGTAGGGTTGCCAGGAGTCGGGATCGACTCGGGGTATACAGCAACAACAGTGGGTTTAACACTTTAAGATAAGTGGGCATGGAGAAAAGAACGTTGGGGAAGTCAGGGCAGAATGGTGTGATCCCTGGCATATGGTAGTGTTCAATGTGGAATTAAATTGAAGCCAAATGATGTCTGATTTGTAGACACCGTCACTGATTTGTCACCATCACCTCAGCTCGCAACCTAAGCCCAAAATTTAAATGTGTCTCTGTCTCCTCAGTGGCGGGGAAGACTCTGGATTTCCCCTGAATCCCACTGGACCAGTTTATAGACAAGTGAGTTCACATTTAGGAGCAATGTCCAGAGACTGCAGCAAGCTGGTCCATCGCGTCCGGGTCTGGGGGCTGACACTCCTGCTCCTGAGTGAGCCTTCCCCTTCCCCGCCTCTCCAGCCTACAGAAATAGTCAGCAGCTCTGGTGGCACAGTGCCTAAGGCGCTTGACTGCTAACCAGAAGGCTGGCGGTTCAAACCCACCAGCCACTCCTCGGAAGGAAGATGGGGCAATCTACTTCTGTAGTGATAGCACCTCGGAAACCCAAGGAGGGGTCGCTATGAATCGAGTCCAACTCTACAGCACATAACAACAACACCACAGAGATAGTTACAGGGTCCCAGGCAGCGGCAGGAAGGATTCCTCCCCTTTCTCCCCTCCACCCTCTCGTGGCAGAATTAACCCCTCCTCATTAGACCTCTGAGCTCTTGTGTATCGTAATAGTCCACTTGCTTCACCAGGCTCCCTGGCTTCGGTCAGCCTCAGCCTCGTGTGCAGCCCCTCCCTGGAGGTGGAGGCAGCTTCAGGGCCACCTAGGCACAGAGTGGCCAGAGCTGGCCGAAAGGCAGAGTGCCGTGGGCACCAGCATTTTGCAGAAGAGCAATGTGAGGGCCAAGGGAAGGGGCCCACGTTGCTCCAGACCACGCTGAAGTCGACTCCCTTACAGCAAAGGCAGGCAGCATCCTAGGGAGAGAAGGCAGGAAGTAGGTGGCAGCAGAGACTGCTCTGGGGCACCCACCAGCTGGGCTCCTGAGGCCAGAATTGAGCAGAGGCTAAATCTATGGGGTTATCATCATCTAATCCAGAGCAGCTCTCTTCCCCCAGGAAGGCAGACCCAAGGGCATGCTCACCAGAAGCCACTGCTTCCTACTGCCAGGCGGGCCTGGAGCCCCTCTCCCCATTAAACCTAGAGCTGTGCCACTATCAGCAGTGAGGGAGGGGAGGAGACCCCTCTTCTTCCTGATTGGCTCTTGCCAATTAAGAGCATTTTATTAGGCTGCTAATTAAAGGCACTTCGTTAGCAGCGGGAGAGGCCGGGTGGGTGCCTGGTGAGATGGAGCCGAAGCCTAGAGAAATTGGTTTCCTCCCCCCACAGAAGCAGAGCCTCTCTGGGAACCCTCTCACTCCCCCAAGCTCTCCTGCTGCGCCTACCACACCCCTTGCTTTCAATTAGCTGCTCTGAGGGGAGTGAGGTCATTACCAAGCCTAGGTTGGAGAGCCCTCCCAGCCTAGGCCTCAGGGCCACGTGAGCACAATGCCCAGGGTTTGTCCGGTCGTGCCCCCCCCCAGCCCATGCACCTCCTTTGGGATCTGGGCCCTTGGAAGGAGAGCATAGAAAGTCCAGTAAGGAATGTTCTCTCCCCTGAGGAATGGCCATTTGCCCTCCAAGCGTCTGGGGCAGATGTCCCCACCACCTAAGCCATCTCTAGCAGTCGCCTAGGGGGCCACATGACCAGCCACTTGGTCACATGGTGGGAATCTCCATGCCCCCTCACCAAAGGTTCAGGATGTCAGGTGGGAAGTGTGACCTTCCTGTAAGTCAAGGACTGTCCCCAGTCACTCTGTTATAAGGCTGAGCCCGTTGACCCAGAGTGCGTCCAGGAGGAGGAGTTGCTGCTGGCTTCACATTTGCAGCTGCACAGAACCATGAAAGATGACTCCTTGGGTCCTGAACTCAAGACACTTGAGGCTCTTCCTGCTTGGTTCACATGAGCCCCGGGCAAGTTCCCTTCCTCCAGCAAGAGAAGAGGGCCTAGCTCTGACCAGGCACGTGGGGGCTGGCATGCATGGTCATCCAGAGAGACCTCTCTCCAAACCCCTCCTCGTCCCATCCCGCTGCCCTCCGCACCCCCTCACTTAACTGCAGAATTAGCACCAGCCCAAGCTCAGAGGGCAGATTTATGGTTGAGCCTACCTCCTTCCATTTAACCTGAGGCCGGCCCGGGCTCCAGACACTAAATTAGATTTTTGACAATTAGAGAGACTAATGGGCACATAGCCATCCCCAGAGCCAGATATCCAGCAAGGCCGTCCTTTAATATCCACCACTGGCTGGCCGGCCCCTCCCCCGCCACCCTCCTCTTCCTCCCGTGGGTGCCCTGCCCCTCACACACTCCTGCACATTCTCTAGTTCTGTCTCCCCCTCCTCCTGTCCCGGCCTAGTGCCAGCTAGGCTCTGGGACTCTGTCCCTCAGCACTGGCCTGCCTTGCCCTTTGGTCCTCCGGCCTTCTGCACCTTCTCCATTGCTGCCCTCCCCAACACCCATTCACCTCTAATCTCTCCATCTGCCCCAATGGACTGCAAGCCCCTTGAGGGCAAGAGCTTATGCCCTGTCTGTGGAGCCTAAATTTTCCACACCCAGTGGGTGCTTCGCTTAGGAATTTGTGGTTTCCTGAAACTCTGTCTCCCTGCTTCCCCTCCCTCTGGGCTGCTGGGTCCCCCAAGCCCTCCCACCCTGTGCTCCTGGCCCAGGCCCAACTCTGGCTCTTGCCTGGCACTGCTGTGGGTGGGCCAGACCCCCTTCCCTGCGGCCCCGGCTTGGGCTGCTCTGGGGCTGGTCGGGTAATGAGATTGCAGTAAGTGGTGTGTGTGTGTGTGGGGGGGAGCTGCTCACATTCACTCAGGCAGACTCATAGCTCTGTCAGGCTGATTGGTCCTGAGTGGAGGCACAAACGGCCCCCCACGGACACGCTGAGATTGGTTATAAAATTACAAGCATTTGTTCTGCTGTCAGTGTCCTTCCCGCTCTCCCCTCGGCCTATCTGGGCTCCGTGTGGCCCCCCACCCATCCCTCTCTCCCCTGGGGTCAAGCCACACACCCAGAAGGACAGGAGCCACCAGGGCAGATGGGGCCAGGAGGCTGAGGCCACTGAGCTCCCCAGCTGGGTGGACCTTCGTGCTTCACCCTAAATAGCAGTGCCCAGGCTGGCCTCAGAGGGGCCCTGACCCTGGCTCAGTGCTTCATCCTATTCCCTGAGGGCAAACAGGCCCTGGCATCCAGATGCCAGTTCCCAAGTAGAGAAAGAAGTGTTCCAAGTCCCAGCCCTTCTTGGAACAACCACAGTCTTTGATGTGTGTGGCGTGGGGGATGGAAGTAGCAGGAGGTCCCCCTTCTAGAGGAGGGAGTGGCAGAGCCCTGGCCAGTCAGAAGGGCCCACTTCACCCCCCCCCATGTGGCCAATCCCTGTCCTGTGCCCCAGATAAGGACAGATAAGCCCTTTGGGGAGCTCCCCTTGATCCCTGAAGCCAATGTGGCCCACCAGACTTCTGCTGTGGTTACTGCTGTGTTGGTTGAGTGCCCTCAGCCTGGCCCCGCACTCATGCTAAAGGACAATGACATAACAGCCTCCAGCCTTTGCAGGGGCCCCGTTACTCCTGAGCAACTATGCCTCGAAACCCTACTTTGTGCTCTCATAGAAACACCCACTTCCTGACCCTGAGTCTGACTCCACCAGTCTCCCTGTCCTGGCTTCTCGGCCTTCTTCCCACGCTCATTACCCCAGCAAGACCCAGTCCTTCACTGGCCCTTCAGCTCCAATCTCAGTCTGCCTCTGGGTACCATCACTTCCTGTCTGGAGGCACCAAGGTACCTGTAACCAGCTGTTGGGGGAGGTGGAGGGGTACTGCAGGGAGAGTTTCCCAGCTTAGGGCACTTGAGGGGGGCAGCGTCTCCTGGCTGCTGTCTGCAAGGTGCCTTCCTGCCATCCATCATTCATTCTCAGCCCAGGATGTATTTGCTGTAATTACATCTTTAATTAGATGGCGATGGCTCATTGTTCACCAACAATGATGGATCGGATCCTCCCGTTTGCCGTCCTCCCTCTGTCCGGCACCCTCCAGGTCAGCTCTCCCCCAGCTTTGGGCTTTGGGAGGATGCACGAGACCTGCTCTCTCCTCACACTGAGCCCAGTGTGGAGGCCTGGGGCAGCATGAGCTCTCTCCCAAGTATGATTATGTCCTGTTGGACCCCTAGGGGTCCCCCAAGGAGCTGGTTAGACCTTGACACCATGGGTTCCCGGTCAAAAGGCTGTAGGTCTCTTAGTGGCCACCAGATGTCTCCTTGCTCCAAGTTGGCCATTCTGTAAATGGCTCCATGTTGCCCCATTCCACACACACCACCATCCCCACCCCTAGATCTGCCCCTGGGCCACACACCCCTCAGCCACAGGAGCTGACGATTATAGAAAACCTCACAACTTGGGTGCGTGTGTGGGTAGCCCCATTCCCAGGCCTCCCTGTGAATTACCAGGGTCTGTGCCCAAGGCAGGGTCTCCACTCCCACACGCGTATGCCCACGCCCAATTCTGCCCGTGCTGGGCAGGTCAGTCTGAGAGAGAATCTGCTCCCAGAAGGTGGGGCCCAGAGCTCCACAGTGGAGACCAGGGGCTGCTGGAGACCATCCTGAGCAGAAGGGTCAGGGTGGGCAAGGAAGGCCCAGGAACCATGAGGAAGCCGTGTGGTGGGTAAGAGCACTAATCTGGGTTAAAATCGCAGTGTGGCAGCCTACTAGCTGCATGACACGGGGTGAGCTCCCTAAGCCCTCCACGTCTCAGTTTCCTCACCTGTGAAATGGGGGTAGACTCAGTGCCCTGTCTCATAGGATTGTTGCAAGGATTTGCTGAAACATTGCAGGGGAAGGGAAGGGTCCAGGCTGAGCTGATGGAAGCTGCTGGTCACGGTGGGGCTGAGCAGCGTGGGGACTGAGCTGTGATGGGGCCGGGCCATTGGGCACAAGGTACTGGGAGATACAGACTCCACCTCTGTTTGAGGAAGATTCTGCCTATGCCAGACATGTTGAGTGCAGAATGGTGGGAGTGGCAGGGCTGTGACAAGGGGAGGGTAGGATTAAGCCCACAGTGTTGCCCAGGAGGTACCTGCTGCTCCGCATTGGCTAGCCTCCTTGTAGAGGCTGCAGAGGCGCCTCCTGAGGGTGATCAGGTTAGGGACAGGTAGCCCTGCCAGGGGAGCCCTGACTGCCCGGCGGGGGGGTTCAGCCCATGCCTTCTCTTTAAAGCACTGGCCTTGGCAATAACTCCAACCTGGGCTTCAGGAAGGGTACAGGGTGGGAGGGGAGACAGCTGAGGGGAGCTTCCTGTCCTTTCTACCTTCCACCTCTAAACTTCACAGACTCCCTTCCCTCCTAGGGTCCTGTCCCTTCCCACAGAGCCTCCCCGATCCCAGTGACCCTCTCTGTCCCACAGGAGCCCCTCCCTAGGGTGACTTGGAGGCCTAGGCTGGAAGGATGAGTCGTACCTAGCGGTAAGTATGCGCAACATTACATATGTATATTGGAGAGTAAATAACCCCAAAAAGCGCCTTGTAAATAGACTCCGAGTTTATCCTTTATTAATGAGGCACCGAGTGCCCCGCTGTTTTAGAGCAGTGAGACTTTTATAATATCAAAACCTAAATTACACTTGCGTCTCTCATCCCAGGGACAAGCATCTTTCGGCTCTGTTTGCACAGTGAGTAAGCAGGGATCCCTCCCTGCCTGCCTGGCATTTGTTGGCACCTTTCCCCTGGCTGGAGTGAGGGTGGGAGGTGTTTATGTGTGTGCACGCACGCGCACACGCGCACACACACACACACACACACACACACACTGAGCCCTCAGAGAGCTCCATGTCTGCAAAGGCCTCGGGCCCACAGGCGAGGGCTGCTCAGGATGTTGGCTTTCATTCTTCATATAGTTTATAGGATGAAGGGGTCACCGCCAGGGTCTGGGGTTTGGAGGTATGACATGGAACGCTTTTTCAACACGGGCCAGTGGGCACTTAAAAGCTCTGTGACCAAGTTACTTCCGGTTTCTCAGCGTCTATCTGCCCGGGTATAAAATGGGATAGTCGTTTCTTCCCCACTGCATGGTTGCAAGGCAAGTGCTTGGGCCTTGGTGCATAATAGGCGCCTCATAAATAGGAGCTGTGATGAGGATGACAATGGTGACTAGCTCCCCTCATGAGGAAGAGTCTCTAGCATCTCTGTTCAATTCCCGGAACAGACGACACGTGGGGCCACAGAGCCCCAGCCACCTCCTGGCACCAAGAGCCTGAGCTAACAGAGGTTCAGGGCCTGTCTCCCCCCCTACTGTGCTCAGGATCAGACCCTCAAGTGCCTCTCAGCTCTGGGCACATCGGAGTAAGGACTTCAGACTCTCTGGTCCCCTTGATCTCCTGAGTCCCAGGCCCGCTCAGGCCCCTTGGAGGACTGTGTACCTGTCCTGCCCCAGACCCCGGCCAGGCTGGGCTGGGCAGGTGGGTGGGCAGCAGGCCTGTGTGGCAGGATTTACAGCCCGGCCGGTAGGTCTCCTGGTGTTCCAGTGGGTGTTGTGTCGAATCTGTCCCATTATATGGACAGTTGAGTTTAATAGTCATTGTGTGCTCGCTGAGAGCCCAGCAAACATTGCGGGGCGACACCCCCTCCACTCGAGCCGCCCGTTCCCCAGCCACACGGCCCATCCGTACAGTAAATTAAAAATATGAATCACTTCTCCCCACTGCCTCCCCAAACGCTCATCTTGTCAGCCTCTATGTTGCCTTCATTTGTATTACCTTAATTTAATGTTAATTATGGTCTTCATTTACAAGGAACAAGTGAGCCCTGCTCTGCCAGGGGACCTTCCCCTTACCCCCTCCTCCTCAGCCCAGGAGGGAAAGGCGAGGGGGGAAGGGGAATTTGGGGGGCTACAGAGGGAGCAAGGAAGGACACCTAAGGGGAAGACATGAGATGGCATCTGGGCCGTCAGTGGCTGGTGGCCATTCTGGGAGGTACTGGGAGGACCCCCACTCACCAACACTGCCCTGCCTTCAAGTCATTCAATAGATATTTATTAAGCACCTAATATGTGCCAGACAACCAGGCACCAAAGAGCTTGGGGGGTCTCTCCCCCTAATAAGGGTTAATGGAGCCCCCTCTGTCATCCTAAAGTGAATGTGCTAGGAAATAGCACCAAGAAGTGGAATCATCCATACCCCAGGTGGGCTGGCACCTGGTTCAGCCCAGAAGGCATTAGGACCCAGACAGGGGACCTTCTCTTCCTTCCAAGCTTCCTCCTTGGCTACCAATGTTATCTCTGCCCCAAATTGGCTCATATTCCTTCCACGCAGGAAGTTCTTTCTGAAGTCTTTCTTGAGTTCCTCTTACTGGAGATCAGCCTAGGCTTAGACCCTGACTGGGACCAGGAGTAGAAAGTCCCCTCCAGGCTGTCCTAACTCTGGAGGTTGACAGGAAGGCACTGGGGGGTTGAGCGCTCTGAGTTCTGCGCCCCTCGGGGCAAACTCACACTTCCTGTGCTGAAGCTCAAGGCCGGGCTTCTCTGGATCCCAACCTGGAGGTTAGGGAGAAGGGCAATATAAATAATAATGGTACTATCAGAGCCCATTTATTGAGTGCTTACTATGTGCCAGGCACCACGCTGATCCCTTGACGTGCATTCTCTCAATTTGGTCATTAGAGCATGCCCATCACGCCAAAGACTGTGAAGATGGTGCGGGTCCTGACACTGTTTTGTTCTGTTACACGGAGGGCCGGAGGGTCATCAGGAGTCAGAACCGACTTGACAGTAACTAACAAGAGCAGGTCCATGGTAGTGGAAGCTCCATGAGGACCCTGTTTTAGTCTTGTAGTCACTGCTCTCCCAGTACCAAGAACAGTGCCTGGGACACAGTGAGTGTTTAATAAATATGTGTTGAATGAATGAACGAATGAAGGAGCATTCATTCCAAACAGGTACTCTAACCAGTTTCACAGAGATGGAAACTTTGGCTCAGAATCGGAATGCGAGGCTCTGGGATTCGAGCTCCTGGGCCAATGGGCCAGAATATCACCCACCTTCCCCCACCCCACTATCCACCACCCACCACCCATCATCCCACCACCTAGTTGTGCAGTCTTGCCCCAAGCCCTTGTTCTTTTCTGGGAGGCCTGAGAATGGCTGTGTGGCCATCCCATTCTGCCAGTGGGACACACAGTCACACACATGCCTGCATAGCCTGTGGGGGCTCGATAAATGCGGGTGGCTGATGTCACACGTGTGCACTCAGGGAACTGGCAGAGGGCCACCTGCATTCAAGATGCCATTAACCACAAACCACTCCTTACACACACACACAGCTCCACTGAGGGCGAGGAGCTCCAGCTGGGAATATCTGCTTGACAGATGACACTGTTCGGAGCCCTGAGTGTGTGCCTGCCTGTGCGTGCCTCCTCCGGGAGCCCTGATCCACGCCCCGGGACATGTGTCCTCCCAGGTTCAGTGTGCAGCCTCAGGTCCGTGTGTATGTGCGTGTGCGTGTGTCCAGCAGGCCATGTGCATGTGTGTGCGCCTGGGCTCGTGCACGCGACACTCCCTCCTCCCCACCCCACCCCCTCCTGTCAGCGGCGCTGATGACATTGGCGCAGAGGAAAGTGATGACAAATGCCCGTTATCAGCGAACGAGGCCGATGACAAATGGGCGGGCGCCCGAGCAGCCCCATTACGCTGTAATAACAGAAGATGGATGGCCTGGCGCCCCCTCCCCCTCTTGCCCCCCTGCGCCGGTAACGGGAGCCGACTCCTCCCGCCCGGGAGGGAGCCAAGCCGCCGCCGCCGCCGCTGGGCCCGCCAATCACGGCGGGACCGAGGCGCCCAGGCTGAGGAGCCAGGAGACCACGCGGCCTGCCGCCCGCGGCGGAGGAACAAAGCGGCGAGCTCAGCGGCCGCAGGGGGCGCACTGGGCGGCCGGGCTGCGGGTGGCCAGGACACGCAGCTGTGCACACACATGGCCTGTACACGCGGCAGCCGCCTGTGTCCTTGCACGGCGCACCTGCAGCTCCTGTCCAGGCACAACCCCGACCTCACGGGACCACGCACACGCGCTTTTGTGTCCATGCCTGCGCATACGTTTGCCATCCAGATCGGCGTACACGGTCGCCAGCTTGAGTCCCTGCGCACACAGCCATGCATATCCGTGCACCTGCAGTTCATGCTCGCGCCTACAGAGTCCACCTATGTCCATGTACTTGTATGCTGCTAACATCGGGCATGTGTGTGGACACAGGGACACATAAGCAGCAAATGCTTGTGCATAAACACATGCCCTTACACACTCTCCCTGCACCCAACTCAGGAACTCCAAGCACACACGCACACAGAAGATGCCCATCTCTGCCTCAGCAAACGTGGCGTAGTGCCTAAGGCACTTGACTGCTAACCAGAAGGCTGGCGGTCCAAACCCACCAGCCACTCCTCCGAAGAAGGGTTGGGGCAATCTACTTCCATAGTGATACCGCCTGGGAAACCCAAGGAGGGGTCGCTATGAGTCAGATTGGACTCCACAGCAGTGAGTTTTTGAGTTCTGGCCATGTATCGCCTAGGAGCTGTGGGATTACAATGGTGAATATGACACCATCCCTGTCTTCCAGAATTTTAAATATACTGGAGGGGTGCAAATGGCTGTGAGTGCAGGTAGAGGAGATTTGTACTTTGAACCCGAGTACCTAGTTTGAGATGTGAGATTTCCAACAGGAAAATGGGGAAAGCTTCCTGGAGGAGGTGACTAAGGGAAGAGTATATTTTCAAGAGGAACTGAATTCTGGGTAAACAGTATGGAAATGGGAGCGTGTAGGGAGTGTCTGAGGCAGTGAACCTAGGGGCCAGGAGCCCAGGTGAAAGGTGAGTGAGGTGGGAATGAGATTTATCAGATAGACTGGCACCCAAAGGTTGGGGCTGAGGAGAGGCTGAGGCTAGCAGGTTAGTCAGTAAGGTAAGGAAAGTCCAAGGAGAGCCGGGAGGGCTGAGCTACACTTGACATGGGAAAGGAGGACCAAGGAGTCAGCGACCGGAGAAGTAAGCAGGTGGGAAGCTCCCGTCAGGGCTGAGTTCAGGGCCATGCAGCCTGTGCAGTCCCACAGGGCTCCGTGCTTGGTTGAATGCTTTGCTGTCTCCATCTTGAAATTTAGTAAGGAGGCCTGTGTTTTTACTTTGCAGTGGGTCCCAAAAATTATGTAGCCAGTCCTGGAGCCAGGGAGCTCCCAGGTTTGCAGGTTGAGCTAGGAAGACAGTAGAACAGGCTTGAGGGAGAAGCTGGCATGTTTGGTGTCAGCAGGGGGTGTGGGGGAGGCTGGAAGGAGAGTGAGGGGTAGTGGGGATGGATGAAGATTTGGTGTCTCCATCCCTAAAGGCCACACTGGTTTCTACTCTTTGAGGAGTCCATACACCACCACACACCACTGAAACATACCCATTCATAAGCTTGCTGGGATAAAATTGCCCAGTGTTACCCCTACGTCCTAGGACCCATTTGTTGAATGAGCAAACAAATGCATGAATGAATGTACACACAGGGGTCCACATACACACACACATAGTGGGCACCCGGTGTCTCTACCGTGAGGGACAATGAAGGCCTGAGTATGTTCCCACCCCACCGTCTGTCCCATGGTTCCTCCAAGGTGGTTCTGCTGCCCTATTTTGGGGAAGAATGGCCTTGCCGTAGTGGCTCTCTCTCTGGGGGTGGGGGTGGACAGAGCTGGGAGGAGTTATGGATGAGCTGACGGAGATGGAGTCCAGGGAGGACTGTGGGGTGGGGCTGGGGAGAAGGTTTGATTTGGAGCCAGAAGATCTGAATTCAAGTCTCTGCTCCTCCATCACTGACTGCTCCCCTCCCTGCACTTCAGCTTCATTTCCACTGGACCCTGGATGCTGAGACAGGTCATTGTGGGAGCTACATTCAACCAAGTCAGCCACTGAGAGGGTGCCTTCCTTCCCCCCCCGGCAGCCCTGGGGTGTCAAAATAGACTGGGGGTCTAAGGGTGACCCAAGTGACCTCAAACAGGGGCAAGGCAGCTGGCAGAAGGAGGTTTGGGTGACCTAGGAGTTAAGACTCGGGCCCCTGCCTCCCACAACACTTGCAATCGGAAGTTTCCTCTAAGACTGGAGTAAACACTCTGACCTCAGATAGCTTGGGGTGGAGAGAGGAGAGGTCACCTCCGGAGAGATGGAGTGTCCGTTCCCATGGGGTGTGGAGGGAGTTAGGGCCCAGCGGAGAGGGGGGATGGCACCAGAGTTCCTCCCTTCTTCTCTCCCAGAGTGCCCTGCTTTCGGCCTGAGGACTCCACCTGCAGACTTGGCTTTCCCAACTTGTGGCTTTCTCCTGTCTCCAGAAAGGGGAGTATCCCCACCACCCTCCTGTGACCCACTTCTCGTCTCTGCTGTATGTTCTGGTCCCTCCCTTGTGTGAGCTGTGTTGCCATCACCTCTAAACCCCTCAAGGCCCTTGGAAGCCCCCAGCAAGGGGACTGCAGCGAGAGGTATCCAGATTAAGAGGGGAAATGTCGGGAGGAAAGGGGTTGGTCTGTCCCTTCTCCCCTCACCAGTTCACTTTTTCTCTAGCGTTATTGACCTGTCATTAGTTATCCATCCAAGGTCGCCCGGCCTGGCCCAGCCATAAATCATGGCGGCTGGTGGGGGGCTGCAGGCGGAGTAATGGCTCCTGGGACATGGAGGAGCGGTCGTCCCCCAGCACGGCCACAAAGGAGATGCACATGGCCCAGATCTGGGAGGCGCAGGGAGTTTCCCCCAGGAAGCTGGGCCCCACTCACTCCAACCCTCCTCCCCTTCCGCTCCCCCTCCATTTGCTTCTTCAGTGAGTCTCACTCCATCACTCGCTCTTTTTTTCCATCTCCTTCCTACCTCGTTCACACACACACACACACACACACACACACACCAGCTCTAAGTTCTAGAAGTTACCAAGGTTGGGAGTGGGTGGGTATGGGAGATGTTACTGATTCCCATTCATTCCATGGTCCTATCCCATCTAAGGAGCTCTGGTAGGTAGTGCCTAAGGCATTTGACTACTAACTAGAAGGCTGGCTGGCTGTTCACACCCACCAGCCACTCCTCGGAAGGAAGGTTGGGCAATCTACTTCCGTAGTGATACTGCCTCGGAAACCCAAGGAGGGGTCGCTATGAGTTGGGTTAGACTCAATGGCAGTGAGTTTGGTTTGGTTTGGCATCCCATCTAGTTTTCTAGGTTAGAGCTTTCAGGGGACAAGGACAGAACTCCCCAGGAGGAAACTGAGGCACAGAGTCCCGAACAAAGGTGAATCTGGAGAAAGGGTCACTAGCCCAGGTCAGTTCTAGGTCCGCAGCCCCTGCTGGCCTGAAGGGGAATGGGAGCATCTACCCACCCACGGGGGACCCACATCCTCCTGGAGCTGCTCTCCACCAGCAGGGAGGAGGACCACGCTGGGGCAGCGTAGTTTGGACCCTCCTCTCTGCTCAAGCTTGGAGCGAAACCCCTCTAGATGGTCTCCTCCCCGGCACCCACCGCTCCTCAACCACACTCCCAACCTCCCTCTTGCCCAAGCGGCCGGGCCTCTTCGCCGGTCCTCGGGCGCCCTCTGCTGGCGTCTTCCGGGAGTGCTGCGGTCAGCCTCAAGTCCCGCCCTACCCCCCAGCCCGACACACCTGGCGGCAGCCACTCGCTCCGGCCCCAAGACCTGGATACTCTTTGGTTGCATCTCCTCTTCCTCCGAGGACGGCCCGTGAAGCATTTCCTTGTCTCGCTATCCGCCTGCTTCGGAGCAGCAGCTCCCCTTCCAGGTCTCAGAGAAGCCCGTTTGTCCGTTCCCATGGGGTGTGGAGGGAGTTAGGGCCACAAACACGGAGCTTGCAGCATGGAGTGGTGAGAGCCGATCTCTTGCCGCCGACCGAGCCAGGCTCTGGAGTGGCACCTGCTGTCCGCGCTTATTCTTCACAGGACAGCAGGTGGGATTCCTTCAGCGCATCTCTCTGGGGCCCTACCCCTTCTCTTTCTTGATGGTTCAGCAACTTCCACAGGGACTTGGGTGGGAGAGGGGTGGGAGACCCTCAAGGTCTGTGGGTCTTGGTTCTTGGGCTCTGAGCTAGGAGCTGCATTTCCTTACCCCCACTCCGCAGGCAGGGAGCTGGACTGCCAGCCCTAGGGACTGTTGCCTAGCATGGCCTTGGGGTCCCCCTGCCCCCGGGGTGAGACCCTGAGAGCCCTGGACTTCTTTTCCATCAGGCAGCTTGGGAAGAAGGGGAGCCCAGCAGGGATGGATCCTTTCCAATGGGGTGTCTGTTCCTGCTGGTTGGTATGGGTGGCCTGATCAGAGACATTGGTGAAACTGGCCCCAAAGGGGCCATACAGCATTGAGGCTAGGTCTTGGTGATGATAGAGGAGGCTTCAGGGGAAGCCTGGGGCTGAGGAGAGAGGACGTTTCAGGCCAGCTTAGGCCTCCATTAGCCCCATGATGAAGGAGCTCTGGTAGCGTAGTGCCTAAGGCACTTGACTGCTAACCAGAAGGCTGGCAGTTCAAACCTACCAGCCACTCCTCGGAAGGAGAAGATGGGGCAATCTACTTCCATAGTGATACTGCCTCGGGAACCCAAGGAGGGGTTGCTATGAGTCAGGTCCGACTCGACAGCACATAACAACAACAACAACAACAGCCTCCTGATGGGGTCTATGTGGGGGACAAGTCAGGCATTCATGAGAGCTATGAGGGAGGAGCTGGGTGTGTGTAAGACTTGTGTGGGGACAACTCAGGCATGAGTAGGATAACATAGATATCCACCCTCACATAGAGCGATGGAACCAGGACCCCTGCCTCCAGGAGATTTAGGGTCAGTACCTCCAACACCATTAATTCCATAAAGAAGGTGGGGAAGACAGAGGGTTCCGTCTCAGGGCAAGGTGGACATTCACTGATTGAGGACCCCAGGGCCAGGGGCTGCGTCCCTCAACCTCAGTGTCAGGAACCCTCCACAAACCTGAAAGCTCAGGGCTCCTTGCTGGAATATGAGGGAAAGAGAGGGGTCAGGACAAAGCCAGAGCCCTTCCCAGGCAACCCTGGGCTGCCCGAGTCCGAGATCTGAGCTGAAACCCAGCTCTGCTCCTTACATGCTGTGTGACTTAGGGCAAGTAACTGAACCTCTCAAGAGACTCACTTTCCTCATCTGCAAAATGAGGATAACATAACAACCCCTAGAACTGTTGGAAAGGTTACATGACATAATCACTGTGCAGGACCAGATTGAGGGTAGACCAGCCAGCCCAGGAGTCAATCGATCAACATTGCAGAAACCTTTGTTGAGATAAACACTAACTCAGGCCTCCTCACTGGGGACTCCTTCCATAACTTGCAAAATGTGCCCTAATCTCTGACAAAGGATCTCCGGTGGCACAAACTTGTTTGGCTGTGGATGGAAAAGTTGGTGGTTTAAACTCACCCAGTGGCTCTGAGGAGAAAGACCTGGCAGTCTGCTTCCATAAAGATTACAGCCTAGGAAACCCTATGGGGCCGTTCTACTCCGTCACTGTGAGTCGGAATCAACTTGATGGATTCTAACAACAACTATGAAGAAGCTGGCACCCTCCCGTGGGAGCCCAAAACACCTTTTACTAGCTCCCATCCAGGACCCATAAATATTAAATACGTATTTTTTGGTGACTGGTTGTGGGGAGGGTATTCTGGTTTGAAAAACAAAAACCCACTGCCATCGAGTCGATGCCAACTCATAGTGCCCCTTTATGACAGAGTATTACTGCCCCATAGGGTTTCTAAGACTATAAATCTTTACAGAAGCAGACTGCCTCATCTTTCTGCTGTGGAGTAGCTGGTAGGTTCAAACAGCTGACCTTCCGGTTAGCAGCTGAATGCTTTAACTACAGCACCACCAGAGCTCCTTCTAGTTTGAGAGGACACCAAATTATCAGCCTGGCCATAGTGTCACAGTCTATAAGGCCCCAAAACCAAACTCATGGCCGTCAAGTCAGTTCCCACTCATTGCTGGGTTTCCAAGGTGGTAAATCTTTACAGAAGTAGATTGCCCAGTCTTCCTTCCGCGGAGTGGCTGGCAGGTTTGAACTGCCAACCTTCTGGTTAGCAGTCAGATGCCTTAGACACTAAGCCACCAGAGCACCTTCTCTACAAGGTCCAGCCTGCACCAATTCCACAGAAGATCTTTGTTTCCAGGACTCAGCCTGTGAGGGGAAAACCTGTCCCCTCCCAACCCAGTCAGGGAACTCACTGCTCCTCCAAACCCGGGTCCAGGCCCTCCCTGCCGAGAGTCACCATGTAAATGTTTATGTTGCTTGGTCTAAGCAAAACAATAGGGAGCAACTCCAATCAATTGTTGCCATGTGGGATGTGGGGATGCAGGGAGAGGGAGGTGATGTGGATAGAGCCCCAGATCTCTCCCAACGTCATCACCACCCACATCCTAGGAGCCTCCTAAGACACGCTTCCCCTAGGCCCAGTGTATGCCTTCTCTAATGCCACATAACACATGATCACAATTTAGCAGCTGGAAACGACAGCCATTTTATCTCACAGCTCTGTAGGTCAGGAGTCCATGCAGGCTCAGCTGGTTCTGGGCTTAGGGTCCCCCAGGCTGAGGTCGAGGTGGCAGCAGGCTGGGCTCTGATCTGGAGGCTACAGGAAGAATCTTGTGGGTGGAAAAACGAGGTCCCTGTTTCCTTGCTGGCTGTCAGCCGGGGGCTGCTCTCAGCAACAAGGGACAGCCTCTGGTCCGTCTCGGGAATCCCTATGCTTTGCAACTCTCTGGCTGCCCCTTCAGCTACCAGCCCAAGGAAACTCTCTACTTTTGTTCACCGACTAGATCGGACCCACCTGGACAATCTCCCACTTGCCTGTAACCTAACATAATCACAGGAGGAACACTCATCATGGTCACAGGCTCCACCTACACTCAAAGGAGCCCTGGTGGCACAAACGGTTAAGTGCTTGACTGTGAACCGAAAGGTTGTCCAGCCAGCAGCTCCTCGGGAGAAAGACGAGGCCACCTGCTTCTGTAAAGACTATAGCCTCAGGACTGGGGCAGTTCATGCTGTCACGTGGGTTTGCTGTGAGTTGGAATCAACTGGACGGCAAGCAACTACCACCTAAAGGGGAAGGATTAGACAATAGCGAGGGTCCCTGAGGGACCACCCTTAGACCCCTGCCTGCCACACGCAGCCCCCTGGTTGGGGGGGTTGGGGTGCAAGTACCCTCCCTGCTCCAAGCCCTCGTGACCTCTGTGAGACTTTGGGCCGGTTACCTCCCACCTCTGGATCTCAGTTCCTCCAATTTATAAAATAGGGTAAGGGGCTGGATGAAATCCCAGATCCCTCCCAGGTCTCCCACCTGGACTGTGATGGAATAAGATAGAGAATTCTGATCCCTTGGGCTGCAGGGGCCTCACTGCCCAGAAACAGGCCTGCATTAGCCCCCTAGCAACACTCCCTATCACACCCCCGACACACACACACACACACACACACACACCCCTCTTCAGAAGGGCCTTGCCTGAAAGAGCACTAGCTGGACAGTCACACAGCACAGGGCAGGAGTCCAGCAGGGCTGGGCTGTGGGAAAGTGGAGAGGCCATTTCTGCCACTCAGAGCCCTTTCTGCCTGTGAGGCCCTACAGATGAGGATGGGACCACTGGAATCTGTACGTGGCAAGGAGGCTTCTAGCTCCTTGGGGTTGGGGTGGGACCAAGTCCAGGTCAAGTGGGCAACCAACCTGCCCTCCACTTCAGTTTGACCTGGCCTCCAGCCCCCACTCCCAAATCCATCCTCGCGCCCAGTCTTGGCCTCTGGGTTCTCCTTGCCCACCTCCCCCAGCCTTGGCTGGGCAGGAGTCGGTCCCCGAATCCAGGGTCCTCTGGGTTGCTCCTCTCACCCAGAGCCCCAATGCCCCAACACATAGGTCGTGGAGCCTCATCTTCCCCTAGGCTCCTGCCACCCTTCAGGTTCTACTTTCAGTTTTATGTCCAAGCTCCCGTCCAGAGCTGCTCCCTCCCAGCCCCCCACCAAGGATGGCAGAGGCACTGGGAGGAGGAGCCCCCCACCCCATCCCATCACTGCTTCGAGGGAGGGAGCCGGAGAAGAGGCGGGGAGATGAATATTAATTTATCATGATTAGGCAAATCCGGCAGGGAAAGCCGATTCCGGAGGAGGCTAAAAAGATGAATTTCAGCAATAAAATTAAATAAGGACGGACGGGCAGCCTCTCCTCCCTCCCGCTTTGCTGATCTCTCTCTTTCTTACAATTTATGAGGCCAATTATGAAGATGAGGTTGGAAGTTCCTGGAACTTCACTAAATGCAAACGGCGGTCCCTGCTGTTCCCATCAAATTAATTAACCGCACGCTATTGATGGCCGCTCAAGGCTGACGCAGGCGGCCCGCCCTGCGGCCGCCACCATGGACACAAGTCCAGCTAGGCTCCACCACCTCCTGAAGTCTCAGTCCAGCACCCTAGGGGTTCAAGGGACTCCCATCCCAGTCCACAGGCCCTGCCTGAGTCTTCGACACACATGGTATGCACACAGAGGCCTAGATAGACGGGGACACCCTGCCATATTCCAGGGGCGCACACACAGCCTCAGGTACAAAATCGCAAAGACACAGCACACAGACGCAAGGCCTAGACTGTACACTGCGTACACAAGTGAGCGGGAAGCCACGTAGGGACTGATTCCCAGGGACACACAAACGCACAGAGAGAGCCAAGCTGCAGAAACCGGAGCCCAGGGGGTGCAGGGGCTGGGGCTGGGAGGAGCACATCACCGCAGGCTGTCAAGGGCCTGGGACAACTCAGTCAAGGTCAAGCCTGAGTCTAGTAAAGCAAAGGTGCCACTGTCTCTGGGCAGGAAGAGGTCCCACAGCCACTCATACAGCAATCATTGAAGTCTTTGCTGGGGCTCGGCCCCTGCTGTGTGGGGGCCATGGCTCGGTAAGCCCCATAGGTGGAATGGTGGGCATTGGGCCTGGCCCAGCTTTGATGCTTCAGCCCTGAGGGTCCCCATTCCCAGAGCTCAGAAGCAGGGCTGCCCAGTGGCTTCGGGTGTCCTGGCACCCAGATGGCAGGGCCAAAGGCCTGGCACTGAGCCTGCCCCTGCCTGAGACACGCCTGGCTGTGTCTGCAGAGTCCAGGTAGCAGGAGTTGTGCCAACAGCTGTAGCTGCATGTCAGGTCCATCTCTGCAGTGATGGAGGAGTGAAGATGAGGAGGAGGCCGATGTCTTCTCCAGGTTGTAGTCCCCAGTCCTGGCAAGAGGTATCCCACCCAGTTAAAGGGGCAGGACATCCTGGGGGCAGAAATTCCACAGCTCTCTTGCAGAAGCAGGGCAAAGGGCCTGGACTTTTCAGCCCCAGCCCTCGGATCCCTCAGGAAGAGACAGAGCCGAGCTGCTCCACCTGGTCACGCCCAGTACCCCGGGGGCAGGTACCGGCTGGGAGGGCCCTGGCCCTGTGCTGCCCCGGAAGCAGTCAGAACCTTGGAGGGAGTAGCAATCTTATCTTGTCACCTTGCAACGCAAGTCCAGGGGCAAGTCCAGGGCCGAGGGGGATGCCATCACCCAGGGCTCGGAAAAGATGAGGGCCCTCGTTTGGCAGGGCTGGAGCACAGCAGCCGAAGGGGACACGCACCTTGGCCACAAAATCTCAGAGGGAACCTGAGATTAAGGGGGGGCTCAGACTGAGCACATGGCAGTATCTGGGAGGGCTGGGGCCAGGGCCTCGCCCACCCCAAACCAGGCACACCCCCACCCCCACCCTCCCAGCTGCATCTCAGAGATTCCCCCAGACTCACAGTGGGGCCTGCTCACCCCCACTGCCCCTCCACCCTCTTATTGTTTTCTATTGCTGCAGGAACAACCTACCACAAACTTGCGGGGTTAAAATGGCACAAAGTTACTGTTACATTTCTATAGGTGAGAAGTCCAACACAAGACTCACTGGGTTCAAATCAAGGTGTCAGCAGGGCTGTGTTCCTTTCTGGAAACTCTGGATGAACTAGTATTTTTGCCTTTTCTAGCTTCTAGAGGCCCTATGAGGAGCTGTGGTAGCACGGTGCCTAAGGTACTTGACTGCTAACCAGGAAGCTGGCGGTTCAAACCCACCAGCCACTCCTCAGAAGGAAGACTGGGCAATCGACTCCTGCAAAGATTTACCGCCTCAGAAGCCCAAAGGGGGTTGCTATTGAGTCAGAGTTGCCTCGATGGCAGTTGATTTTAGAGGCCACCCACATTCCTCGGCTGGTGGTCCCCTTCCTCCCTCTTCAAAGCCAGCGCCGGCACATCTCACTGGCCTTTCTTCCATCATCTCGTCTCTCTTCTGACTGTAGCTGGGAAAGGTTCCCCACTTTGAAGGGCTCATGATTCCACCGAGCCCTCTGACTCACACAGGATAATCTCACTCACGGTTCTAAATCCCATCTGCCAGGTCCCTGTTGCCATATAAAGTAGCCTATTTACAGGTTCTAGGGATTAGGATGTGGACAGCTTTGGGGATCATTATTCTGCCTGCCACACATGGAGTTTGGCCAGAGACAATGCTGGCTGAGGCAAAGAGTGTTGAGAGGCTGGGCTAGGGACAGGAAGCAGGCCTGTGGGGCCCCTCTCCTCTTCAGGGCCAGGTGGAGATGGGGTGGTGGGTTTGTGGGATGCTCAATGGCTGACAGGGCCCCAGGGCCCACCTGGGCTCTGAAATCCAGTCTTCCTTTCCGGCATGATGGGAGACTTGCCTGGAAGCCTTCCCAGGAACCAGTCCAGACTCTGAAGTAGCTAGGGAAACCCCACCCCACTCATACTCCTTGATTAGTTGGAAGACTCCCTACCCTGACCCCCATCCTTTTCTCAAGATGCAGAAATCCCTCCACCAGTTCCTTTACCTCAGCAGCTTGTCACCTGGGCTGTGTCAGACTGAGTACAGGGCATCACCCCAGGATGAGTCTCCAGAAGGTGTGGGGACTTCCCCGCTTTATCCCCTGATTTCATGTTGCCTTTACCAGGAAGTGAGACCAGGAGCCTGTACGGTTTGAAGGCACTAACTTGAATTGTGAGTTTCCTGGGGTTAAGGCAGATAAGGGTATGGATGGCAGGAATGGGGATCATGCCCCTAGTTTCACACAAAGTCATACGTTATCCCTCCCTGTGGTTCTGGGAACGTTTCGTGTGTAGGAAGAGGTTGACTTTGCCAAGTTCCTCTGTGACCCACTGGTCCCCTCATCTCCTGGCCCAAGAGGCCTACTTCTCCACACCCAGAGACTGCCGAGCAGGCTGGATACTAACATGGGAAGCAGAAGGAGGGGAGAGGCGATTTCCATTATTTGGGCCTGGACTCACACCTTTGGACTTGTTTATCCTGACCCCAGCTGGAGGCAGTGGTGGGCTGCAAAGGACCAGTCCAGAGTGGAACTGGCAGAGCTCTTAAGGAGGGGGCAAAAGCAGCCCTAATGCCGAGGGACCTTGGGGTCTCCCCAGCTCCTCTGCTCCCCACCCCCGGCCCGGCACCCATGGTGGTCCTCCGCAGTCATGCTTCTCTAGTATAGAACCGCTGGAGGGACAGGTTGCCTCTCTGGAAGCCTTCCGAGTCTTTAATGTGGCTCTCTCTGGTGGGTACTGAGTTAACAAAGGGGCCTCCTGGACTGAGCAGACTTTTGGTCCTTTCCCAGCATGCCCCATGCAGGCAGGGCCCCATGGCTTGGACTTGAGAGTCTCAAGCTGCTGGGACTCCCTGAGACAGACCAGGCGAAGGCCACCTCCAGGAGTCTGCAAGTTACTGACAGAAACGCAGGCCTCAGTACCACCCTACCACACCAGCAAAGTCTGAAACCACCTCTGTGGCCTAAGCCCCCTCTGCACCTTGAAAGCCCCATGCCATGGCGCCTCTCTGGGTTCCTTGCTGTTCTCTGCCTTCTTTCCCTGCTTCCAGGCTCATCATCCTTCACACCTGGCATGCCCAATTCCACCCTTGTCCCCTAACTCCTCCCACTAAACTCTCCCAGTCCCTCAAGTCTTAGCCTAGGACACCATCCTCACCTACTGGCTGGTCTTGCTCCCACCTGCTATCAAACTAGGCCCCTCAGACCAATTTTCAATCCTCCACCAGTCTCACCTTCTTCTGACTCCCAGCATACCCTATCTTCTCTAAAGCTCGTCCCTTAACCGTCCCCACAGCTTATACCTCTCAAATATTTTTTGGCCAGCCTTCCCCGAATGCCCCAACACTGTCAATGCTTACACAGGTCACCATTTAATCATCCTTACTTCCTATGAGTTGTGCCATCTTTGTTCATGTCCCCTGTTAGCCTGGTCTAAGGCCAGGCCCACAGGAACTACTGATAGCTGGACAGAGGGCCTAATGTCTGCCGCCCTCCCCCCCCGCAGAACTTCTATTGACAGCCACTCCTGCCCCACTCCTGAGTTGAGGAGCCAGCTCAGGCCTGGCCTGTTTGGAGGGCAATTCATGCAGCCTTTCTGGACTTCCCATCCAGTCAGCCTAGGCAGGAAGGCAGGCAGGGGCTGCAGCAACTCACAGACACCACGCAGGTTGAATGTCAAATGCACTTTACTGGGCCCCTGGGCCTTCCAATGCTGTCCTCACTGAGTCTGGGGACCCCCTCCCCATCACCTCCAGCTGCACAGGAAGTGGGGTGGGTCGAGAGAATACATGTGGAACTGTTCATTCTCCTGCTCCAAAGGGTCTGGGATGATGCTGGGAGCACAGCTGCTACCTCTACCCCGCAGCCCCTCTCCAGGATGGAGGGGAGATGACTAGGTCCTCGGCACAGGAAGCTGGGCTTCAAACCAGCTACCTGACTCTCCTACTCAGGACAGGGCAAGGCGCGGGTGCAAAACTCTACCAGAGCCAATGGTGAAAGACAGAGGCTAGCAGCCCGTTTCAGTCTGCAAAGAGGCTGTGTGGCCCCTCGGATCCTGGGGTTCGCTGAGGGCAGCAGGGGGCAGGGGCGGTTTGAAGTAGTGAGGTTCAGCCAACTGAGGTTGGAGGGTGGTACTAGATGGCCATGTGGGTGGGGCTGCTGCTGGGGGGGCCCCCCCAGCAGTAGGTCACCAGTCCCGCTCAGCTGGTTCTCGGTAGGGGAGGCCTAGGAGCCTGAAGACATCCTTCTCAGTGGGGGTGGGAAGCACCTGGCCAGGTCCCACCTTGAGGCCGTGGGTGTCTCGGACCACACCCATTCTGAGCGAATGCTCTGACAAGCTCATGCCCTTGGTCTTGGCCAGAGCCCTCATGGAGCGGTTGAAGTGGGCGGAGCCGGTGAAGTAGAGCAGGGCGCAGGCAAACTCGTGGTAAGGCACCACAATGATGTCCAGCCGCCGGTGCCGCTGCCCGGGCCCTGGGAGCTGGCACACCCCCAAGTACTTCTGCTGCTGCCCGTTGTCCTCCTGGCTCACCAAGTCATCTGTCAGGAAGCCTGGCACAACACAGAGGACTGCCGGGAGGGCAGGGGCCAGGCCCTGGGCCACGCATCCTCCCAGCTCTTCCCCTGGCATCCCTGGCTTCTGTTTTCCTAGATGGCCCATTGGCTGCTGGGGACCTGGCCTCTCTAGACCTGTTCTCTTCTCTGTAAATCGCAGAAAGTAATTCCTTCCCACCTGCTCTAGTGTGTCTCAGACAAAACCCAACCTGCAGGTGTCACTGAGCGCGCGTGCGTGTGTGTGTGTGTGTGTGTGTGTGTGTGTGTAGGGGCATCTGTTTCATTTCCTTGAAGCAGCTCTGGACACAAAGGAGAGGTGGGATTCTCATGAAGCAATCTCCCCCTGCTTCCTGCCTAGGAACTGCAACATGGAGGCTTTCCCTCTTGGGAGCTGTCCAGCCTTGCCCTGGCCTGCCCCCTACCAACTTGCCAACTCAGAGATGTGAGTGCATACCTCGCTGCCGGAGGCTGTCAATGAGGTGACTGAAGATGCCCTGGTGGGACCGGCCATCTGGGTGAGTGACCAGCACATCCACATCACCACAGGTGGCCTTCCCTCGTCGGTAGGAACCACATGCCACACAGAGCAGCCCAGGGTTGAGGGCTTGGGCCGATTCCCGGACCTAGGGAAGAGTGGTGAGTTGAGCGGACTGTGGGCCTCAAGTCCTGTAAGGGGTTCCTCTCTAGAGGCAGCAAGAGGGCTCTTCCCAATCCAGGGGCCCACACTCCCGGTGTATGACCCAAGCCAATTGCTGCATGTGGTACCAGCCTGCGGGAGTGAGCCCAGACAGGATCCAGCCTGAGGGGATGCTTTCTCTAGCTTCATCAGGACAGAAGTGGAAGGAAAAGTGTTGGCCCCACAGGAGAAGGGCCTGAGGGGAGGTAGAAGATAGTCCCGGATTCTGAGGGACGACACAGATCATTTTGTCAGTGAAACCCCACCCAGGATGAGGAGCAGCAGCCCCAGGTGTCCACTGATTTGGAGCTGAGGGCAGAATGTGTGAGTTAGGGCTTGAGGCCTGGGCAGGTAGCAGGCAAGGTGCCCAGGCCCAGGCCCAGAGGAAACGCAGCAGCAAAGAAAGCGAACTGCCAACTGTGCTTGTGCAAAAGGAACCGGAAGACAGAGAGAGGAGCAACCGGCCAATGACCATGTCCTGACCGGAAGACAGACAGGAGCAACCGGCCAATGACCATGTCCTGACCGGAAGACAGAGAGAGGAGCAGCCGGCCAATGACCATGTCCTGACCGGAAGACAGAGAGAGGAGCAGCCGGC
>NW_006921651.1:5148518-5251252 GCF_000298275.1 Orycteropus afer afer | reverse complement strand
TCCCAAGAGGAGAATGAGTAATCCCATCAAAACCTCCTAAAGCTGGAGCCCTTAAATGGGAGAGCAGGAAGCCAGGTTGGAAGCCACCTCGGTTCCAACGGGCTGGAGGCTGACTGGGGCATTCTCTGTGCCCGAACACCATGGCTGAATGATGGTGTCATCACTGGCACCGAGGCCTGGTGACGGGTGGATAAAAGGGGCCTGAGCATTCGTCCTATGTGGCCTCAGTCCTCTGGCCAGGGCACAGCTAGACACTGATTTCAACTAAACTGAGCCAGTCCCCATGCAGTCCTAACCCCAATTGAGTCCTAGACCTAAGTGAGCAAACCTGCCCATAGCAACCAGTCCCTAATCCTGAAGCCAACTTTACAAATGGTATATCCAACCCTAAATATAGCCCAGTCTCTCCCTAACCTAGCTTTCACTTGAACCACGTGACTGTAAGCCAGAAGGCTGGTGGTTCAAATCCACCAGCCACTCCATGGAAGGAAGACTAGCAATCTATTTCCATAAAGATCCACCACCTCAGAAACCCAACAGGGTTGTTAGGAGTCGAAATTGACTCGATGGCAGTGGGTTTGTTTGGGGTTTGTTTTGTTTTTTAATCCCTAACCCAACTTTAAACAAAACCCAAATTCTAGCCAAACCTTATCTCTAAGACAACCACAAACCTAACCTCAAAAGCAACCAACACTTACAAAACTCTAATCCTAATTCAAGCCTAACTTTAATTCAATTCTTGCTCTAACTCTTTTGTAACTCCAAACTTAACTCTACTGGAGCTGTGCTTCCAACCCAAATTGTAAAGTGTAACGTTTAGGCCTGGGTGGGCTTTAGGAGGTCCATACACTCCTGGATGGAGACATAAAACTTCATACACTTTTGTGCATTCTGATGGGGAAGAGGCCATAGTTTTCACCAAGTTCTCCAAGAAATTTGTGACCCAAAACAAAGTTAAGAACCTCTGCTCTAATCCATTCTAATACAGCCCAGTTCTAACCCCAATATCCTCAAGCAATCCTGAGCACCACCTGCCTCTGATCTCGTTCTAACATCGACCCAGTCCTAACACCACTCTAACTAATCTAACCCAATCCTAACACCACTCTAACATCTAACCCAGTCCTACTCTGCCCAACTCTTGAGAACCCTAATCCAGAGAGCTGGTGTTACCGCTGCCCTACAAAGCCACCTGACCCCTCTGCTGGGCCTGCTGCTTCCTCCACTCCTTGTTCTTCCCCCACTGGCCCCAACCTCTGTTGACCCACAGATTCCTCTGCCTGCTGGGCTCCCAGCTGAGGGAGCAGAGGCTCTTGGCTTCGAGCCAGGCCCTGGCCTTCTAGCAGGGCCTGGCTCTCCTCACTGCTCTGGGACACCTGCTTACTGTTTGCTGGATCTCTGTAGCCTCCTCCCTGGGCATGCGTTCCAGGAAGTCATCATAATGCTTCAGGCCAATGGCCTGCTGGGTGGTCAGGGAGGCCTGGCTGCGGATGTCTTCCAGGCTCCGGAAGCCCTGCGAAAAGAAGCCAAATGGGGAGGCTATGAGTATCCAGTACCGATGAAGAGGCAGGGAGTGAAAACACACACACACAGCTTCCATCCCCCATTCCATCCCCTACTCGACAGATTCCAAGAAAGCCTGAGGCAGGACCAATCCCAGCAGGAGTTAAGACTGTAATCAGCGTGAATGTGGAAGGGCAGAGGGCAAGGAAGGCATGCCACAATCCTAAAATACTGGATGGTGGACTCCATCTTAGCATCAAGTCCTTAGGTCTGGGGATGGGCCTAGGCATCCGCGTTGCTATCAGGCTCCCAGATGACTGGGAGCCACTGCTCTGGGCACAGCCCCAAAGCCTGGTCTCCTCAGGAAAGCCCTTGCTGGTCTGAAGAACACAGAAATATACTTGCAGGCCCTGCCTACACCACCCAGTAATGCCTCGAGGATACCAAACAGGGCTGTCTGGGAGCCAGGAGAGGGGTCTCTATGAGCTCTGGGCTCCTTAAAAAGTGGTCTTCCTAAAATCTGGGTTAATTCCCATCAGAGCACAGGTGTAAGAGAACCATGGGCTGGGCACACTGAGACCCAGAAAACGGAAGTGGGGGCTGGGCTAGGCAGGGTGCGACCTGATGGTACCACATCTGGGCAGTCTTGGTCCCAGCCCCCCAGATGTTGGAGAAGAGCTCCAAGACAGGCACGCTCTCGCTGATATGGTCCAGCTTCCGCAGGTGCCCGCTCTCCAGGATCTCGACAACCTTCTCGGCCATCCGCTTCCCAATCCCGGGGATACTGCTGGCCTCCTACAGGAGAGAAGGCAGAGGCAAGAGAGGAGATTGACAAGATGGCCACAGCGCCAGCAGGAAGCAAGCTCCCTCCTTTAGGAGAAATCTGGGAAAAGGCCAGCCTGGTTGGCAACTGCAAGGCTATGTTCATCTTAGGCCCAGTTGAAATAGTGAATTTGGGATTGAATGGTGGCTGGGTAACTTGTCTCTTGGTTCCCAGAAGAAGGGAGACCAGCAATAAGCAGAAGGGAAATGATGATTCTAGTTGTCATCATCATCACCATCATAGCAACAGCAAGAGCTAATACTTACTGAGGGCTAAACTGTGCACCAGTCCTGTGCTAAGTGCTTTACAGGGATCATCTCATTTAATCCTCATAGAAATATGTGAACTTGCTACTATTCTTAAACTGATGCTCAGGGGTTTTAAGTAACTTGTCTAAAGTCACACAACCAGTCAATGATGGGAAGCAGACTTCAAACCCAAGCTTACTTATTGGTCTCCAGAATCTAACAAGTAGCGTAACAACTCAGCTTCAACAATTATTAAGATTTTGCCAATCTGCTTTCATCAATCTCCCCATTTTTTTTTCCAGTAAAGGGATGACCACTTTCCCCCTGCCCTAGTCCCTAGGTACCTACCTGGTAAGAGGTAACAGGCTTGTGGAAGCTCTTGAGGGCATTGATGGCCTTGGCATAGCCCAGGGCCCTCCACTTGTCTCCTTGGACACTGTAGGCTTTAGCCAGCACTTCCAGCTTCTCTGTGATGTGGGAATTGTAGTTGGTGGCTTTCTGGCTTGAAGGCTGTGCACAGACCCACTTAGCCAGTGCCTTGGGGGCTGGGCTAGGCTCATCATCTCCCTCAGGGGGGGTGGGATAGTGGCCACTGATCAGGGTTTGCAAATCAGCTTCGCTAACCTGGGCTTCTTCTCCATCACTGGCTTCATCATCAGAGCAGGACTGGAGGTAGGAAAGAAGACACAATAAATTCCTGCCCTCTATTAGGAGGGCTCCTTGAAGGTAGGGGTTAAGTCTCCTAGTGAGACCCAAGAATGAGGCTGGGTCTTCTGCATCAGACTTGGGTCCCCTTAAGTGCAGGGCCATGTTCTACTTGGCTTCCCACGTGCCCAGCCCGAGGACCCCCATGGTATGCAATGGGTATGGAATGTACAAATACAGGAGTGATCAATGTTGGGAAGAGCTAAATGGCTTCACAATAAAGTGAGCCCTCCTCACTCAGAGGCCTGGAACTTTCTATGATTTGCTGCTGTGGGGTGCAGCAGGGGGTAGGGGGGAGTTGTGGGAGCCAGGAGGCTCCTGACCTGGGCTTGGGTGCTTGGTGCCTCTTCTGCTTTCTGGAAAGGAGATACAGGTCTGATGGAAGGAGGTGGAGGAGACAGGGGTGTCCCGAGTAGAGCCTCATGGGGACCAGGAAGAGGAGAAGAGTTTTGGTTGCCTTTAATGGGCTGTGGTTGGTCCAGGAACCTGCAGAGATGGTGGTGGGCTGCTGAGACACCAAAGGTCTTTTTCTTCCTTTCCCCCATCCTTCTCGCCTCTGAAATCTTGGTTTCCCAATGTGTTCAATTAAGACAACGATAGTTAGTTTTCAAAATCCAAGAAGAGAACTCAAGATGCTGCCAGAAAACATTTGAGGAAAGACTAGGACCGGCCCACCTGTTGTGGATGAATATGCTGAATCCTGCTGTGTCCACCAGCCTTCTCTCCTGAAGGCACACACTCAGCCAAGCTGATTTGACCAGCTGGGCACCTGGGGGCAGCTGGGGCAGTTTAAGGAGACGGAGGGCCCGCTCACAGTCCATGCCTTCATCCACCACAATATGAGTGATCCCAGGGGCCTGGGCAGGGCATATCTGGCCACCATGCTGGACAATCTGCTTCTCAAAGAGTTCAGCCCGTGCTCGGCCAATGCCAGTGGGCACAACATGGGCCCGCAGGGAGCTCAGCCACCCTGTGGAAGGGACATTCAGATGCCTATTGTCATGACCTTTAAATATGATCTGAATGAACCTTTTACAGTCCCCTCCCCCTCAAGCAGCCTGCCTTCTGGGGATCCCACTTCAAGCATAAAGCACATTGCTCATGGACCATTACTTGCATGTATGGACCAAGGGCTTTTACATGTCCTACTCTCTGCTGTAACCCAGTACCTTGAACAGTGCCTATAAATATCTGTTGAATGAAGGAATAAATGCCTCTTCTCTCTCTGCTTTGAAATGCACTTCAGAATCACTTCATTTTTATCGTTTCTTCACATTGATTCTGTGCCAGGCACAAGGAAGACATGTTTCTTGCACCTACAGGCTTCACAGTCTCACAGACCTCCTCCATTCCCCCAGCTCCCATGTAAACCTTTGCCATCTATTTGTCCATTTGGTTGCACAATAACTTACAACCCTGAGGACCTAAGTGGGATTTCTGTCCTCAGCCTCCTAAAGCAGCCTCCTCAAAAGCAAGGGGTTCTGCTGGTCATTTCCTGAGAAACCAAGGAACATTTTCTCAGTGATGGAGATCCTGGGGTAGGGTAGAAGACAATATAGCAAGGGGCCTGTCACAGACCCAGGACCAAGCATACTGCTTGGTGCAAACAGACTCACAGGCCCTAACAGGCAGAGTCATCTTCCATAGCCAATTCTGGACGTGAAATGGAGGTTAGCAGGAAGGTTGAGAGTTCAAGCACATGAGGGTTCTTGAGAGTGAGTCTGCTCACCTCCTGCTTCTTCTCTGTCTTCCCTCTTGGGAATCTTCACAGAAGTTTGTGATGATGGATTGGCATGAATTTTCTTCCGCTTGGGAAATGCCTTCAGGATACCTGTGGGGTCCATGGAGTTATGGCTGGATCCAGGCCTTTTTGCCCAAAGGTTATCAGGGCAGCTGTCATGTGGAAGGAAATCCAGAATCAACATCTTCCCCAAAAAACACCTCTCTCCCTGTGGAAGTGGGGTCTCTACTGGCCATTTTGGGGTAGCAGCTCAGTCCCCAGGGGTTTCCCAAAACCTAGTTGAACCTCAGTAGCTTAGTCTGGCTCTACACTCACCAGTCTTATACAGTCAGAGTACTGGAGGAAGTAAAGGGAAGACTGGGACGAATGGAGGGCTTTTGAGGGGAAGGAGAGTATGATTCCTCACAGGGGTTACTCTAAAGATCAGCGGTGTCTGTTCGTTTCCAAAGGGTTTTACCAAAAGGTGATGCCAGGCTGGGAAATGGAGCTGTATCTTTAGGAAGGACTTGGGCTTCCAAGAAAAGCAGAGAATGCAGGGAGCCCGAACATAAACCCCTCAGTTTTTCTCCACCCTCAACACAGACCCACAGAGGAAAACCTGGGGTGGTAAGGGTTTAGGGGGGCAGGGGGAACGCCCTGCACCTGCCCTGGTCCCAGGCCTCTTGGCATGGGGTGCTCAGCTGCACAGCTGCAGGGAGGTGAGGCGCGGCCGCAGCAGGTGTGGGGTGCCTTTCGGGATTGGAGAAGGTTCGGCCTCACAGCTGGGGGTGGAGAAGACCCCGGCAGGTGCGGTATACCCGCTGCGTGCGCAGCTGGCGCGGCCCAGGACTCCCAGCTAGGGGCCAGAAGAGGACTGGCGTGTCCCAACCTCTGCCGCGTGAGCCCCTTCCTCCCAAGATTCCGCGCTGGGATAGGGTCTTCTTCAGTCTGGTCACTCTGGGGAGGGCGGAAGTGAAATACTCACCAGGTGGCCAATGAGAGCTGATGAAGGGAATGGGGGTGAGGGGATGGGGGTGGGGAAGGGCAACTGCCCAGAACACCTTCCGGGTCAGCCGGAAGTGACCCTCGGCTGAACGGTTGCTATGGCATTGGCCGGGCGCGCTACGGGGCGAAGGAAAGATGGCGGTGACTGGCTGGTTGGAGAGTCTGCGGGCTGCAGAGAAGACTGCACTGCTGCAAGACGGTAACTCAAGGCCCCCGCGAGCACCTTCGTCCTTTTTCCCAGGGTCCGGCTCTCCCCGCTGGCGCCTCCGGGAAGGGCCTCAAAGCTTGGGAAGGCATAGCCGAAGGGCTGCGGCTGTCAGCCAGTCTAGGTGCCGCGTTCGCAGATGAGTAAACTGAGGCCCAGAGAAATGACGTAACTGGGCCACACGTGTCTGGACACCTTCTAGTTTTCTCTACACCATCTCGCCCCACTCTGAGTACAGTTATTAATAAATAATAATCCTTTTCACTTTCATCATCCCATTTGATCCTCAGCGCGCTCTCTTGAGTCTGATAAATTTCCACCCCATTTTACAGAACAGGAGACTGAAACCCACGGTTTTAGACCAACCCCAGTTCACCCAGCCAGTCAGTGGTACAACTGGGATCCCATGAACCACAGTCTGACGTTCTGTCGCTGAAGGCACCTTGGTGTCATGGACAGGCGGGGCACCTTGGCTTTACTTCTGATTCTGCCATTCATTCACCAGGGGCTCTTCGGTTGGCCCCTTTACTCATTTGGATCTTCGGTTGGCCCCTTTACTCATTTGGACGTCACGTTCCTAATCTGTAAATGAGACTGGTGGACCACCTCTGTTATCTCTGAGGTCCTTTCTAGCGGAAATATTTATTAAAAAAAAAAAAAAAAATCACTGCCATCCAGTCGATTTGACTCATAGTGACCCTCACTGGGTTTCCCAAGCGGTAAATCTTTACGGAAGTAGATTACTCTGTTTGCCTTCCGCGGAGCCGCTGGTGGATTTGAACAAACCGCCAACCTTCTGGTTAGCAGTCAAATACCTTAGGCACTGTGCCACCAGCGTTTATGAGTGACCCTCTAAATGTTCCCTGGGTCTTTAGGGGAGACAGAGCAAGGGCCAAAAGCTGTGAGTGGAAGGGAGTCTTGACTTTCTCTCACCCTAGGATTGGCTGGTGTAGGGTCCTTTAGATTACTTGGCAGCCAGAATGAATTACATCTGAACTCTGCAGCTGCTCTTTTGCTTGAAGAGCGATTTCATGAAACACATCAGGAGACTTTACTCCGCCCAGCTCTATACTAGAGCAGATAGAAAAAGACATGATGTCCCAGCACTCACAGTATGGTCAAGGAGGAAGACAGGTAAGTCCACAATACTGTGTGTAAAGTAGAGATCTTGTATAAAATGCTGGGAAAGCAAAGGTGGAAATGATGATCTCTTTGGAGGAAGATCTGACAGAATAAGTGACATTTATGGGTCTTCAAGAATTAATAGGTGTCTGGTAAGTGGAGAAGAGAGGATGGATATTCCAGGAAGAAAGATTCATGAATAAAGCCATGAGGGTGTGAAAGTATATGACTTATTACTAGAGGAGTAACAGAACATTTGGTGAGGCCAGAGCAGTCACTCATTTAAAAACAAACCTTTATCAAGCATCAGTGCCCTCACGCTGTGCTGTACACTATGCTAGGTGCTGGGATACAAGGGCAAATAAAGGGTCCCTTTTCTTAAAAGGAAATGGGAGAAAATGAAGAGAGATTGCAGATAAATTGGGGCATATTGTGAGAGATATCCTATACCATGCTGAACATGGTACTATTTCACAAAATGAAAAAATCAAACTTACTGCCATTGAGTCAATTCTGACTCAAAGCAACTTCCATTGGGTTTCCAGGGCTGCAAATCTTTACAGAAATATTCCCTCATCTTTCTCCCGTGGAGTAGCTGTTGGGTTTGAACCACTGACCTTCTGGTTAGCAGACAAATGTTTTACCCACTATGCCACCAGATCTCCTTACTATCTCACAGGACAGTGTTTGAACAAATATTTAATCAGCTAAGATTTTGTCTTTTTTTTTTTTTTTTTAGTAGCATCACAGAGCAATGCTTTTGTTTTTTTTCCAAACCAAAAAAGTAATACAGAATTGAATATACAGATATGTCTTTTCAGTCCTCCCTTGCAGATTTCCTTCCTGGGTGTGTGGGTGTGTATGTGTAGGGGATGTTACCTCCTTCCCACCAGGAGTTGCTACTGTTACTGATAACACAGTTTTAAATTTTTTGTTATCATAGAATTAATTCATATTCATTGTAGACATAATGAAAATAATTTTAAGACATCACCCATATCCTTGTTGTCAGGTGCTATCATGTCAGTCCCGAATCAGAGTGACTCCACGTACAACAGAATGAAGCCCTGCCCTGTCCTGCACCATCCTCACAATCATTGCTGTGTTTGAGCCCATTGTTGCAGCCACTGTGTCAATCCATCTCATTGAAGCCCCCCCCCCTTTTTTTTTTTGCTGACCCTCTGCTTTTCCAAGCATGATATCCTTCTCCAGGGACTAAGGCGCATTCTGGCTGTACTTCTTCTAAGATGGACTTGTTCTTCTGGCAGTCTATGGTATATTCAATATTCTGTACAAGTGTCATAATTCAAAAGCATCAATTCTTGTTTGGTCTTCCTTATTCATTGTCCAGCTTTCTCATGCATATGAGCGGATTGAAAAGACCATGGCTTGGATCTGGAGCAGCACCTTAGTCTGAGCACCTTAGTCCTCAAGGTGATGTCTTTGCTCTTTAATACTTTAAAGAGGTCTTTTTTTTTTTTTCCTATGATTTTATTCAAATTATTTATAGCTATGGGCATATGCTGTTAAAAATATGGATAAAATTTACTTTTTAATAAAAACATCTATCATCAACTGTTTAGCTTGTTTTGTTTTTTGATGAGATTATTGAAACGAATTTCTAAGTCCATAGTCTTATCAAAAAAACTCTTGGTTAACGTTTTAGAATCCTTTCAATGACTTTCTTTATATAGCTGAAAACTTATGTGTAACTTAAAGACTTGGGCTCTTGGAATGATAGGTCTTCATCATCATCATCATCTTTAGATTGCAAGCTCGCAGTTTCTTTGTTGATAGTAGCGTAAGATGTGGCACTGACCCTATTTTCTGAAACACCACAGTAAATGTCATTTACTGTGTCCTGAATCTGCATGATGTTATCATGCTTGATAATTGTTTCATTTTATATACTGTTGCCACTGCCTATAAGAACCTGCAGTTCTTTGTCTTATGGCTTTTTTCTTAATCATTTTTTTTTCAAAGTTGATGAAATTGTAGTGGAGAATTTCTAGTATCTTTTAAGCTGTAGAAAGTACACTCTAACACTTTTAGTACACCCTAAGATACATTTGTTTATTTTGTCTTCCCCTTCACCCAAGTTAATATGTGTCTTCCCTCTAGTTAGTGGTTTATCCTCCCTTCCCCACCCATCCCTGGTAACCATCAAAGAATACTTCTATTTTGTGAAACCCTTTTTTTGACTTTTTCCAATAGTGGTCTCATACAATATTTGTCCTTTTGTGATTGACTAATTTTACTCACTGTAATGTCCTCTAAGTTCATCTGTGTTATAAAATGTTTTGCAGATTCATCAGTTGGTCTTTTTTTTAATCAGTTGCGTAGTATTCCATCTTGTGAATGTACCATAGTTTGCTGATCCATCTGTCCACTGATGGGCATTTAGGTTGTTCTCATCTTTTTGCTGTTGTGAATAGCGCTGCAATGAACATGGGTGTGCATATATCTGTTCATGCCACAGCTCTTATTTCTTTAAACAGGTCCCTTGCAGTAGACTTACAATACATCACTTGATTTCTCAACTGCTGGTTGCCTGGGCATTGATTGTGGATACAAGTAAAATGAAATCCTTGACAACTTCAGTATTCTCCATTTATCATGTTGTTGTTGTTATTTGCCATCGAGTCGGCCCCAACTCATAGCGACCCCTCCTTGGGTTTCCGAGGCAGTATCACTATGGAAGTAGGAATGCCCAACCTTCCTTCCGAGGAGTGGCTGGTGGGTTTGAACCGCCAGCCTTCTGGTTAGCAGTCAAGTGCCTTAGGCACTATGCTACCAGAGCTCCTCCATTTATCATAATGTTGCTTATGGGTCCGGTTGTGAGGATTTTTGTTTTCTTTGTGTTGGGGTGTAATCCATTTCTGAAGGCTCTTTCATCTTCATCAGCAAGTGCTTCAAGTCCTCTTTGCTTTCAGCAAGCAAGATTGTGTCATCTGCATGTCACAGGTTGTTAATGAGTCTTCCTCCAGTCCTCACGCCATGTTCTTCATATAAGCTAGCTTCTCAGATTATTTGCTCAGCAAACAGATTGAATAAGTATGGTGAAAGGATACAACCCTGATGCACACCTTTCCTGATTTTAAGCCATGCAGTATCCCCTTGTTCTGTTCAAACAACTGCCTCTTTATCTATCTACAGGTTCTTGATGGACACAATTAAGTGTTCTGGAATTCCTATTCTTTAAAATGGGAAATATCCACAATTTGTTATGATCCACATAGTCTAATGTGTCTGTATAGTTAATAAACACAGGTAAACATCTTTCTGGTATTCTATGTTTTTCGCCAAGATCTATCTGACATCAGCAATGATATCTACACTGTCTTTTGAATCTGGCACAAATTTCTGGCCATTCCCTGTCTATATACTGCTGTAACTATTTTTAAATTATTTTCAGCAAAATTTTACTTGTGTGTGATATTAATGATATTCTATAATT
Source organism: Orycteropus afer afer (assembly GCF_000298275.1). Lineage (NCBI taxonomy): Eukaryota > Metazoa > Chordata > Mammalia > Tubulidentata > Orycteropodidae > Orycteropus > Orycteropus afer. The sequence goes on along the minus strand of NW_006921651.1, from coordinate 5,240,464 downwards.
TCCACATTGTGTTGGATCACCTTTCTTTGGAATAGGCACAAATAGGGATCTCTTTCTGTGGTCTGGCCAGGTAGCTGTCTTCTAAATTTCTTGGCATAGATGAATGAGTGCTTCCATCATTGCATTTGTTTGTCAGGACATCTCAGTTGGTATTCCATCAATTCCTGGGATCTTGTTTTTCTTGGAATTTTTCCTTCAGTACCACTAGTTCTTATTCATATGCTACCTTTTGAAATGGTTGAACACTGACCATTTCTTTTTGGTAAAGTGACTCTGGTTCCTTCCATCTTCTTTTGATGCTTCCTACATTGTTTAGCTTTTTGCCTATAGAATCTTTCAATATTGCAACTTGAGGCTTGAATTTTTTCTTTAGTTCTTTCAATTTGAGAAATGCCAAGCCTGTTCTTCCCTTTTGGTTTTCTAACTCCAAGTGTTTGCCCACTTCATTGTGATACTTTACTTTGTCTTCTTGAGCCACTCTTTGAATCTGTTCAGCTCTTTTATGTCATCATTTCTTCCATTTGTTTTAGCTGTTCTACATTCAAGAGCAGGTTTCAGTCTTTTCTGACATCTATTTTGGCCTTTTCTTTCTCTCCTGTCTTTTAAATGACCTTTTGTCTTTTTCATGTATGATGTCCTTGATGTCATTCTACAACTCGTCTGGTCTTCAGATCATTAGTATTCAGTGTGTCAAATCTGTTCTTGAGATGGTCTCTAAAATCAGGTGGGATACACTCTAGATCATACTTTATCTCTCAGGGACTTGTTTTCATTTTCCTCAGCTTGAACTTGCATATAAGCAATTCTCTCCTGGCCTTATTCTGACTGATGATATTGAGCTTGTCAATCATCTCTTCCACAGATGTAGTCAATTTGATTTCTGTGTATTCCATCTGGCAAGGTCCACATGTATCCCACCTACTACCATCAAGTCAATTCTGACTCATAGTGACCCTACAGGACAGTGTAGAAATGCCCCATAGGGTTTCCAAGGCTGTACATCTTTATAGAAACAGACTGCCTCTTTCTCCTGTGGAGTGGCTGGTGGGTTTGAACTGCCAGTCTTTTGGTTAGCAGCCAAATGCTTTAGTTTTAGAGCCACCAGAGCCCTTTCTAGTGTATAGTCACTGTTTATGTTGTTGAAAAAGTTATTTGGAATGAATAAGATGTTGGTCTAACAAAATTCTGTCATGCTATCATCAGCATCATTTCTATCACCAAGGCCATATTTTCCAACTACTGATCCTTCTTTGTTTCCAGTTTTCACATTCTAATCACCAGTAATCATCAGTGTATCTTGATTGCACGTTTGATCAGTCTCAGACTGCAGAAATTGGTAAAAACTTCAGTTTCTTTATCTTTGGCATCGGTGGTTGATATGTTAATTTGAATAATAGTCATATTAGCTGGTCTTCCTTGTACGTGTATTGATATTATTCTATCACTGGTGGTTCAAACCCACCAGCACTCCTCGGAAGGAAGATGGGGCACTCTACTTCTGTAGTGATACTGCCTCAGCAAACCAAGGAGGGGTCACTATGAGTTGGGTCTGACTCGATGGCAGCCAACAACAACAACAACATCACTGCCAGTGTTATATTTTAGGATAGATCCTGAAATGTTCTTTTCAATAATAATCCTGCCATCCAGAAATAATCATAATTTACATTACTTTTATATTTTCCGTTCATACATGCTTGCATATATATTTTTTAACCAAAATATCATGCTTCCATACTTTAGGTTTTTATATCTATAGTTTCTATATCTATTATCTCTATATATTGCTAGAGTAAATATAGTATTAAAAGGAAGATTAGGTAAATATTGTATAATCTTTGGGTAAGGGAGGATATTCTAAGCATAACTTCTAGGGCAGTAGCCAAAAGGAAAAAAAAAGCTATGTAAAAATAAATTATTGTTTGGGGAAACCCACTTTAAACAAAGTTAAAAGATACAATTTGAAACATATATGACACATGGTTAATGTATACAAAAGTCAGATCAGTAAGAAAAAGACAAACAGACTAATGCCTAAACATTAATATCACATGCAAGTAAAATCTTACTGAAGATAATTAAAAAACGGTTGCAGCATTATACTGAGAGAGAACTTCCAGAGGTACAAGCTGGATTCAGAAGAGGATGTGGTGCGAGGGATATCATAGCTAATGTCAGATGGATGTTGGCTCAAAGCAAAGAATACCAGAAGGATGTTTACATGTGTCTTATTCACTATGCAAGAGCATTCAAGTGTGTGGATCACAACAAATTGTGGATAACATTGAGAAGAATGGGAATTCTAGAACACTTTAATTGTACTCATGAGGAAAATGTACATAGAACAGGAGGCTGTCTTTCAAACAGAACAAGGGGATACTGCATGGTTTAAAATCAGGAAGAGAGTGCATCAGGGTTGTATCCTTTCACCATACTTATTCAATCTGTATGCTGAGCAAATAATCCAAGATGCTGGACTATATGAAGAAGAACATGGCATTAGGGTTGGGGAAAGCTCATTAACAACCTGAGATACACAGATGACACAACTTTGCTTGCTGAAAGTGTGGATGACTTGGAGCACTGACTGATGAAAATTAAAGACTGCAGTCTGCAGTATGGATTACACCTCAATATAAAGAAAACAAAAATCCTTATACCTGGACCAATAAGCAGTATCATGATATATGGAGAAAAGACTGAAGTTGTCAAAGACTTCATATTGCTTGATTCTGCAATCAAGGCCAATGTAAGCAGCAGTCGAGACATCAAAAGACATATTGCGTTGGACAAATCTGTTGCAAAAGACCTCTTTCAAGTGCTGAAGAGTGAAGATGTCTCCTTGAAGACTAAGATGCACCTGACCCAAGCCATGGTATTTTCATTCGTCTCATATGCATGTGAGAGCAAGACCAAAGAAGAGTCGATGCTTTGAGTTGTGGTGTTGGCAAAGAATGCTGAAAGTATCATGGACTGCTAAAAGAACTAACAAATCTGCCTTGGAAGAAGTACAGCTGGAATGCTCCTTGGAAGCGAGAGTGGCCAGACTTCCTCTCACCTACTTTGGTCATGTTATGTTGTCAGAAGGGACCATTCTCTGGAGAAGGATGTCATGCTTGGTAAAGTGGAGGGTCAACGAAAAAGGGGAAGACCCTTAACAGGATGGATTGACACAGTGGCTGCAACAATGGGCTCAGGTATAGCAGGGATTGTAAAGTTGGCACAGGACCAGGCAGGGTTTCATTCTGCTGTACATAGGGTCGTTATGAGTTGGAGACGTCTTGACAGTACCTAACAACAACAACAACAAATACCTAAACTGGTAATTCACTAGAAAAATGGCCAATAAACCCTTGAAACAATGTTCAGCTTACAAATATTTAAAGCCATACAAATTATTTAATTTATTTACTATGGTTGTTAGAGCCTCAAATGGGTGAAAGCCCAGGTCTATCATTTCCTAACTTCAGGACCATGACCAAGTCACATGACCTTGAAGCCTCACTTGTCCTTACCTGTGAACTACAGGTAATGGAAGCACATGGGAATGCAATGTGATAAAGCACGCAAATTGCCGGCAGATGGTAAGCACTGCATCTTGCCTGGCTGCAGAAAGCTCCAGGCCAGACACCCACAGCTATCAGGAGTTCAGACACCCACAGCTATTAGAAGCAGTGCCTTATACCCTGTCCCTGAGAGGAAAACTTTTTGAGTTTTCCTCAGCTCCTTTGAGACATCCAAATGACCTAGATGGCCTGTTGAGAGGCCCTACAATTTTGAGAGTGATTTGTTCCAGAATATAAATTATGAACAACTGAAGATAACTACAGCCCGGGAGAGTGAATTGGACAAGAAAAGTGTTTGGAAGATTCGATACAGGTCACCAGTTTTAGCTAGTGGCACCTTTAGCTTGTTAGGGGCTTTGGAGTTCTTAATCATCCACGGTATGTCAGGTGCCTATCGACTGGGTGTTAGTGCACTGTTTTTAGTCTTATTGAGGAACCCACCTGTATCTGCTTATCTATCTTTAAGGTTTAAATATCATCTAAAAGCAATAGTTTCAGCAGTTCATCCACCCTCCGGGGCTCCCAGAAAGTATGGATTCCATGATAATGTGAAATTCTGTTCTACACCTCCCCTCCCTTTGATCAGGATTCTTCTATAGAATCTTTGATCAAAATGTTCACTAATGGTAGCCAGGCACCATCCAGTTCTTTCTAAAGCATGTCTTAAAGTAAATGGTCATTGATGGGTGGTTGGCAAGGAGTTCGTGGGAGGCTCTAGGAGAGTTTCTTAAAGTCCCAGTGCTGTTTACTCATAGGTGCCATGGTCTGCAAGAGGACTGAGGAAGAGGAGGCTTTGGGGTAAGGTACTTTCTGCTTTTTCACAGGGAGAAGGAAGGTGCACTATTTGTTCCCAGACGGGAAGGAAATGGCTGAAGAATATGATGAAAAGACAAGTGAACTACTTGGTAAGTGACAGAGACTCCCAGCAGGGGGGCTGACCTGAGCACAGGTGAACACCCGTAGCCTGAGTCTCAGCACCAAATGTGCAAGGTCCGGGAGACCAAAGCCCTCCAGACAGCACTGCCCCTGAGAATAGTCCGAGGTCAGAGCTGGGCCCGGGCAGGTGGAAGCCTGGAGTTGACCAGTAAAGCCACCGCACACACATCCCCCGCCCCCCACAGCCGTTTGAGAGCATGAGTAGCCCTTCTCAGGTGGGAATGGGACTGTAGAGAAACGGCTGAGAAGAAAACTTGACAGAGGAGGTGGTATCGGAGCTGAGTCTTGTAGACTGGCAGCTGTAAGGACAGGCTTTCACTGCCCTACCCTGTCTTTTTGGGCTGTGTTTTTTGAAACCACACCAGGAACAAGCAAGTCTCTGGCCAATGCATCTGACCTTGACAAAGGGCAGGGGCAGCAAGAAAAATGGGCACTATTAAATCAGGCCCTTACCTAGGACGGGCAGAATCAAAGCGGGCAGGGAGGAAGAAAGGGTGACTTTGCAACACAGTCACTTTCATTGCAGCGGCTCTTTTCCTCTAAGAATAGGTGCATGGGTAGGGGTTCCAGCTCAGCTCTGGGAGTGATTTGATGTGCCTGCTCTCGGTTCCCAGGTACGCACCTCAGTGGTGACCGCCTTCCCAGAGCTGGGTGCCTCGCTCTTTGGCCTAGGGCCTAGGGCTGTCAGCAATGGGAGTTGGTCTCTTTATTAAGTTCCACCTGAAATGCTCAAACCAATGATGGAATCCTGGGCTGGGTTATTTTCTTGTCATTATTCTCGACTTTAATTTCTTCCTGGACCTGACCGACAGGTAGTATTGGCCAGGGAATTTCTTTTTCCCTTTTTCTGACAGCTCATAAATGTCTAGACCCGACAACACAGATTACACTGGTTTGTATTCTCTTAGTCTCCGGTCTTAACACGTGTGTCCTGCGCATGTTCAGTCGCAGAGTGAAGTGTTGATCCCCCCTTATTATGAGCTGCTTGGGCTCCAGTCCCAATTGGTTTAGTCTGGTGCTATTAAAAATCTTGATGTGTTTAGCATATGACACTGATTCGGTGGAAACCAATACAGTAGTAATATCCTCACAATGCATTGTAATTTATAGCACTCCCAGGGGGTGACAGCCTTGGAATGCCTAACAGGGGAGAACTTACGAAAGCAGAGGTCACGTGGGCTAACCACCACCATAACCAGGCAGAGACTAGCCTCTGCTCCTCTCCCCAGCCCCCTGCATCACCTCTCTTCTCTACACAGAGCAAATAAAACGCTATAGCTGCTGTGGCTGTAAAAACAAACAAACAAATAAAACCAGGCCTCTTTGTTGTGCTTGGACATGAAATTAAAATGAAAGACAACTCAAGGTTCCTTCATCTGTAGCACTCTGTGCCCCATCATCCACATTAACCTGTCACTTCCCCTGTTGGCAGGTGGGGATGGACCGTGGTGTCCAAAATCCTTTTTCTTAAAAGTAGAAGTGGAGACTCATAGGAGAGTATTGTTTGGCTACAGGTAACCTAATGATGATATCAATGCCATACTTTTTATTGGGTGCCATGCTCAGTGCCTTATGTGAATTACCTTATTTAAACATCCTCATTGGAGCCCTATGAGGTAGATACTTTTGTCCCTGTCTTACTGTTGGAAAGAACTGAAGCCCCAAGAGGTGAGACACCTTGCTCAGAATCACAGAGCTGATTAGTTTCTGAGCAGAATTTAAGCCTAGGTTTGCCTGATTAAGAGTCCTTGCTTCCATTCACAACAGTATGTCCTTGGGAGGTGAGAATATTTAAATCCAGTTTCCTTCTTACTAAATTTTCACTCCCCAGAATGACCTGAGTGGGGGCTGACTGGGGCAGGACAGAGAAGGCAGCTGAGAAATAACCCACCCACACCACTGGGCTCCCGCCCAAACAGTGGAGCCCTTTCCTCCCCATCACCAACGGGTGCTCCCTCCGCCCCAGCTGTCCTTGCAGATTCCATTTCACGACTAATTTTTAAGTATTGAATAATCCCAGGGCCTGAGGTGGCTTTTGGTCATGCAGTCTATGGAGTAAAAATACAGAGAACATGGATTTGTGTGGCAGTAAATGGGAATAGTGTCCATTCTTTCAGCTGATGATACAGACTTGATAATTGGCCACCTGGTTTTCTGTTAGAAAAACCCACAAAGTAATTTACAGAGGAGGAATCGCCAATAGGTGCACATCCATCTAGGACAGAGTTATTGGGTTGATGTTAATCAGCATGTTAGTGTCATGTTGTCTGCTCCCCTCTCAATGCTATTTGTCCCCCCTCACACCCCCCACAATGAACACTGTATGTATTCATAGAGGGAAAGGCTGAAGGGCCTGCTAACAATGATCGGAACATCAAACCAGCCCAAGGACACAGCATGCCCAGCGGGCAGAGGCTGAAGGGCAGGCCATCCCCCAGCGATTACATTCGGATTACTGGCCTAATCTGCTTTGGTATTTGACCGCCAGCCTAACCAGCCCAGGCTGCATTTGGAGGATATTGAGCACTTTCATCCCCAAGCACTTCACCGGCTTTATAAATGACCCACTCCATTCCCTTCAGCCTCCTCAGGGATGGGACGTGGCAGCTGTTTAATAGCCACATAGCAATGTCGCAGTGTTTTAGGGCAGAAAAGAAGAATCCTGCATCCAGTCTAAGCTGCAGGGAGTATTTAGGAAAAGGGAATGTAATTATCCACGTTGGAAGTGGGCCAGGGCTTGGAGCTTTGGGGAAAGAGGCCTTGAGGACCTCCACTTTCCAGCCCACCTGAAAGATAGAGCCTCCTTTTAGCAGTCCGGGACATCAGCCTGCTTCCTGCTGACTTAGGAAAAAGCCCCAGGCGCTGCCTCCTTCATATAGTCCCCGGCAGACCCTTTACAGGTTCATTGAAAGTCTCCTTTCCAAGGACTGGGCCAGGCTTCGCCAGGAAGAGATGACAGCGTCCTGGGGAGCTCGTGCACACACCAGTTTGGGTTGAACGTATAATCAAATCAGAATGACAGCAGGTGGAGGCAGTCTTCTGTTGCCGCAGGAGCTGTCCTTGAGTTCAGGAACAAAGACAGGGACAAGGAAGACAAGCGAAGACAAAGTATGTGTTTACACGGGGGTGTTCACGTCCGTGTGTGTGGGAGAAAGAAAAAGGATTTCACCAAAATTATTTCTTGGGTCCTATCTCTTAAAGGCATGGGTGGGGAGACTGTCTTCTGAGTTCTAGCAGAGGGCTTCATTCTCGAGGTTTTCTTTTTTAAAAAAAGTGAAGCAGTCAAGGGTGCCAAGTTCCTGTGACCTTAGGTGGCTTCTGAGGTCAGAAGGAAGGAAACCTGGGGCTGGAACTGGCTCTTAGGGCCACACTGGTCTTTGCTGTAGTATATACAATTGACCAAGGCCCAGTATTACAGGAATGCCTCTTCTGTCCAGCCCTAGATGGTTAGATAGTCCTCATACTTATTTTTCAGTTAATCAAATCTTCTTCTTTAAAGACTGAAATATATAGAAGAAATAGAACGGCTTTTCTAAAATACAGAAAGCGTTCTAAATATTATTTACGCTTACTGAGCGCTGATAGACTAGAGGTAGCCTTTTATCAGTGACTCAAAATCTGGACTTGGAGTCAGGAGACCTGAACTTTAGCTATGGCTTTTGCAAGTTAGTTTATAGAATTACTGAGCCTCCGTAATTCTTCATACTCTGTCCCCTGGAGAGTGGCGGCAGGGGTCAAAGGAGAACAGGCAGGGAAGAAATACTGTTTCTCATCTGAAAACACAGATGCTGAGCTATGCTATCGAACGGACCTGCCATCTTTAACGTGTGTGATGACTGTGCTCTCCCGCTAGCACCAGGGTCGGGGTCTACAGGGTGCATGCTTGGCCTTGCACTAGGTAGTCCCCGGTGCTATGTGGGCCCAACGCTGCCCTCTGAGGTGAGCTGTCCCCACATGCTCTCAGTGTGCCTGGGTGAAAGGTGACTTCCTGCCTGATTGTGCACAGAGCATTTTCTGCGTAGTCCGAGTGAGCGTTTGGGAGTGATCTTTCCTATAGTGTAGAGTAAGGTACGTGGATCTTGTCACCATATGCTGCTGCTCAGAAGCATTTGTCACTTCTGAGTTTGTGGCTGTGACAGAGCCCCCAGAAGGCTTCCAGTTAAGCGAGGTATTATGTGAATATATTTGAATATACTCCTGGTCATAGTCCATTCACTTAAGAAAGCAGTATCTGTGGGGAGGGAAAAAAAAGTTGCCTATAAAGCGTATTTCCAAGTCTTGCTCTTCCTTATTAATTTTCATTATAAACTTGGAAATGTGTTTCTAGGGAGAGTTTTTGGCCCTAAGACGTAATAAAATCACACTGCAGTATGCAGCAGACCTCATAGAAGCACATATTCAAGGGGAAATTCTAATTTTACAGCAGACTTTTGTGTTGAGCTCTCATGCCTTCCTGATAGCAGTGAGGGGGCTTGATTTGGTACAGCTGCTGCAGCGGTCGCAAGGAAAACCCTCAGCCTGCCTGGATACTGAAGATCAGACTGCAGCCGCCAGAGCCCAGTCCAGAAACAGGAGCAAACAAACAAAAACAGCTGGGGCCGAGCACCGTGCCCCTTCTGAGCTGTTCAGCTCCTTCCAACAGCTCCGGGAACGCTGGGAGCCTGGAGGAGACCCAAAGACAGCAGCTGGAAGGGGAAGCAAAATAGAGGGGTACAGCTGGGGGCGGGGACACCATTGCAGTTATAGTGGACTGCACCCACACCAGCAGTCTTCGCAGCCTGGCTGAGTGGGGTTCCTGAAGATCCCAGCAGGGGTTTTCAGGTAACGACCATTGAACTTATTTCTTGATTTACAATTTCCATAATGTATGTACCTTACATTAAAAAAAAAATCCTTTACCAACAGCTGACTGAAAACCAGATGATATGGAGATGAGTATTGGCATGATGAAAAGATGAGTCCACTTTACAAAACACCTCACATTTGAACTTCTAGAAGTAATGCATTTAAATATAATGTGTGCCTAAAACCGTTTAAATGTAGTGACTTAGGGTGACATAATGGGTAAGGCATTTGGCTGCTAAGCAGAAGGTCGGCGGTTCAAACTCACCAGCTGCTCTGCAGGAGACGATGAGGCAATCTACTTTCGTAATGATTTACAGCTTTGAAAACCCAATGGAGGTGCTATGAGTCTGAATCGACTCGATGGTAGTGATTTGGGTTTGGGTTTTTGGACCTGAAATGAGTAGCTTTCTGTCTTTGGACTTTCTAGATCAGGAGACAGATCTGCGCGACTGCTTTCACCCTGTTGTTGTTGTTGTTATGTGCCGTTGAGTCGGACCCGACTCAAAGTGACCCCTCCTTGGGTTTCTGAGGTGGTATCACTACAGAAGTAGATTGCCCAACCTTCCTTCCGAGGAGTGGCTGGTGGGTTTGAACTGCCAGCCTTCTGGTTAGCAGTCAAATACCTTAGGCACTATGCTACCAGAGCTCCTAACACCGTCCCTCTGCGGTGCCATTGCTTTCACAGTGCTGTGACTCGGATTCGAACTGAGGTTGCTGCGGCCACAGTGCAGGGTACTAACCACTATATGATCACGGCAAGCTCCCGGGGACTCGCGCTTTCACCGTTTTCATTTTTCCTTTGCATGTTTTTTAGAGGGAAAAAAAATCCATCTCAACTTCCACTTTTGAGGATCTGAATCTTCCCCACTACCAGTTGTCAGTCACCCTTTTTCTAACCCTTGCGTCATTTTCTTGCTTGAAGCCACACCTGGGTGTACTCTCAGAGCTTTGCTCCAGTTCCTTTTGCCTGGGCATCCATGCTGCGTGCTGTATACGTTGTCCAACATTGAAATGTTCTGATTTCAGAGGTTGGGACGGCCCTGCTCAGCTGGACAAAGCCCAGCGTGAGGGCCTGGAGTCCTGCTTTCACCCCTTTCCTTCTTTCCCCAGTGAGAAAATGGCGCATGAGAAGTGCCCTGGGAGCCTTGGGCCAGTGGCAGACGGAGGTGGGCGATCCTGCGCCCCCAGGAGCAGGGATCCTGGGGCCAGAGCTCATCAAGGAGAACAATGCCAATGTATGTCTGTCTGTCTGGGGCGGGGGCGGGAGCAGGGCAAAGGTGGGCTGCTGGTCCTTGAAGATGGGGTCTGTGTCTTGTTCACTTCCTCCTGTGCAGTCGCCCATCTGACATAGTGCTCTGTGAATGTTTGCCGAATGAATACCCAAAGGGTTTGGGCTTGGTCATCCCAGTGTGAGGGCTCTAGGCCTGCAATACCACAGCAGTAGCAGCATCAGAGGGAGCTATGGAGAGAAACTCGGTGTCTCTGGGCCCCATGGGGCCACTGGGTGGGGCTTTGAGGAGCGTAGGAGCTATCCCTTCCTACCTCTCCCCAAGAATAGTCCTTGAGTTGGATTTGCCTCTGCAGCCCATCTTTATGCGCAAGGACACCAAGATGAGTTTCCAGTGGCGGATTCGAAACCTCCCCTACGCTAAGGATGTCTACAGTGTCTGTGTGGACCAGAAGGAGCGCTGCCTTGTTGTCAGAACGACCAACAAGAAGTGAGTAGTAGCATGCTGGGTACTCGTGCACTGTGGTATGAGCAGGCTGGAGGTGGAGGGGGTCTGGGGTTATGTCTTGGACTTCTCCCTACCCCAGAGGTGAGAGAAGCCTCCTCCCTCTGCCTCTGAGGAATGGACAGAGGGAGAGAGGCAAAGAAGGGGAGGAAGGACGGGAGGACGAAAACCTCAGTAGGCACTGGAAGCTCTAAAGGATCCCTCTGCCTCCCCTCCCCAGGGCCAGTTTGAATAATGCCATCAGCTCCATCAGGGAGAGATTGCCACCTGAACAACGGACGAGTGTCTCATGCAGTAGCTGGCACATACTGGGGCCCAATAGCATGCGTTCAATGACCAGGAAAATGAAGGAGCCACATGGCCTTAAGTAGTTCCTCTGTAAGGCTGTTGTGACCTTGGCAACCTGGCTGGATCCAGTAAACCAGGTCCCTTGCTGCACCAAGGAACAAAGCAGATCCTTTGGCCTCCTGGGAGTCTCCTGCCTTATTTCAAAAGGGGTACTCAACTTCCTTTGCTTCTCTTCCTGTGGTCCACTAGCAGAAGGGGCAGGAGAGGCAGAGTCTAGGAGGGGACAGAAGGTGGCTGATGAGGACCTGGTAACTGTTTCTGGACTGACCGTCTTGGAACTGTATTGACCTCATTTGGGTTTCCAGAACTCCGACGGGTCAAAGAGCCCTGTTTGAGGCCTGAAGAGAACAGCCCTGAAATGAATCAGTCTTAGCCTGCACCAGAGGGATTGCAGCACAGGGCTCCCCTCTGTGAAAGAGATTTGTGGCACTGAGCTGGCAGGTCTTAGGCGTTACCTGTTCACAGCTGTGAACCACCCTTGCCTGGGTGCTCAGCCCAGCCCAGCGTTCCACGCAGGCAGGAAGAACAGCGCCTCGCCCCGTCTTCTAAGCTTGTGGCGCCAGCCTCCCCTCTTGTCTCTCTCAGGGCCGTGAGACCCACGGGAGAAGCAGTGTGGCTCCCAAGCTCCCCAAGTGCAACCCTGGGTCTGCCCCTCTCTCCTGACCTCCACACCCCATCACTTTGTCAGGGTTCAGGGGACAGGGAAGAGGTAGAGATGAATGAATTAATTTCAGGGTTATTGCTGTACATGCAGCCAGCAGCCCCTGCAGTGGGCCTTGTCTATAAATATAAAGTCATAATAATAAGGGTTTGCGTTTATAAAGCACTTTGAAGCCCTCAGATAAAAGGCAGTTTATTCCCGTTATTGTTCCCATCATTAACAGGAGTCAGTGCTTAAAGTGGAATTTAGCAATTTCAGACAACAGAGAAATTGCCTGTAGGAAAACAAACTCTGTGCTTCAGCAAGCATTCCCTGGCGGAAGAGGCCCTGGGTCCAAACTGGGAACAAAAGTGCTTCTGATAGCACTTGAATCTGCAGCCCAGCAGTTTGTGGAGCTGGCTGCTGCCTCCCTTTTGTCCCCCAGAGGTCACTGTCGAATACAGATATCAGGCAGAAATGTGATTACCAGGGAGTAAGAGGAGAGAGGCTAGCTAGCTCACCAAAAAATTCATCTGCTGGCAGGTCCTCTGGGTCCCATCTCTTGCACGTATCCAGCCATAGGTGGCGCTGTTGGCCAGGAGCTTCATGGCTAGAAGCCCACTCCAGTGCCCAGGGCTGGGAAAACAATTTTAAAATGATGGGTGAGGCCAGGTGGGATGGGAGTGGGGCCTTGGGAGGGGCAGGGCTGGTGGCTGGAGAGGAGCCCCCACTGAGCTTTGGGCTGGTAGGCTAGAGAAGCAATGAAACCCATAACTGGCTTCTTCCTGGACCTACTGACGTCTTCGTCTTCTACCTGGAGTATTGTGTTCTTTACTTCTATTACCGCTAATTAAACAGAATGTAATGGCCATTCCTTTAAGCAGTATTAACTTTTTAAGGGTACTTTTAAAAATCTGTTCTCTGAGCTTTCCATCCTCCAAGGGTGGGCAGGTGCATTGTTTTATTCTCCTGTTACATATTGGTGTATCTCTGAAGGCAGCATGGTAAGCTGACCTGAGGGGAAGGTTAGTGACAGTCTCCTTGGTGCCTAGGCTTGTGTACTTTCTACCATAGTGGCATTTTTCTCACTTGACCTCTTTCTTCCCCTGAGGTTCCATGCCTGCCCCTAGTTCTAATGTTCTGCAGTGTGGTTACCAGCCGAAGCCAGGCTTCCTTCATCCTTACCTGTTGCCCCTGAAAAACTGGTTGGTCACTTGTCTTGAAGGAATGGACTCTAGTGTGTTGTGCCTTTGGCCTCAGGTATTACTGAGGGAGGGAGCTCTGCTGGCGTAGTGCCTAAGGCACTTGACTGCTAACCAGAAGGCTGGCGGCTCAAACCCACTAGCCACTCCTCGGAAGGAAGATTGGGCAATCTACTTCTGTAGTGATACTGCCTTGGAAACCCAAGGAAGGGTTGCTATGAGTCGGGTCCGACTCAGCCCATAACAACAACAACAATCACTGAGGGATGAGTCAAGAAAGGAAGTGTGTTCTCGGATCCCAGAATGGCACCATCTGCTCCTGAGAAGAGCATCTGTGCCAAAAGAAAGTTCTTCACCTCAGCCCAGAGGTTGGCAGCTGTAAGTGGAGTGAGCCAGAGTGCTGGAGTAGGAGGACGTTGGGTTAAATCTGACCCCTGCCTCTAATTAGCTGTACTATTTGAGGCGAGGTTTCCTCATCTGTCGCAGGTTGTGGGGAATTTGAGGAAATTGTGCATGAGCAGACACTGAGCACAGGGGTTGTGGCTGGCCTCAAGTAGGGCCCCCACAGTTCTTTGGAAATCTGAATGAGATTAGCTGATGTAACAGTGGTGATGCTAACACTGGGAGGTATTAATAGGCATTGCTAGAAAAAAGGATTCTGTGGTCAACCAAGTTTAGGAGACTCTGGCTTAAACTGGTTTCTCTTTGGCAGGCCTGCTGTGAGCCCTAGTAGTGGGAGTGCACGGTTGACACAAGGAGGGCCTGCTGTAGGCAGGGTGACTGCAGTTTGGCCAGAGCCTGGATGGCTAAGGAAGAAGGAAGGTTGGCCCGCTGCCTGCTGGTCTTCTCAAGGCCTGACTGGAGACTTCTCTGGGCAGCTCTGGCTGTGCAGTGTGAAGGATACCCACTGGGGGGGGGGGCATGGCTTGGGGGGCTGCCGTATCAGCTCTGCTTCTACTTTTAGCCTCTCTTCCAGAGCCTCTCACTCTGAGCCTGGCCTTTTATGCCCTTTCTCAGTTCAGAAGGACTGAGAACTGGGGAGGGCATTCAGTAGGAAGAGATGGGCAGGGCATTTCTGAAATCACCGAAATGAAGGCACTGCCCATTTGGCACAGGAAGACAGAGGGACAGAGTTGGACCGTTCTGGGCCTTTTTATAATGATTACAGTTCATCTAGTTCAGCTCCTTTGTTTGAGAAAGAAATCTGGAAGAAGAAACTGAGGCACAGAAGTGGCCTGCCCAGGGTCACAGAGCAGGGCCAGGAACCCTACTGTGAGCCTTTGCTTCCATTGTAAGTCTTTTTGAAGACTTTTGACATGCAAAGAAGGCCACTTACGTGTTGGAGGGAGTGCCTGGGAGACCTATGCCCAGAGATTCCGAGGGAGACATGTTTGTTACTGCCCCCCTCTTAGTCCATGGGTTCCAGAAGCTCCCGTGCCCATTTCCGCCCCATCCTTGGACAGAGGCAGGAAATCTAGACCAGGTGGTCTGTTCCTTGGTGGTGAGAAGGTAGAGAGATGGAGGGTCAGGAGATGTGGGGAATTAGTGTTTGAAGTCAGGGCTTGTCCATACAGCATCTTTGTGACTTGGGCAAGGTAATGTTTCTGTGCTTCACCTTTCTCTTCGGGAAAAAATGGCTAAGAGAGGTAACCAATTGAGAGAATTATTTTGAGGGTCAAATGTGTTTAGAACGCTGCCTCGCACAGAATAAGCATTAGTATGTTGTCTTTCGTTGCACTGTTGGATCTGAGAACCAAGAAAGGAGATGGGGAGGAGGAAGGGGGAGCTGAGTGTCTGCAGGAAGCCAGGGAGCTACCCTGCTGGGAGGGTTTAGCTTTGGGCAGAAGCACTGTGTCTGCTAGCTGGAGCCCCTGGGGTACAGGGACACAGTTGTGTTTCTTCTCCATCCTTACATCCCCAGCCACAGCCTCTGTCCCATCAAGGCCTGGGACAGAGTTGATGCCCCATAAACGTCTGCTGCCTGAGCTGCCTGAGGCTGAGGGTTCCAGCTTTCCAAGAGCACAGTGGGTCCCTGGGGTCCCTCTCTGGTCCAGGCGCTGATGAGAAGGTCCAGTGCAGTTCCCTTCGGGGCAGACCCCAAAGCCAGAGAATGAAGGTAAAAAGGGGGGGCCTGCTGGTGCCCCTGAGGAGGCAAAGATCCCCATCCTCCCTTGAACACTGCCTGTCAAGGAACTTCTGGTGACAAGTCGCTTAACCTCAACCAGTGAACGAAATCCATCCAATCGACTCTCAAAGCGAGGCCGAGCTCTAGAGCCTCCTTTCCCTCTGGCCTTGTGAAAGGTGGCAGGAGCAGGACAAGGAAGGGTGGCAAGCTGTGCACCCCAAGTTTCCTTTGATCCTGTCACCGTTGGCGTTGAGGCCAAGCCCCAGGATTCTTTTTCCAGCCCCACTGTCCCAGCCTGGGAAATGTGGCTCGTCATTGCCCCTCTGAGGTCGCACAGGTGTGTCCCTCCCCCCCTGGCGCACAAGCCAGGTAGGATGTTCCCATGGTCTGCGTGGTGGCGAGGCCTCGCGGCCCCCATCTGCTCTGCTGTGTGTCAGGCTGCATCTCTCCCTGTTCTGTTTTTTGTGTATATTTGTGGGTAAGATGTTAACACTTCCTAACAAGCCTTTGTGTTCATCTAATCTCTGCTGTTTAACCTTTGACTCCCCCTATTATCAGTGTCTGCCACCTTTGCTGGCCAGCCCAGCCCCAGGAAGAGCCTTCAGCCTGGGCTGACTAGGAGGAGGCTGGGGCCGGCATTCCTCCCCCGGTCTGCAGGCAGATGGATCACCTTTCCCTGGGGCAGAGCTTTGGAAAATAAAGCAAACTTGTGGTGCCATTAGGATACCCGGCTCCCCCCGACTCCTTTTGAACTGTCAGCCTTTGAGTAAACATTCTTTTCCTGCCGTGGGTCCCAGCACCTTGGTGGGGGAGTGGGGAACCTGGGAGGAGAGGGGCCCTGCAAACCCTGCTGAGCTGAGGGATTTGGGCAGGAGGAGCGGGGGGCAGAAGTGCTGCATTGATGTCAACTAGCTGAGTCCCCAGGGCATCGGGGCTTTTGAAGTGGACTCGGACTCCGAGTAGCTGTAGCTGTCGCGAGGAGGACCAGGCCCCTCTGAAGTACTAAAAGCCACATCCTCTCCAGGCCCCTCACTTGAGTTTGTTTGTACCTGCCTGCAGCTTGTCCCTTTCCAGCCCACACAACCACTGCGGCAGAGGGGTACTGTGCCCAGGTGACAGGTTTGGCAGCCGCTGGCTGAGCTGCAGCTACACTTCCACCAAGGAGATGACATAGTCCTGTTGTCAGAGTTGAGGAGGCTGTTCTTTGTGCTGTGGTGTAAGAAGCACTGGACTTGAATCACAAAGCCACTGATAACGGGCTGTGTGAAACCAGGCAAGACATTTCACTTCTCTGAGCCTGAGTTTCCTCTTCGGTTAAAGAGGTCAAATTTCCTGCAAAACAAAGCCCAGTTGCACACATTGTGGGCCAGGTGTTGCTATCTGGGTATTAGAAAGGATCATTAATCTCTGGACTGGCACCTGTAGAGGCCAGGGCCTGGGTGTGGTGTGTGAGAAGACGAGTAGGAACTCATGGACAGCAAGGCAGCCGACCCCCTCAGAGCTAGCTTCCGTGGTTTGTCCTCTTAAAGAGTTTTCCTTCTGGATGTACCTTTCTCTTTGCCTCCAAGTCGAGTCAGGCTGACTGAGCCTTCAAAGACCCCGAGAGAGGAAAAGGTAGCTTCCTGAAGTGGAAGTCCTGTGTGAAAGGTAACTGCAGGGCCCCGGCTCTGGGACTCGCCCTTACTGTTATTCTGTCCCGTGTCAGAATAAGTGTGTCCGTTTTCTGTATGGTACCACCATGGGGTTTGGGGTATAGGGGCAGCCCAGGTTGTCTGAGCATCTGTGTATCCCAGGAGGCTGCTTTGGGAGTCCCATCCCTTAAGTCTGAGTCACTCTGACCCTGATCTAATGAAGGACTAAGGAGTAGTTCTGAACGTCTACTGTTGGACAGGCCATAAGACTTTCATCCTTTCCCAGGTCACTAAACTCTGAAATACTGCTGTTCTAACAGGTTTCTCTTTTATCCCAGCTGTGTGGGAGGTGTGGAAGAACTGTGTAGAAGCTTGGTGGCAGATGGCCTGATGCCCAACTCTTAGGGTCACCACGTGTCTTTGTGTTTCTTTAGGTACTACAAGAAGTTCTCCATTCCTGACCTAGACAGGTACCAGCTGCCTCTGGACGAGTCTTCCCTGAGTTTTGCTCACGCCAACTGCACTCTGATCATTTCCGTAAGATTCACCCAGCCTTCTTGGCCACTATATCAGGGAGTGTCTTCTACTTTCCCTGCCCATAGGATTGTCCAGTTCTGGCCTTAGCCCCTAGGATGTGTTTGTTGGAGAACAAGCATCTCTAATGGGGGGGGGGGGGGCTCAGGTAGGAGCCTGACTGTACAAATAGAGAGTGGAAGGGGCCCTGTGTGTGTAGGGAGGGGAAGGGCTTCAGTGGCTGAGTTACATCCACTACTTCCTGGCTCCATCCACAGTACCAGAAACCAAAGGAGGTCCTGGCAGCCGAGTCAGAGCTACAGAAGGAGCTGAAGAAGGTAAAGACGGCCCATAACAGTGACGGGGACTGCAAGACCCAGTAGTCACCCCCAGAGCCTGCACTCCAGGGTAGGGGGTATGGGTACTTCCTGTCAAGCTATGAGACTTAGAGGCTTAGGCCTGCCCGGCATGGGGACAGCCTCCTCTCTTCTAGAAGCTATCGAGTCTCTGTAAGAACCAGACCCTGGGGTACTCCTAGCCCCTGTGCTATGATCTTATTTCCTGAATAAAGTCATTCTGAGTTACTGCTGATGGACTGCCCCCTCTTGTCCACCTCTGTGTGTGCTGCCTGGCCAGTGGTCCCAGTGGCCTCCCCAGGGAAGGTGCTAGTGATGACATTGCCTTCTCCATCCTGGACCAGAGCAGGGACCTTCAACATAAAGCCTTCAGCGTAGAGGGAGGTATGGAGAAGCATACGGGAGTGCTAAAGAGTCTCCCCAAACTCGGAGGGAGACTAAGCCAGAAGTAACTCCCTAAGACAGATGTGGGCAAGAGAGGAGTTTTTAAAATGCGGAAACCTTGGAAACAGGCCTAGGATGTTAAGCAATTGTGGGTGAAAAGCTAGAATAAAGGTCTTAGTATTACTACAGGGTGAGTGTGTTGAGGTGGGGTGGAGGGGTCACAACAGATAGCAGCTTAGCCCCTAGCTGCCCGGGGAGCTTCCATATTCCTCTCTCCACACCCCAACAGTGATACCCACCCCACCACCAGGGTCAGTGGGACGTTTTCATTCTTTAGGTCAACCAGGCCATGAGGTTGGTCTTGTCCTTTCCACAGCAGATAACATCCCCTAGTTTGAGTCTGTCATGGCCTCCTCGGACTGCCCAGCCAGTCCGGAACCAGATCTATGAATAATCAAGCTTTATTTTTACAAAAATGAAAACTGTAGCATGTTTCAGCAGCCCACCTGAAGTCGGTCTGGCTCAGCACTCACTCAAAACTGCTGGGTTCCTCTTGCCGTTTCTCGGTTTCAAAGCAAAACCAAGCCATAGTGTCCCAGGTACGAGCCCCATCATCTTCATCAAGGGTGCATTCTGACCTGGAGGGGACAGTGCCAGCAGCTGGGGTACTGGCAGAGCCTCGCACCTCTATCCAGGGGAGGGGAGAAAGGGACCAACTGGGCAGTGTGGAGCACCTCACCTACTCCGTAAGCTGGTGCTGGATCTCAGGAGGGTGGGCTCCAGGGTGGGTGTCACCAGGCCAGATAGGGAAACAAGGCCCAGACCCTGCCACACTCTCCCAAAGCAGCAGGTCCCATCTCTCCAACTGGTTCCCGGGGGGGCTCCATCCCGAGTAACCCACAAGGCCCTCAGCACTGTGGTCACAGGTGCAGCGGGCAGGGGTATCCATGCACCCTCCAGGCAGGAGAGGTCCCTGAGTAGCTGGCTCCTTGGCCCACAAGTTGGGGTGGCTCTGACTGTCATGGGTTTTGAAAGTCCAGGACATGGAGGTTGTAAGACAGTGCAGCATAGAGATGCTTGGTGGTGAAACGCAGGCAGTACACAGGGCTGCTGAGGGGGGTCGACGTCAGCGGGAAGGCCTGGAAAGGAGGGTATGAGACGCGGTGACAGGTTTCCAAGTGGGAGATGGAGGAACCCTAACCCCAGATCCCCAGGCCTGTGTGCCATCAGCGCTTCCCCCAGCCCCTCCAAGCGCACCCCTGTCCCTATCACACTCCCAGGTACAGTCCGTAATAATAAGCCTTGGCATCCTGGCGGCAGGAAGGCAGGCAGAGCACTTACATGCAGACAGGCCCTCTGGCGCCGGTCCCACAGCCGCACGACGCCATAGTAGGAGGAACCTGTAGCCAGCAGGTAGTTCCCGTCTGTCTGCAAGCAGTACAGGGTGCTGTCGTGGGGCTCCTCCCACTCCATGACACACTTCCTGTCCAGGAAGAGGAGACACAGGGGGAGTCTTGGGGACACCATCCATCGCCACCCCAGTTTCCCCAGGGGAAGCTCAGGGGAGGGTTAGGACGTCACCCTGGGCTGGGAGAGAGAAGCCTGTATCACCAAACTCTTTACAAAGCAATCTTAACAGGAGATGGCATCGTAGCATCTTCGGTAAAGGTCTCTCATGTGTCAAGCCCCAGACACAGGGCAGATTCTATCCTCACTTGGGTTTCCATGCCATGGAATTCATCAGGTGGGAGGGAACCAAGGCTCCAGAAAGATGGGGCCAGAAGGCTGAGGGACAGCAGTCTCACGAGCCAGACAGGAAACAGTACCCCACAGGGAGTCTCAGCTTGATGTATGATATTGCAGGCCCCTCTCTACTCAGCCTCTGACATGGAGTCTCTGTGCCCTTACCCTTGGGCTGACCCAGGGCTGGAACGAGGACCAAGACTGCATGGGGCTGACCACCTCTCTGCCCCCAGCCAGCACACTCACCGGACACTGGTGCGAAGGTCCCAGTAGCGAACATAGGTGTCATAGCCACAGGACAGGAGAGTAGAAGGGGTCTCGTACATGACATCCAGCACCCCAGCCCCTGGGGGAAAGTTACTGCCCAGGTGTGTCATCAGCTGCCCACTGGGAAGAGAGGAAGGGCGGAGGCTGCTCACCGTGGTCCTCCAGATGGATTCAGAGCTTGGGAAATGCAGCTCTCTTTCCTGAGCTAGAATTAGAATCCCTGAGGAAGCGGGCAGAGGGCAAGGCCCCAGACCCTACCCCTCACCCAGCCACAGGCCTCCCACCTCCCCCAGGGTCTCTCAGGAGCCCCTCCAGCACACCTGCACGCTGGCTGCCCACTGCCAGCCACTCCTCTGGGCGATGAATGGGGACAAACCCCCCCCCCCCCACACACACACACACTTGGTTACTTTATACTCCCTTGATCCTGCAGGTCATGCAGTTCTGAGCTGCCCGAGTCCAATGCCTTAATTCCCGCCTGTAATCTGGGGCTCAAACCTCATTGGGGATAAAGACCACACAAAGGGAGAAGGGGAGTCCCAGGAGATGTTAAAACAAGTCAACACCTTTGTGTCCAGAGAGAGAAATCGCTGAGAAAGCAGCTTAGCGGGCTGGTCCCTGGTGTTCCCAGCCCAGCTGGCCCCCAGCCCAGGGCTCGCACGCTCTGTGATCACAGCCCCCAGCCTGCTGGGCTCCAGCCTGCTCCCGGTGGCTGAGAGCAGATTACTGAGAAGAACAATTTCTTTGTGACTGTGTGATTCCCTCCGTGACCGCGGCAGTGGGCAGCCCCCTTGTCCTGATGCCAGACCCCTAGCAACCACGTAGGGGGGCCTCCTGGCCCTAGCAACTACCCCTCAACATCAAGTGTACCCACTAATCCTTGTGACTAGGGGATGGGTAGAAGTGTTGAGTTTCTGTAGAATGATTGGGGAGAATGAAGAAGGTGCTGGCCCCCAGGCACGACCCCTTAGCTTCATCTGAGAGATGCTAGGCTCTCCTCCATGACATAACAAGAGAAACAAGGCCATGGACATGTCACAGGGAGGCCCCGGAAAGAGCCCTGGCATGGGTGGGAGTGGATGTCACAGGCCCACCTCCCCATCTTTGGCCTAAGCAGCATTTTGGCAAAGGGCTGGAGACAGTGAAGGCTTTAAGCACACATCTGAATGCAGACTAGCCCCAGTCCTTCCACCTCACAGAGACCCTTGTCCCACTCCTCCTGAGTGGAGCCGCCATCTTCCCTGAAGGCTGACGGAGCCCGCTCTGCCTGCCACCTTGGGCCCTGACAGTGAGGTGACCCCCTCAAAGAGCACTATTGAGGTCCAGTGGGGAGTTGGGCCCTAAACCGGCACCCCCAACCTGCCCATTCATGGGGAGTTCTCCTCTTATACCAGTGTTGGCTTGGGGTAGAAGACGACTAGTGTTTGTGGGCATCCTGAGAGGGCTCAGGCAGAAAGCCCTCCCCTGAGAGCAGCATCTCTAGACATCACTGAGGGAGGTTCCTAGAGGGCTTCTGCCTTCCCGTGCGGGCCGTCAGTCCGCCACCCGGGCGGCGGGAGCCTGCAGAGGGATGACTTGTTCTCTCTTTCAAGGCACACGTGTACATTTGTGCGTGCCCAGTAAGAACTGTTTCGGTCAACAGTTCTCCATTTCCTTCCAGATCTGGGGGCCCTGCCCCCTCCATTAGTGAGGCCTTAAGGAATGACTGAGGAGCTCTCCCCTTTAATCTATAGAAGTAATTTCATGTTTGTCTGTTTGAAATAGAAGATGAAAGGCAATGGGGGTTGGGGAGAGTGGAGCCCAGCATGGCCCTACCTGCCCAGCCCTGGACCCAGGGCTCAGTGGGAAGGAGGCTGGGTACCCACAGGGCTGCAAAGGGGCACACCCAGACCGAGCCGCTGACCTGGGCCACTGCCCCCACATCTGAGCCACCACTAGAAGATGTCATGGCCATAAGTGTCTGCAACAAGAAATACAGAGCAGCCCAAGGGTTCCCCCTCCCCTGCGGCTGTGGGAGGCCCAAGGGCCCAAGCGAGGGCCAGCCCCTGGGGACAGGACAAGTGCAGAACCCGACTCTGCCAGCCCAGCCCAGCCAGACGCCTGAGGAGTTTCTTTCTCCTGTGTTCTTCTCAGAAATGGCCACACACACTTTAAATGGGCCAATAAAAAGATACAATTTCTTTTGCCTCTGGGCCCAGGGCCCTGGAGGCTCTGTTGTGCAGTGCCCGTGAGGTTAAGTTCAGAGCATAAACTGACACACCAGGCTCTGGGAAGCTGCCGTCTCCTCAAATAGCGGCCCAGCGGTGCCACGGGAGTCCTGCTGGGGCTTTGATTGGGGAAAACAAACAGAAATGGCACCGTGGGCCCGTTGAGGCCCCCAGCCCAGGCCCAATTTAACTAGGAACTCTGGCTCGCTGCTGTGCTGGAGGGAGAGATCGGGCGACAATAGTGCAAACTTTTGGGGGAAGGGGACAAAACAAGCTGTCTCCTCTTCCCCTCCTCCTGGGCTCCTTTTCTTAGTGCAAGTGTGTTCTTGTAAAAACGATTAGATTGCAATTTGTATAACGTGGTGACCCCCAAATTCAGACATTTCACCCCTTTTCTCTGGAAAGAATGTTAAGAATGTTTCTCGGCCTCTCACTGTGCAGAGCCTTGGCTGTCGCACAACTTGTGTGGGAACAGGGCTGCTGCTCAGAGCCCCAGGCCAAGATGGGAGCAGGGCTGGGTCTGTCACTATAGAGGGCCAGACAAAAAGTCCCTTCACCTTCCAGCTCCTGCGGACAAAGCCCCGGGCCCCCAGGAGCCGCCGAGGGCTGGGCCGCCTCCACAGCCCCGCTTCCCCCAGCTGACTCTGGCAATTCTCTTTCCACCCAGGGAAAGATAAAGACAGATGGGGCCGCCCCCTGTGAGCCTGATGAATAAGACCCAGGCTGGGGAGGGACAGCTGAAGGAGACCCGTCCCCTTGGCCCCGGCTGAGTGCGGGCTTCTCCTGGGAGCCTCCGAGCACCTGGGCAGGGAAAAGTAAGCCGTGGGGCCACACCCAAGGGGTCCCTGGCAAAGGGCATCAGGTAAGGAGCTGGAGTTGCCTGGCCCAGCCCACTCTGCTGCCTGGGCAACCCTCCTGACGCTGGAGAGGAACTTCCTGACAGCCAGGGAGGTATTTAAAGGTGACACTGACACCCACTGCCTTTCCTGTGGGGACAGGTGACTGGCACTAGGCCTAGCTGGCTCTGAAGATCAGGAGGTCTTCTGGGAGGGTTGAACACAGTTCCCGGCGAGCCCTTACCTCCCTGCCCTCCTTTAGTTCACGCACTGGACAGCAGGGTGGCCTGTCCCCTTCCTCCTCTCATCCCAGTGTCACAGCAACTACCCTGGCCTGGCCCCTCCAACAGCCCACAGAAAGTACCCCTGTCCTAAGTGTTCCTGAGACCCTTCGGGCATGACCTAAGAATGCCTGTGGCTCCCACACCATTTAACATACTGGCTTCCTCCTGATGGTGCTCCCTGGTGTCCTATACCCATAGGGTAAGGGCTCCTTCCTGCATCTGTCTGGGTGCCAGAACACCTCATGTGGCATGTGCTACCCTGAAATGCTACAAAGGCTTTTAAGGGAGGAAAGTGACTGTTCATATCCGACCTCTCCTCTGCTCCTGTGGGACAGATGGCCTGAAGGAATAAGCTGGGCCCAAGATGGTCACTAGAGAATGGGAGGGTCTGTCTGTCTTCCACCCCATCCTCCTTCCCTATCTTCCCTCCTTCATCAACAACCATTTATTAAGCATCTTCTATATACAGGTGTTGTGCATGACATATACTGTAGGGAGATATGAGTGAGGACTTTGAAGAAGACATTGTCCCTGCCCTCAGGAGTTTTTAATCCGGTAAGAGAGAGAAGTCTGAATCATGTCTACAACCAACTCCCTACAAAGTGACTGGGGAGGTACTGTAGGAGGATATATAGAAAGTTTTCTAAGAGGACAAGTAAGAAAAGGGAATGTTGAGTTGATTCCTCAGTGAGTAACCAGACTGACAGGAAGGGGACAGTGTAAGCAGAAGGAACAGTGGCAACAAGGGCACCCAGGAGAGGCAGTGGTCATAAGCCGGCTCAGCTGGGGGCTTGGGTAGGTGAGGGAACGGGAGCCCAAGGGAAGGAGCTTCCAGACCAGGGTGGGCCTTCATGTCCATGCTCCTCAGTTAGCATTCATTCCTTGAATGGCAAGAGAGTCACCAGGCCTCTGAGCAAGGAATGACTGTCCTAGTCTAGCATCCTGGTTTCAGATAAGGAAACCCACAGCCCAGAGAGGGAAGAGTGACCTTCCTAAAGTTCTATAGCAAGAAAGGTTTGAACTTCTGGAAAACCAGTCTGTTCACAGCATGCAGGGCTGACAAGAACACAGGGAAGTAAGTTGGAGGTCCTGCTCCCTACGTTTGCTGGCGCCAAAGGAGACTGCCGTATGTGTTATGTGATGGTACGGTAACTACCACCACAGCTGCAGCTCACATATATGAAGTCCTTACTGTGTGTCAGTAGACTTCTGAGGTAAGTTCTCTTGACCCCATTTTACAGATGAGTAAACTAAGACTCAGTTGTCACACACCAAGTGTTAAAGTCAGATTGGTATGCTCCAAAGCACATGGTCTTACCGGTGGCACTCCCTGCCTTCACAGACAACGCTGTCACTCAGTCGCTGCCCCCTCCACACTGTCTGTCCAGTTGTACAATCTGACTGTCCCCCAAGATACCCAGGGCCGCTTTTAAGCCCGTGCCCATTCTTTGCAGGCCTCCCTACCACCCACCTGCCCAGAGGCTGGCCCTCTGCTGCGGAGGGTGAGGAATCCAGGGAGCAGATAGCTTCCAGCTACGACAACCAGGTAGCAGAGCCAAAAGGAAGTCCACGGAAGCTCCGCCTGCCCCAGCCCCATCAGGTGAAAGGAGAGGGCCCTTGCCAAGCACGCAGCCCTCACATGCATGTGTGTGCGTGCGTGCACACACCCCCAGCACCCGCCTGCGCACACGTGTTCAGACACAATGGCTCAAAGGCCAGGCGGCCAGGCAGCCCACTTTGTACTGCTAACAAGGGGACCATAATTACAGGAAGGGGCAGCCGGGCAGATAAAAGGATACAAAATTTCAACATCTGTTGCTATAAAGGGATAAGGAGAAGTGAAACGCAAAGTATCAGTTTGGTGTCAGCAGGCAGAGAGCCAATTTCAAAGAGTTCAGGGGACAGAGGGGACAAGAAAGAAAGAAGAAAGGGGGGAGAAAGGAAGAGAAAGAAATTACAGGGCTCCTTAAAGAGGTAAAGAAAAAAGAAAATGAAAAAAGCTGCCAGTAATACTTTCAAAGGAGAAGGCAGGTACTTTA
Source organism: Orycteropus afer afer (assembly GCF_000298275.1). Classification (NCBI taxonomy): domain Eukaryota; kingdom Metazoa; phylum Chordata; class Mammalia; order Tubulidentata; family Orycteropodidae; genus Orycteropus; species Orycteropus afer. Next base: position 5,214,809 of record NW_006921651.1, on the reverse strand, counting down.
AAGGGGCAATTCCCGTAATCACCCTGATGGAGGGCCAGGCCCCCTGCACGAGGTGGGGGCGGAGGGCCAGGGCAGAGACAAAGCCACCCCAGGGTGCCATGGGCACTGGGAGTGCCCTCCGAGCAGCCACTGGGGCTCGGGGTGGCCTCTCCAGGCGGCTCCCAGGGCTCCACCCAGGTGCCCTTACCATTCCCATACCATCCAAGGTCCTAAAATTCACCCATCCTCAGTCCAGCTCAGTGGGGACACTGTATCAGGCAATAATGGGGCTGCCAGGGTGGCCTTTATGAGTGCTCTGACACCCGTAAGGCTTACCACTTGCAGCCACAAGGATCAAGGAGGGCTTCAGGATGGAGGTGCTCTATAGCACGAAAAGTGAACAAGGTTTCCTTAGGCAGAGAGAGGAGATTCCAGACACTGGGGTCAGCCTGAGCAAAGGCAATAGGGGAAAAATACAGGGCACCTGTCAGAATGGGTGAGACGTCTCTTCTGCCTCTGCCTTTGTTGAGACAGGTGAGTTGTAGAGGCTTTGGGACAAAATGGAGAAGCAATGAGGAGCTGGGGGTGACCCTGGCCTGCAGGGGAAGGGGAGGTGAGGGGTGTATACAGGGCATAATACGGTCACAAAAACAGGGCAGCATAGTGCCTAGCCGAGGGCTCAAACCCTCAACGCCCTAGGAGTAGACTGATTACTAAAGCCCATTCCAACCCCCTACCATACTCCCAAGTGTCCAAGCTGGCTTAGGGCTGTGGCTGGATCTTCTGTGACACTTCAGGCCTAGGATTACAGGGCTGTCCATTGTGGTGCCCACCTACCCACAGTCATAGGGGGGCCCAGCTGTGCCCTGCTCTCAGGGCACTAATGCTAGATCTAGCCCAAATGCCCCTTGGTGGAAAAGGCAAAACCCACTGCAAGGGCAAGGCCGTGGGGGTGGGGGTGATGTCAGGCCAACTGGGTCCACGCGGGCTTTCCAGCAGCCAGCAGGGGTACCACACAGTCAAACACCTGACACCTTCCCTGGGACCCAGCCAAGGGCTCTGCTCAGATGCAGACAGAGAATATAAGATGGGCCTTGACTCTCCCAGACCTCAGGCTCAGGAATAGAGTGGCTCTGGCACAGTTCCTTGAGGCCTACTGGGACCATAGAGCCTAGGAGGGACACTTGAGTAGCTGTCAGGTCCTGTCAAGATGAGGTAGTTCCTGGCACTGTACCCTTAGAGGTAGGGGCTGAGCCTGAACCCCATCTATTCTAGAAGCTCTGGTATCTCCAGCTGGGTGAAGGCCTCTACCTTTCTCTTTACTTGGCTTAGGTTGGACATCTTCTGTCCTTGGGCACAGCCTCTGAGCCCAAGGTCCTCAGGTCCAGGAGACAGAAAGGCAGGAAGGAAGGGAGGGAGAAATGGCCGTGCGCTGTAGCCAACACTTTCCCTCCCCCAGCCAGCCAGGCCCAGCCCATAATACAGAGACGCCCAGGGGTCTGGGTGGAATGAGGGGCTGAGGGAGCATGAGGACCCCGAAAGGGGTCCTCATGCATGCTGAGAAGCGGCCCAGGCTGCCTGAGGGTGGGCACCCAAGAGATACAGACAGACATGGGGAGGGTGCCGATCTGGGAGCGCTGGTGTCCAGAGAGGGCCTGTGCCTCCAAGGTGTGTCCCAGCCCCCACCAGCATCCCGAGGGCAGCCCTCCAGCACTCCCCCTCACCCCACAGCACACACATAAAAGAGAAAATCCAAGGACTCCTCAAGTTTCAGCTGTGACAGGTTAAAAGCAAAGAATCCGCCCAGCACCACACACCGCCCAGCCTCCAAGTCCTGCTGGCGATGCTGTTCCACCTTTCAGATTGGCCTGTCAGTCAGGCTTTGGTGTTATTGAAAGATCAAACTCTGTCCTGCCTGTTCATTACCTTAATCCTATTTTCTACACGGCTTTATTATCTGCTTGGGCTTCTCTGGGAAAGACAGCTACAGACAGTTGTCCTGTCCATCGGCTTCCTCCCTCCAAAAGCAGATGTCTCCACCAGGGCACCGTTCCCTCAGTCCCTTCACCCGCTCTGTCCGCCAAGCTTCCCTGGGGACAGGACCGGTGTTGAAACAAGGCCCCAGCTCCACTGAGTGGTGAGGGGGATATGGGGGAGTCTTCTGGAGAGAAGACAACGTTGAGTGGCTCCTGGGCAGCCTGCCATGAGCAGCAGAGCCCAGGTGGCCAGCAGAGGCCTGAGAACCCGGATGTCTAGCACCCATTCTCACGTGAGTGCATTCTGGGTTCTATAAATAGCCAGTGTTTGGGGTTAGTGAAGTCTGGGGATTTCAAAAGAGAATGACATTGGTGGCCGTCTGTACCATGACACCTGTACCCAAGAGCACTCTCACCAAGGACCCAAAGGCAGAAGAGGCCACTCAAAGACTACTCAACCTTTGAGACACAGCTGGGCCGTGTGGGGTGCCAGACCACTCCTCAGCCCTGGCTTGTCTGATGTCCTGAGCCCAGGCTGATGACCTTTGTGACTTGCAACTTTGCTGTCAAGAGACTTCTCTATGCCACGAGATTAGCAGGGCCACCTCCCCAGCCACTGGTCACAAGGGCCACCAATTTTTTTTTTTTTTGAGGATTTAAAAGTTTGAGTCTCCACAAACCCCAAGGTACTCGTGTGGAAGATGACTGTGGGGAGGGAGGAAACACAGGGAGGAGGAGGTAGCTTGCACAGGTTGAATGCCCCTGGGGTGAAAAAGCACCAAAAGCTTTCCATCCCCATATCAGTCTTGTTCCAAAATATCAAACTCACTGCCATTGAGTTAATTCTGACTCATGGCAATCCCTACTGGGTTTCCAAGGTGGCAAATCTTTATGGAAGTGGATTATCTCATCTTCCTTCCTCAGAATGGCTGGTGGGTTTGAACTGCCAACCTTGTAGTTAGCAGTCAAATTCCTGGGCACCATGCCACCAGAGCTCCTTCTTGGTCCTGTTAGGTAGGGATAATTAATTCCTATTTTCTAAATGTGAAAATTGAGGCCCCACAGGTCACAGAGCTAATCAGCAGCAGAGCCAATCCTGGAACCCAGGATGTCTGACCACACAGCCTGTGCTCCTTCCATGGCTCTTGACAGCCTCCCAGTCACACACTCCCTGGTATGCTTCTTCCCCCACCAGGAGAGGGGATCCTCTTGCCTTGGCCCCATACAGAAGGTAGAAGGACCAGTGCCACATGGTCTGCCAGGGTGGTCTCCTGGGAACAACTTTCACAAACTGCAGGAACGCTAACATCCTACAGGTACAGAACAAAGGAGCCCTCCAGAGTTTCAGCTACGCCGGTAACTGTGATGTGACCACTGGCTACATTAACAAAAGCAGAAGACCCAGAAGGAGGGAAGTAGTAACACCTGCCACTCATCAGCTCACACCTTGTCTCCTCGGTGCTCATCTGTGAATACCCCATTTCAAGAGGGATTACAACCAGATCAATTTAGAGAAAACTTTCAGGTGAGCACAGTCCTGAAGCCATGTGAGGCCCACACTACTGGTCACTTATTCAGTCATTCTTTACCTTTTTTCTCATGGACCAAAAGGTCGTGGTGGGGAGCTTGGCTCTTCCCCAGGTCCAAGAGGTCAATCTTGTCTGGTCACTCCATTCTCTTTGCCAGAGTTTGGTTTACAGTGAGCATGGAACCCAGTTTTAGCTCAGTAGATGTGAGGGGAAGTCTGTCTGTGGGATCCTGGGAAAGGCTTCCTCCTCTTAAAATGAGCCCACGTGGGAACATGTCCTCCTCCTCCCTTTTTGCCTCTGCACGTTGCCTTATGAGTTAGTGGAGCTGCTATAAATAAGCCTGAGGGCAAGGGCAAAAGCTTCCATGACTAGGGTGGCAAACCAGAAGCTGAGGAGAATGTATGGGCCCTTCTGGTCTCACTGAGCCACCCACCAACCCTGGAACCACCACCCTCCCAACTTCAGAACTCCTTGTCATTTAAGATAATTATAACTTTATTTCTCAAGCCACTTGGAATTAGCTCTTCACTACTCACAGCCAAAAGCTCCCTAACGGATCTACTGTATTTATGAGGAACAAATGAAGGACCAGGGACTCTGGCCTGGAGAAGAGAAGAGCTCGAAGGAGCAGATCAAAGTCTTCAGATATGTAAAAGGCCTGTCCTTCAGAGAAGAGGCTCAACGTGCTTCTCTCGTCTGGGATCACAAGTTCAGGAACCTTCAATAAAAAGCAGGCATTCTAACTCTCAGACCCACCCACAGATGTAGGAAGCTGTTTGGGGAAGCAGCAAGTTGCCTATCCCTGTAACTGGATGACCATCAGAAGATAATTTTGTAGGAAAAAAAATTATGTTTAATTAAAACATCTCATGTGTTATAAATCTCTGGGAAAGACTGACTATAGAATGGATTTTTTTCAGAAAAGAAGATATGGTTAAGATTCTTCTAGGGAGATGGAGAGAAAAGAAGACGAAGCTAGGGCAGCTGAGCAGGGAAGCAGACGAGAAACGCACGTCTTCACCGCCACCGTGCACTGCGGCCTCGAAAAGACAGGATGTCGGCAGGTGGGGCCAAGTGAAGAGTCCTTAGACGTGACAACAAAAGCAGGGTCAATAAAAGGAAAAGTTGGTAACTTGGACTGCATCAAAATTTTCAAATTTTGCTCTGCAGAATACCCTGTTAGGAAGGTAAAAAGACAAGCTACAGACTGAGAAAAAATATTTGTAAACTATATTATCTGACAAAAGACTTGTATCTAGAATATATAAAGAACTGTTAAAACTCAACAGGACAAAAGCAAACAACCCATTAGAAAATGGGCAAAAGGCATGAACAGACAGTTCACCGAAGAGGATACATAGATGGCCGGTAAGCCCGTGGGAAGACGTTCACCACTATCAGCCATCAGAGAAATGCAAATTAAAACCATGAGATATCATACCTATCAGAAGAAAAATAATAACATCACCAAATGCTAGCACGGATGGATGCAGGGAGACTGGATCACTCGTACATTGCTGGTGGGGATGTGAAATGGAAAAAGATAGCCAGGAAATAGTTTGGCATTTAAAAAAAAAATTACTAAACTAATCATATACTTATCAAATGACCGAGGAATTGCACCCCTGAGTATATATCCTAGAGAAATGAAAACATATGTCCATACAAAAACCTGAACATAAATGTTCTACAGCATTGTTTTCAATAGTCAAAAAATTGAAAACAACCCAAATGTCCTTCAGTGAAGGAGCTCTGGCGGCGCAGCGGCTAAGGCATTTGACTGCTAACCAGAGGGCTGGCGGTTCAAACCCACCAGCCACTCCTCAGAAGGAAGGTTGGGCAATCTACTTCCATAGTGATAGTGCCTCAGAATCCCAAGGACGGGTCGCCATGAGTCAGATCCAACTCGACAGCATTGAGTTTGGTTTGGTTTTTTGGTCCTTCAGTGGGTGAAGGATTACATAAACCACAGTGCATCCATTCCACGGATTACTATTCAGCAACAAAAAAGAAAGAACCACTCCTAGATATATACTCAAAAGATCTGAAAGCAAATTCTCAGAGACTTGTACACCAATGCTCATTCTAGCACTATTCACAATAGCCAAAAGGTGAAACAACCTAAATGTCCATCAACAGATAAATGGATAAATAAAATGTGGTGTATCCATAAAATGGAATACTACTCAACCAGTAGGAAATATGAAGTCTTGATACATGCTATAGTATGGATGGAGCTTAAAGACATGCTGAGCAAAACAAGCCAAGCACAAAAGGACAAATCTATATGCTGTCACTTATATGAAAAGGAGTTCTGGTGGTTTAGGCTGCTAACCAAAAGGTCAGTGGTTCCAACCTACCTGCCTCTCCATGGAAGAAAGATGAGGCAGGCTGCTTCTATAGACGGACAACCTTGGACACCCAGTGGGGGTTGCTATGAGTCAGAATCAACTCGATGGCAATGAGTTTGGTTTTGGAGTTTTCACTTATTAAAGAAATGAGGCAAATGCATAGAGACAGAAGTTTAATAGTGGTTACCGGGACAGGAAGTAGGAAGAGGAAAGGGGTGGTTAACAGTGATGGAAAAATCTCATTGATTAAGGTAAGGCTGCACAGCTGATTATTCTAACTGCTGTCAATAAGCTGTACACCAGTAAAAAGCTGAATTGTCAAAAGCTGTGTGATATATTTACACCAATAACCAAGAAAAACACAAAGAGTAGCTTCTGAGGTTGCTTATTCATAACCAAATGCTTCATGAGATTTCAATCCTCGGTTTGGAAGTTTAGGGCCATGGTTTCATGGAACATCCCAGTTAATTGGCCTAATAACATGTTTAGTGCATCTGTTCAACCTCCTAGTTTGTTGCACAGTACCTGGGGTCTTAAAAGCTTGCAAACAGCCATCAAAGGCATATTCACCTGGAGCAATGGAGGAAGAAGGAGAGTCAGGAACAGGGGGAGGATATGGAAATGTGTAGCTAATCATTTGTACAAATAACTGACTGCCTCATCTGCCATGAGCCCAGAAGAACTGGATGGTGCCCAGCTACTGTTACTGAATATTTTGATCAAAGATTCCATACAAGAAACCTGATCAAAAGGGGGAAAATGCAGCCCAGAATTTTAAATTATCATGGACTCTAGACTTTCTGGAGCCATGATGGCTAGATGAAGCCTTGAAACTACTGCCCTGAGATAATCTTTAAATCTTAAACCAAAAATACCCTTGAAGTCACCTTAAAGTAAAAGTTTAGCATAACTAGTAGAAAGGTCTGCCGTGAACATTATGCTCTTTTAAGAACTATCTATGTGGGATCGAACTGACCATAGCAACTTCAAAGATGGGATAGGAAGCCTAAGGGAAAGTGAGTTTGTATTATGAGGGAGGAACCTGAAGAAGGTGGTCAATATCACCACATCATACATGTTGTTGAACTATTGTATGTTTTGCTGTGTATGTCCTTAATAAGAAAAACAAAATAAATAAAACAAGAGGAGAAAACAAAAGAACCATTGTTACACATGACTTACGCAACTTCAGTGAATCTCAAGGGAATTTATGCTGAGTTTTAAGACAAACAAATGGTTATGTTCTGTATGATTCCATTTATATAACATTCTTGAGATGATAAAACTATAGAGATGGAGAATAGATCAGTGGGTGCCAGGGGTTAGAAGTACAAGGGGAGAGAGGAGGGGAGGTGATGGGTATGACTGTAAGGGGGCTGATGGAATGAATAATTCCAGTTCTGCATAGTGGTTACACAAATCTACACATGATAAAACTGCACCAAAACAGACACACAAATAAGTACGTGTAAAACTGGTGAAATCAGAATCAGCTCTATGGATTATACCAATGCCAATTAGGAAATGGCTTTGCTATTATACTATAGTTATGAAAGGAGCTCTGGTAGTGTAGTGTCTAAGGCATCTGACTGCTAACCAGAAGGCTGGCAGTTCAAACCCACCAGCCACTCCTCAGAAGGAAGGTTGGGCAATCTACTTCCACAGTGATACCACCTCGGAAACCCAAGGCGAGTTCTCTATGAGTCAGGTTCAGGTCCGACTCCAAGGCAGTGAGTGAGCTATAGTTATGCAAGATGATAAGAAACTTTGGTGACACAGATGGTTAAGTGCTAGGCTGCTAACTGAAAGGCTGGCTGTTGAACCCACCCAGCTCTGCGTGAGAAAGACCTGGCGATTTGCTCTTGTAAAGATTACGGCCAAGAAAACCCTAGGGGGCAGTCCTACTGTGTCACATGGGGTCGCTGTGAGTTAAAATTGTCTCTGTGGCCCCTAACCACACCAACAAGGTAAGATGTTAGGTGGGTACCTCTGTCTCATTTGTTCATAATTTCCTGTGGATCTGTAATTATTTCAAAATAAAAAGCTGAAAGATAAATAAATAATCAGCTGAGAATGGCTCAGGCCTGCCAAGACAGAGCATTGTGAGTAAAACCTGGATGTATCTTGTGGTAGTTGTTTGTATGCCAATTTAGCTGGGCCTTGTTGAGTGGCTGGGCAGCTGGATGTAGTATTCCCTATGATAAGACTGGTATCAATCAACTCCATGGTGGAATCTACTATGAGCAGCTGTGTAGCTGCCTTAGGGATGTGGTCTGCTTCCTGTATATAAGGAGAAGCCTTGGGGAATGGTCACTAGCTTATGGCACACTTGAACCCTGCATGTAGCTGTGTCATTGTTCAGCAGCCTGCCATGCTCTGCCAACCTTGGAACTTAAGTGGACTTGAATGAATGGCCTGCTGTGTGGTTTGGTAACATTGGGACTGTGCCATTTTCTTTGTCGATCTTGGGTTTGTTAGCCTCAGCAGCCACTAGCTGCCTGAGTGAAGAGATGCCTCTAGCTTCAGTGGGCCGGGAGCAAGAGGCAGCGCTGAAACCCAAGGATGAGGGCCTTTCACACAGCCCCTAGAGCCTGGCGCTTTAAACTTGGACTTAAAGCCTCCAAACTCCTGTTTGTTAAGGCCATCCCATTTGTGGTATATTCCTGTCAGAGCAGCACTAGGTAACTAAGACATATCTTAATTATTCTCTATAATTCTTTTTATGTGTCTGTAGGCCATCTTCAAGATTTCTTTATTTAACAAAAAAAAAAATCATCCATGAGGCTAGACAGGATTTTCCATAACCACATAGTTAGGTACTCCTCAGAGAATATTGTAAATCCAAATTGTTATTATTGTAATAAATTCTATATGAAATTATTTACTCATTATAAATTACTTCAGTGGTCTCCTCATTACTTCAGTGGTCTCCTCATTACTTCAGTGGTCTCCTCAAGCTGCCCCAAATGATTCCATGTGAGAAGGCGCCATAGCTAAGGCTGCTGGTGGGCTTCAGGGCAGGGATCCTTCCCAGCCTCCTCCAGGACCACTCAGCTAGCTAACTGAAGCAAGGGCTGGCCCAGCCAGGTCTTTCTTTCGAATCCCTGGTTGCTCTGGCCCCACCCCCACCGGAAGCCATCATGGGCTCAGGAATCTCTTACCTGTTGAGGTCCCAGATCCTTAGGGGTGAGAAGTGCCCACAACAAGCCGTCCCTGTCACAAAAGAGCTGCCAAAACAAAAGGAAAGCAGAGTCAGGTTTGGCTTGTCAGAACTTGTGGCAGACACAGCTACACAACTGGAAATGCCATCCTCATTTTCCAGGGGATTGTGGGGTTAAGCCAGAATGAGAGAAGCAGCCAAAAGGGCTATCAGAGGAGTTATGGGAAGACAGCTGGGAACAGAGTAAGGGCTGGACCTCCCAGAGCTGCCTGGTCAGAGAATCCACGGGTTCAAGGCTACCAGCCTGCTGCTCAGACCGAGTGATGTAGGCTTGACTGGCCACAGAAGCAAAATCTTTAGAGGGGCAGCTCTGGGCCCAGTTATATAAATCCTGGGACAACAATGCCTACGGAACAGAAGAGGTCTCCTGGGATAGCAAGTTGGAAGGTGAAAGGAGGTGTCTTACTTGGAGGTGGGGGTGGCTGGGGGTGGATATTACTGAAGTTTGAAGAACTAAGAGAAGCTGGTGGTATGGTACAAGCACAGAGCAGGTGTAAAGGCTCCAAACTAGAAGAAGCAAAAATATGAAAGGTGAGCAAATTCCACAGATGGGGGTGGGAAGAGTAGCATGTGAGGCACAGGGCAGCCAGAGTACTGGGAGCGGGGTGAGAGTCAGGCAGTTTAGAAGGCAATGTAGATGCTGTCACTAGGCAGGTGACCAAATTTCTCAAGTGCCTCTTAACCCCCCAAAAGTTCAACACATACAATCTGTACCATTTCATTTTCAAGTAGAGGCACAAACCCAGTGTGAGTGATCAGTGCAATGAGCCAGGCTGGCCAGAGTGCTAGGCCTAGAACTTGAACCTAGTTAGACCCTGCCTTTGTTAGCAGATTTGGCAGGGGTGGGGAGGGGGACGCCTTCAGGAACCTTGGGCTTGAAAACCTAAACAGCAAGCAAGACAGTTGAAAGCGGTGGTGTCACTCAGGAGCCCTGGGGCAGGGATGGGCCATGTCCCTACACGTCTGGTGGAGGAGACCGGGGTGCTGGACATACTAATGATGCGTTAGCAAGGGCGGGGGCCGCAGCCCATCTGCCCTGGCCCAGCCCAGCACCTGTGGCTCTCTGATCCCGAGCACGTCAGTGGGGAGATGGATGTCCGCAGCGAGGCCCCTCTCTTTGGCTGTGGTGGAGAGCTTGGCCTAACAGTTACTGATGGGGGAGATGCTAGTTCAGGCTTTGGCCATGGCACTGGTTACAATAAACATTGCAGGGCAGGTGTCTGCTTTCCAACCCCAGGCTAGTAAGACAGCCATGTGAGACACCCTGGGGCTTCCATGCCTCAAGCCAAGACTTCCTCAAGAGGCAGCTTCCTCCCGACCCACAGGACTGCCAGCAGCCAGGAAACTGTAGGGCAACAGTGCCAATACAGCCACGCCCTTCATGCCCCAGATGCCTCCCCGCCTGGGAAGCAGCCACTGGACACCGAAGCCCCAAACTACAAAGCCAAGAGGTGTTGCCCTCGCCACCCTCCCCCCAACATTTTTCTCCGTAGGGTAATCCATTAATAACTGGTAAAGCCAATTACCGTAGGTTGGAAACATAATAGCCACTTGGAAATCATTCGAGCGGGCAATTGGGCTCTCCAGACTTTTGAGGGGTGGGGGCTGGTGAGGGGCGCCAGCACAGACACACAGACATCTCTTGAGGAGGCTTGTGGCAGGCCCCTGACTGGCCACAGGCCTAAATTAGCGTCAAGGTAAGTCAATAGAGAAGGAGTGGGAGGAACCTGGAACGTTAATCCCCCCCACCCCCCCCCACTCTGACCTCCCAGGCTGGGTGCAGGTGGGGGAGAAGGGGCAGCTGTGAACACCTTCCCAGGGGCTTCCTGCCCTGTCGCTGGCCCTGTCCTCCTGCCACCAAAGGAGAAGTGCCGCTCCCCATCATGCCCTACAACCTGCTTTCTTGGCTTCCCTTTCCCCTTGCCCAACCACGGCGAAGCAGGGAGCAGGAAGGAAGGGAAAGTAGAGTGTTGGGGGCACTTACGAGACTGTAAGGGTTTAATCAAACGTGTTGTTGTTGTATGCTGTTGCGTTGATTTCGACTCACAGTGACCTGATATGAAAAGAGGACTGCCCTATGAGGTTTCCTAGATTGTGATCTTTACAGGAGCAAATAGCCAAGTCTTTTCTTCCACGGAGCCACTGGTGGGTTTGAACCATCGACCTTTTGGTGAGAGGCCAAGTGCTTAACCACTGTGCTACCAGGGCTCCTTTAATCAAACTTAACGCTCAATAAAAATCATCTGCGCACCAGTGAAGCAGATTTTGAGCCAAGTCCTGCCAGGGGAACCCACCCAGGCCACAGGGTCGGCCCAGGACTCTTGGAGGTCAGGCTGGCTGCAGACAGTCCTGCACACCTCTAACTACTCCAACAATCGCAGCAAGGCACATCCACTACTTCCCATGGCCTTAAGGGAGAATGAGACAAAAGCCACAGACCCTCTGCATTCAGTCTGAAGATTAAAAAGGTGTGTCCGGGTGCAGCCTCCCCAGAGCTGGCACAAGAGGTGTGCAGCAGAGGAAGAAAAGGAATTCACGAGTCTGAACCCCCAGAGGATGCCTCGCATCCCCCAGAGGCTCCGCACAGAAAGGGGAAACAGAGCATAGCCGGGCTCCAACGAGTTTACCTGAAATGCTGCAGCTGCGCAGGACTGCCTCCCACACACTCACACCCCTTCTGCAAGACTCACAGGACAAAGTGCTTACAAAATGGGGCCAGGGGAGTGGGGTTTGTGCCTCAGAGGTGGCCTTGCCACCCTTACTTCTCTAACCTCCCCGGGCAGTTCAGCCTGAGCATCTCGCCTTGCTGTGGTCACCTGCTTCTTCAGCCGGATTCCTTCTGCACTCCTCAGTGCTGGGTCCTGTGCTAAGCATGTCAAAGCTTCTCCAGAGAGACTTGGAGATGATCTAAATGGAAGCATGTTTCATCCCTCCATGGCTCCTCTGGAGCAATGCTCAGAGAATCTGCCCCATCACCAGGCCTCTGGTGTAACCTCAACTTAGGGCTTAAAGTTCCTGAAAAACAGCTCTTCTTAGGACAGAGAATGCCAGCGGCTTTTGTCCTCAGTCCCGTCTGTCCTCTCAGGAGTACCCCAAACACAGGACCAGCAAACCTATGCTAAAGAGGCAGCAAGGCAGAAGCTGGCAGCCCCCCAGGTGGGCTGACCATACTTCCTCTGAGTCCCTGCCATCCTTTGCTCTCTCCCTTGTAGAATGCATGGTATTTGGGGTTTATCTTTCCATCTCCCTTTGAGATCATGGACCACCTGCTGCCTCTTGTGAACTCCAATGCCTTAGCATAGTGCCCTGAGGAGGCACTCAATGCAAATCTGTGGAACTCAATTAAAAGGGCCTGCTCTGGTGGCATAGTGCCTAAAGGCACTTGACCGCTAACCAGAAGGCTGGCGGTTCAAACCCACCAGCCACTCCTCAGAAGGAAGATGGGGCAATCTACTTCCGTAGTATTACTGCCTCAGAAACCCAAGGAGGGGGTCACTATGGGTCAGGGCCGACTCGCCGGCACATAACAACAACAACAGCCAGAGCTCCAAGGAGCTCTGTTGGCACAGCAGTTAAAGCACTAGGCTGCTAACTGAAAGGTCAGGAATTCAAACCCACCAGCTGCTCAGTGGTAGAAACACATGGCAGTCTGCTTCCATAAAAACTTACAGCCTCGGAAACCCTATAGGCAGTTCTGCAGGGTCACTATGAGTCAGAATTGATTCCACAGTAGATTTGGAGCCAGAGCTCAAAGTCAACAGGACTAAGGAAGCTAGTCACACGGAGCTCTGAAGGTGCTCAATCCGTCTGCTTTTTTTTTTAAATTATTATTTTTATTTTAAAAGTTTGTTTTACATTCAATGTCACGCATACATTTAGTTTTATTCCCCATTCACCATGCCCAACCCTAACCCAGTCTCCTCCCCTCCCTACCCTGCAACCCTCCCCCTGTGCCCCTCATAATTATGCACTCCTGTTTGTCCTGCATTTCCTCAGATTGAATGTTGGTCCTCTGCTGTCCCATGGTCTACTGCTCTAAAGGATGTATTACCACTGAGTGTGTGAGTGCCACATCCTGGGTTGAGTGGTCTGCATGCACATCTTGTTAACTATTGGGCTGAAAGCCCGCCCCTGGGAGTGAGTTTTATTCCAGGCACCAAATGAATTTCAGGGCCATAGTGTTGGGAGTCTTACCAGATTTCATCTGACCAGTAATTCTGGTCATTATTGAGTTTTTGGATTTTGTTCCATGTTTTCCCTCCCACTCTATCCAGGATCTCCAGATTGGATCCTTTCTTGAGTGGTTGGCATTGGTAGCCAGGTACCATCCAGTTCTTCTGGTCTCGAGGGCCAACGTGTCCTAGGGCTGATTGCTTCTAAATGCCCTTGGTTTTGTGTGTGTGTGTGTGCGTGTGTGTGTTTTCTTCTTCACTTCCGACGCTAGGAGACCATTAGCTGCATCTTAGGTGGCTGCTTAAAAGCTTTTAAGACCCCAGTTGCAGTGGAACCACTGAGACTACGGCCCCTAGCTGCCCTTCACGTCTGCGATTGAACCCACACCTGTGGCCTCCAGCCAAGCAAAAGACAGGCATGAGTTGAACACTTACCTGAGGTAGGTACACTCCTTGGAGAGAACAATCATGAGAGAAAGAAGGGCTGCTTATGCACCAGGAGACAGCTTAGGGGGCAGAAGGGCATAGAGGGATGGACACAGGGAAGAGGTAATTATTGGGAGGAAGTGGGAGGGGAACTGTTGCATTGTGGTAAATTGTGGTCAATGTCATGAGACAAAGTGTATGTGAACTGCTGTATGGAAAGCGAATTTGCTCTGTAAATCTTCACCCAAATCACAATTAAAAAAAAAGATCCCAGTCGCTACTCACCAATGCAGGATGTGGAGCAATGCTTTTATGTATTTTGTTGTGCCAATTGAGTCTGGTTACCCCAGTACTATGGTCCTGAGGTAGTAGATCTATTGGATCTCTCTCATAGTGTCGAGATGTCTGTGAGAGATTACTCTGTCTGTCTTCTATTGTTTTTGTAAGGACTGCAGGTATTTTGTATCACTGGTGTCTGTACAAGATTAGCCTCAGCTGAGTCTATCCTTGGTCTAAAGTATACCTCTATTCACTGACCCCTGTCTGATCATCTCAGGTGTTTATGTGTTCATCTGTATAGCCTAGTGTTTGGTGTTAATGGCAATGTGGTATTGTGGACATATTGGTTGGTTTTAGCATCTGTTGTCTATCTCTTATGTGCACAGTTCAGTGTCCTCTCATTTCCCAATGTTATTATCATGGTAGTCATATATCCTTCCCGTATATCCCTCCCCCTACCCATGTCAGCGTGTAAGCCCCAACTTAATCCCTAAATTAATCCCTCCCATTCCCTCCCCATCCCAGTAACCTACTAGGTGAGTTCCCTTTCCCAAGCAAACCCTTCTCTCACTTTTTACAGTAATGGGCTCATACAGTACTTGTCCTTCTGCGATTGACTTCCGTCTGCTTCTTAAAGGAATAATTCCCTAATCACACAGACTTAGACCTGGATGACACATAGCATGGTCAGACATCACTGGGGCAGTGACAAGTCCCTCATAAGCTAAGCACCACAGCCAGATAACAGACGAGAAGTACCAACAATACCTAAAAATATGTGTCAAAACACACACATTCCCCCTACACCTGTACATATAAGCTACAAGTTCTCACATATAAGCTCACTTGCTCTGTCAGCCTGAGAATCTAAAAGGCATTCTGACTCCATAAACACTATTCTTTTTGGACCATAAATCCCTTATCACAAGTCAGCCTTCTACAACTTCTCATCCCATCCCAGACCTTGCCCAGATCTTCAACGCCCCCTAATGGGCCCCCTGGCCTTAGTTCAAGTAAACCTAGCATCACAGAGACCATCTTTAGGCCCAAGAGGTAGATTCAGGAGTCCTCTCACCAGACAAACACTGCCAGAGAACTGGAAGTTCTAGGAATCAAGTTGAAAAATAGAAAATAACAAGATTTAGGAAAGAGAAGAGGAAGGTATGAATTAGCTGGACATGCACAAGGTGAAAGGATAAGATTCTTGCTGCTTCTGCTGCAGCTTAGGTCTTCTTGCTAACACTAGTAGTTTACTGAGCACTTCCTATGTGTGTCAGGTGCCGAGCAAGTGTTTCAAAAGCCTCGTCCATCTACCCTCACAACCCTATGAAGTAGGTCTCACTTTCTGTATTTTACAGATGAGGAAACTGAAGCACAGAGGGGCAATGTGACTTGCTCTAGCCTACACAGGTAGCAGCTAGTGGGACTGGAATTTAAACCCGTTGCTATTGCTGTTATGTGCCGTCGAGTCGGCCCCAATTCATAGCGACCCTTCCTTGGGTTTCCGAGGCAGTATCACTATGGAAATAGATTGCCCAACCTTCCTTCCAAGGAGTGGCTGGTGGGTTTGAACCGCCAGCCTTCTGGTTAGCAGTCAAGTGCCTTAGGCACTATGCCACCAGAGCTCCTGGAATTTGAACCCAGTCGGTCTTAATTCCAGAGCCCAAGCTGTTATACCACCCTTCGCCCTGTAACTTCTCACCTGGGCTACATTTCAAGAGTTAGTCTCATTCATATCCCCAGCACCTAGTAAAATGCCTGACACATATTAAACACTGAAATGATATTGAATGAATGAATGGCTCCTCCTGGCAGAAGAAAGAAGCGACTGCGTGGCTCTGAGGCGTGGCAGTGGCAGTGCGTGCTCAGCAGCTGCCGCCCCGTGGCTGGCCTGGAGCCGCCCAGCTGGCCCAGGCCCCAGCAGCCTCTGAGCCTGGACTGACACACTTTGGCAAGGGAGGCCACCAGAGCTGTCACATCATTCACCAACATGCCCATCAAGTGTATTCAGTTCTCTTCAACCCGCATTGGCATTTTAATTACTGTTGGGTAAACTAATTTGTACAAATGAAGGCCGGGCTGCCTAATAGAATATGCAAGCTCTCTGACCTCTGACAGGCACTGACAGGAGATACAAAGGCGGCCGAGGAAGGCTTTTTATCTGAGCCTTATTACTCTCTATTACTCCAATTAGTCAGGCTCCAGTGCTCCTAATTGGAGGAAAAATTGCAATTAAATCAATTTTTGATGGGCTGCAAGTGGGCTCCTGAACCACCCTGCCTGTGAAACACTGATATTATAGCAGCAAAGGTCACAGTCCTCATCAGCACCTGGGGGTCCCCCAATTTCCCTTGGCCCCCTCCTTAAATACCTCAAGGAAACCCCTGCCCCTCCATCAGCTCGGCCAGCAAGGGTGGGAAGGAGGGAGTCATTAGAACATGTCAGGTCTCATTGCTGCCGCCGCCATCTGCTAACCTCTGCCACTGACATCATTACAGCGGCTAAGTCCCAAAGCATGAATACAGTGCGAAGGTCACAGAAACCCACGCGGCGAGGGGAAGCGGGCACGCCAGGAGCAGTGGTACAGTGACAGCCTTGTGAAGGAGGGACAGTGGAGTGCGAACAGCAGGTCGACAGAAGGCAGGAAGGGGAAAGACAGAGGCAGGGTCAGGTGAAGGTGTGAGGCAGCCAGTTCCTAAGATCCAGCCAACAGGGCACCCTGGGACACCAAAGCGGAAGGGAAAAAAAGAGACAGAGAAATCTTGTTCTCTCTCCAACAAACATCCCACCCTGCAGCTGAGGAAACATCCACCTAAATGCTGCACACAGAGCTAGAAGGCTGAGAGTCACATCAGTGACGAGGGACAGGAGCACGCTGTGGGGACTTCATACACAGCAGTGTCCATCCACACGGGTGGGGGAGGGGTGGTGCCCAGAACCAGGGAGGGGAAGATGAAGGATAAGGATAATAAGACCAAAGGGCCTGTCTGAAGCTTGAATGAGTAAAGTTTAAGGCAAAAGAAGTTCCATTTCACACAGCAACTAACATACTGAGACTTCAAAGAGATGGTGCAGACTGAAGATAGAAATTCAAAGGAAGTTTAGGCAACTGCGTGGATGACTGAATGACAATGGGTTAGTAAGGGGAAGGAGGATGTACCTTGCCTTCAAGGGGGACGAGACCAAAGACATGTCAAATAAATGATGGTCCATCTACCAAAAGGAATATTACACAGTCATTTAAATGATGTTCCCACAGAATACAGGCAAGATGCTTCTGATACACTGTGATAAGGGAAAAGATAGGGGACAAATAGCATTGTTACAACTGTTAAAAACAAAATAGTCTGTGCAGAGAAAAGGGAAGATTGGAAGGAAACAGACTAAAATGCTAAAAGTGACTGTGTTTGGGCAACAACCAGCAATTCTTTATCCTTTTCAGTTTTCTTTCTCTCACAAATCTTCTTTAATGAGCATGTCCTACTCTGTAAAGGGAGAAACAAGATTCACATTTTATGAGAGAAAATACAACCTAACTAGACATGCCTTCTCATCGACTCCCGGGCTGCAGAGCTCTGGGCCTGGGCAGACAGGCCATGGCTGTACGGTTAAGAGCAGGTGAGCCTGGAGTAAGCTGCCTGCTGGAGTAGGTATCAGCAATGGTGTCGTGTCCTGGGCTGAAGTTTGGGGACTGACCAGTAGCCAAAGGTAGATTGGGGCCAAGAAGTCCCACATGAGACAGGAGGGCCATCCCTGGCTTTCTCCTGATTAGGCATTGGCCAGCTGGCAGGACTCCTGACTCCCACAATGGGCAGAAGTCTGGAACCTCTCTCTTTCTCTCTCCCTTTCTCTCTCTCATACACACACCCAAGTCCCTCTCAACCCAAGCACCTCAGGACAGGATGGTGCAAGTGGCTAGAAAGCCCAGGGGCCAGGGATCCACCGCTCATTCCCCACCCCCTCCACTGACTCCAACAAACAAGGACCAACGAAACAGGGTTTCTGCAGCCCCATGGAGAAATGCAGCCCTATAGCCAAGAAAGGCCTCCACAGAAAATAAAACAAAACAAAAAAGGCTCTTTTGCATTTTAGCCAATGTGCAAAGGGTCAGCCTGAACAAAGATATATGAACCTGGGCTAGATTCGGGAAGGTTTAAGGTTGAGGCCTTACCCTACCCGAGAATCAGAAACTTAGAAACTGGAGCAATGGTGAGGATGTGGAGAGATTGGGACTCTCAGACACTGCTGGTGGGACTGTAAAATGATACAGCCACTGTGGAAATCAGTATGGTGATTCCTTAAAAAGTTGGAAATAAAAATACCATTTGATCCAGCAATCCCATTACTAGGTACATATGCTAAAGAAGTGATAGCCAGGATACAAACAGACTATGCACACCCATGTTCATCACAGCACTATTCACAACAGCAAAGAGATGGAAAAACCTAAAAGCCCATCGACAGAGGAATGGATAACCAAACTGTGGTACATAGACACAATGGAATACCATGCAACACTAAAGAACAATGTGGAATCTGCAGAATACTGTATCACATGCATGAAGTTGGAGGACATTATGCTGAATGAAATAAGTCAATCACAGAAGGACAAATACTGTATTAGTCCACTACTGTAAAAAGTCCAGGAAAGGTTTATATATGGAAGGAAATTTGTTGGTTACCAGGGATAGGAGAGGTCAGGGGGGAAGGAAAATTCATCAATAGCTGGGGGGGGGAACCACACACACATATTATATAGAAACCAAAGCTGATTAGTGGTTACCAGGAGTAGAAGGGAGGGGGAAAAGGGAAGCTTTTGTCTGCGGGGCATTGAGTTTATGCTAACAGTGATGGAACATTTCAGGAAAGGACAGCAATAATGGTGGCACAACATGAAAAATGTCATCAGTGTCCTTGAGCTACAAATGTGGAAGTTGTTATAATGGTTAATGTCTTGTTATATATGTTTTCATCACAGTAAAAGTGAAAAAAAAAAAAACAAAACACCTCATAGTGCAGGGAATTACATCCTATCTAGTTGAATTCAATCGGCTGACTCTAATTAGATGTGTTGGGACTACAGGGAGAAGAGTTTTTAAATCGCATTGTTCATCTACATGGCTACAAAAGACAAGCAATCACTTCCTCTGCTCCTGAAGGGACAAAATGACAACGTGTTCCAGTGCTAAAGGACAAACAGACTGGGTCAGACTTATTGAGAAATGATCATACAATCTTCACCAAACTACGTACCCAACAAGAGGCATGGAAAAAGAAGAGATAAGAATGGTTATTATCCAGAAGAACTAGATGGTGCTCGGCTATCACTGTCAACCACTCGGAGGGGGATCTACGTAGGAGATCCTGGATAGAGTGGGAGAACAATGTGGAACAAAACTCAGAATCATTAAAGAAAAAAAAAAAAAAAACGGGACCAAGTTTGCTGGTCTGATAGAGCCTGATGGAACCATTGAGACTATGGCCCTTAGCGACCCTTCAGGTCTAGAATTAAATCCACTCCTGTGGCTGCCAGCCCAACAAAAGATAAGCATATGAGCTAAACATTTACATTAAATAGATACACTCCTTGGAGAGATCAATCATGGGAGAATAGAAGGGCTGTGTTTGCACATGGAGACAGCTTGGGGGGCAGGCGTGCATGGAGGGAAGGGCACAGGAAGAGGGAACTATGAGGAGGAAGTAGGAGGGGAGCTGTCACATTGCGGGAAATTGCAGTCAATGTCACGAGACAAAGTGAACTTTGTATGGAAAATGTGAACTGCTGTATGGAAAATGAATTTGCTCTGTAAACTTCACTTAAATCACAATAAAAATTGAAAAAAAAAAAAAGAGTGGTGCAAAAACGGCAAGGAGGCCACATGTTCTGACCTCCTCTAACCCTGCAAGGGGAAGGCAGGATTACCAGCAGTAAACCAAGGCCTATTACTGCAAGGCCAAACATGCTGCCCCCCTCCAGCCCTTTCACCAACCGTTCCTCCCAAAGCACCTACCACCTCTCTCCTGGGTTCGATAATTCGCTGCAGTGGCCACACAGAACTCACAGATTACAGGGTTTATTAGGGAAGCACCAGGCTACAACTCAAGTCCAGGAAGAACGCTCAGTCTCTCTCCCAGCCCACCGTCCCTCAGCCAAGAGTCTCTCACAGTCTCTTTCCCAGCAGTGCTAGTCCCTCGGTGTCTCACTCAGCGATGTGTGTCTCTTGCGGCTCTTTCCCAGCAGCCCGTGTCTCTTTCAGGGGTGCGTGTCTCTTTCGGCAGCACGTCTTCCTCCACCAGCAGTCAGAGAGAGTTCTGCTTCCAGGAGGCCTCCTTTTGAGCCCGGCAGGGTGGTCAAACTAGCCAATCATAGCATCAGAACTCTAAGCACCTGAGAGAAAGTGGGCACCTCCCAAAACATTGTATTGTGCCACGCCCAACAGAAATACTCCAAGTGGATAACATTTACAATCAGCTCCTCAGTTGCTCATTCCACCACTGAGTTTACAATGACTTATGGGTAGAAAAGCCATACTAAGTAATTTACTACACTGCCAAGTGGCCATTATTTCTGACAATCAATTGTCTATGTAGAGAATCCAAAAGACTCGACTCAGAAACTATTGTAACTAATATGAGGGCTGGAGGAGGTGGCTGGCATGCTGCACACCACAGTGCAAAACAGTACAGGTTTGGGAGCCCCGCTGCAGGTCTGAACTCCTGCTCTGTCCCCCAGCAACCATGTGACCTTGGGCAAGTTATTTAACCTCTCTAAAGCCCAGTTTCTTCACCTGTAAAACAGAAATAATAACAGTACCTAAGCATAGGCTTGTAAAAATTATGTATGAGATAAAATGCTTAAAGCAATATCCAGCACACAGCAAACACCCACAGATGTTAGCTATTATTACACACCAGCAATGACCAATCAAAATGTAATAAAAAAATCCCATTCATGAAAACAATTAAAAAACTGTAAAATATCCAAGAATTAACAACAACAACAACAAAATGAGACAGACTCATAAGAAAAAACTATAAAACTTTACTAAAGGACATAGAATTGCTGGATAAGTGGAAAAATAAATCATGTTCCTGGGTGGGAAGTCTCAATACTATAAAACTGTCAGCTCGACCCTAATTAATCTATAAATTCAATACAGTTCCAACTAAACAAGATTTTTGTACTTAATCAGTTCATTCTGAAATTCACCTGAAGAGGAAATGCACAAGAATAAGCAAGAAATATTTGAAAACCCAGAGAGAAGTTGCTCTACCAGATATCAAAACATACTATCATGTGTCACATATCATACTACTGTAACTCAACAACACAAAGACAATCTAATCAAATAGACCGAAAAAGAGACACAAATGGCCAAAAAACACATGAGAAGCTGCTCAATATAATGAGTCACTAGGGAAATGCAAACATAACCACAGCGATATGCCACTTGACCCCCCTTTAGGATGGCTAGTATCAGAAAAAAACTGCAAACAAGTGTTGGCAAAGATACAGAGAAATGGGAAACTTCATCCATGTTTGGTGGGACTATAGAATGTTGCAGCCACATGGAAAACAGTTGAGCAGTTCCTCAAAAAGGTAAACACAGAATTATAAGACACAGCAATTCCACTCCCAGGTATAGACTCAAAACACTTGAAAACAAGAATGCAAACACTTCCTTGTGTACTGATGTTCATTACAGCACTATTTACCATAGCCAAAATATGGAAAGAACCTAAATGTCAACAGATGAATAGATAAATAAAATAAATGTGGTACATACATTCAATGAAATGTGACTCAGTCAAAGCAGTGAAGTTCCGATACATGCTACAACATGGATGAACCTTGAAAATATTATGCTGAGTGAAATAAGTCAGTCACAAAAGGATAAATATTGCATGATCCCACTTACATGAAATACCCAGAACAGGC
This sequence comes from Orycteropus afer afer, assembly GCF_000298275.1. Classification (NCBI taxonomy): domain Eukaryota; kingdom Metazoa; phylum Chordata; class Mammalia; order Tubulidentata; family Orycteropodidae; genus Orycteropus; species Orycteropus afer. The sequence continues at coordinate 5,192,938 of NW_006921651.1, read as the reverse complement.
AAAGGTTTAAAGACGAAAGTTTATCAGTGGTTACCAGGGGCTGGTGAGAGGGGAAAGGGGAAGTTATTGCTTCAGGGGCACTGAGTTTCTGTTAAGGGTGAAAAATTTAGAAACAGATAGTGGTGATGGTGGTACAACATGGTGAACATAATTAACGTCACTGAATTGTACGAGTGAAAATGGTTGAAATGACAAACATTTTGTGGTATATATTTCACCATTATAAAAATAACCTAACAAGCTGTACTATGATGTTCATGCAGGAACAGCCAAACACTATCAATAGATCAGAATAAAGACTCCAAAACCACACCCATGTATTTGAAGAGAATTAACTGGATCCTAAGAGTGGCTTTTAAAGATAATAGATGCATGGACTAAGCAATAAATGGTGTAGAGACCACTGGATACACATTTGGAAAAAAGTAAAATTAGAGCCCTATTTCGCAACATACATCAATTCCAGATGGATGAAGGAGATAAACATTTTTTTTCTTTTTATTGTGATTTGGCTGAAATTTTACAGAGCAAATACACTTTCCACACAGCAGTTCACATATACTTTGTCTCATGACATTGACCACAATTTACTACAATGCAACATCTCCCCTCCTACTTCCTCCCCATAGTTACCTCTTCCCTGTGTCCTCCATGCACTCCTGCCCCTGAGCTGTGTCCCTGTGCATAAGCAGCCCTTCTTTCTCCCATGATTGTTCTCTCCAAGGAGTGTATCTACCTCAGGTAAATGTTCAACTCATATGCCTGTCTTTTGTTTGGCTGGAAGCCACAGGTGTGGGTTCAATTCCGGACCTGAAGGACAGCTAGGGGCCATAGTCTCAGTGGTTCCACCAGGCTCTATCAGCCAGCAAACCTGGTCCCCCCCCCCTTTTTTTTCCAAAAATGATTTTGAGTTTTGTTCTACATTGTTCTCCCTGTCTATCCAGGATCTCCTACATAGATCCTCTTTCAAGTGGGTGACAGCACCATCTAGTTCTTCTGGTCTCATAGTCATAGAGGCTACAGATCGGATGGTATACCAGTCGTTAGGACTAATTGTTTCCATGAAATTTTGGTTTTCTTCATTCTCCTTGGCTCTGGACGAGGAGACACCCATCGTTGCATCTAGATGGCAGCTTGCAAGCTTTTAAGATCCCAGTCACTACTTGCCACAGTAGGAGGTGGAACAATGAGGAGATAAACATTTTTAAAAGTACACAAAAACCCATAAAAGTTTCAGAAAAAAATACAAGAAAATAGACAAACACAAAACTCTAAACCCAAAAAGACAGACAGACTAACCTCCAAATAACAAAAAGTTCTACCAACAGAAGACACCATAAACAAAGTTTAAAACAACAGTCTGGAAGAAATGTCCACATATATAAAATAATCAAAAGATTATTACTACCCAGAACATATAGAGATCTTTCAAATCACAGGGAGAAAAAAAGTAGATAAAGGAGCAAAAAAATTGAATAAGTAATTTATAGAAAAAATATACATGGTCAAAAGCATATTAAATAATGTTAAACCTCCCCAGTAATAAAAAAAAAAAAAATTATAAGTTATTAAAAAAATAATTGCCTACACTTAACTAGCATTTATTACATGCCAGGTGCTATTCTAAGCCTTTTACATAGTTCATTTCAACCTTAAAACATTCCTACATGTTTGATGATACTAAGAAATTACTATTTTTTCTAGGTATGATAATGGTATTATGATTACCTTTTTATAAATATCACTACCTGAAATATTTATGGATAAAATTATACGATACCTATTATTTGCTTCAAAATAGTATGAGTGAGGAAGACTGGGGATTATTAATGACACAAGATTGACCAAAAAAAAACACCAAACCCACTGCCATTGAGTCGATTACGACTCACAGAGACCCCACTGGGTTTCCAAGGCAGTAAATCTTTACCAAAGTAGATAGATTGCCCCATCTGTCTTCCACAGAATGGCTGGTGGATTTGAACTGCCAGCCTTCTGGTTAGCAGTGAAATACCTTAGGCACTGTGCTACCAAAGTTCCTTAAGATTGACCAAGAGTTAATAACTGTTCTGTTTACTTTTGTATATTTTAAATTTTTTCCATAATAAAAAAGTGGTGTTTTTTTGTGTGTGCAGTTACTACGATGTATGTGGAAGACCCTCAATGAGATGAGGATGCAGTGGCTGCAACGATGGGCTCAAGGACAGCAAGGATGTGAGGATGGCGCAGGACTGGGCAGGGTTCCTTTTTTTGTGCACAGGGTAGCTCTGAATTGGAGCTGACTCGATGGCATCTAACAACAGCAACAACAGGAAGTATGTACATCCATCTTACTCTGAACTAGGACACAGTAATTAAAAAGACTGCAATCAAGCTTAGTGTTCTACCAGGTAAGGATCTCTGGGCCACCTGGGTGGACAAAGAGAGCAAGGTGCAGAACAAATGCATCATGTGAGCCTAAAACAAAGCAAAACTATGTATTGTACATGGACACATATTATGAAATTATACGATGTCTGATATTTGTTTCAGGAGTGACACAATCTAGACTTCCTTAAAAAAAAAAAAAAAAAGGTACAAGATGTAGAGGAGCCATAAGTTACTGATGGGAATTTTTATATTTATGCATTTTTTAGTTATTTAAATTTTATAATTAAAATATACTCAAATTTAAACCAAACTCACTGCCATCAAGTCAATTTTGACTCATAGCGACCCCTCCTTGGGTTTCCGAGGCAGTATCACTATGGAAGTAGATTGCCCAATCTTCCTTCCGAGGAGGAGTGGCTGGTGGGTTTGAACCACCAACCTTCTGGTTGGCAATCAAATGCCTTAGGCACTATGCCACCAGAGGTCCTACTTATATTAAAAAAACAAGAAACAGAGGTCCTACTTACATAAAAAAACCAAGAAATTCACCAGAGGTCCTACTTATGTAAAAAAAAAAAACAAGAAATTCAGAAATTAAGAAGATGGTAGCAAAAATAGTTATTTTGAAGTTGTCTGCAAGATGGGTTGCACATTGGCAGCACGCTGAATTAACTGTGATTTTGACTATCACACAAAGCACAATCTCTAAGCTCCATCTTGGACTAAGCTGATGTCCTTTTGACAAAGACTCCACCTGAAGGGCTTCGAAGTGGTTAAGACCTGGGAATGGTTGCCTATGGGAACTCCACAGTCTTCGCCCTGTTCTTATAATGCTTTTCCTTGAACATTTGCTTCATAAGCACTATCTCTGTAAAGAGGTAAACAACAAACTTCTCCAAGCAGATGGTCTTCTGAACCCTACTGTGAGCCCATCAAAGGCTGAGGCCAAGGCTCACCTACCCTACAACAGTGTTCAGTACATATTGGTACTCAAATGACTGCAGCTGCTGTGGCTAGCTAAGCCTGAAGCACAGATATTATTTCGAACTTGAGAACAAAAAACTTTTTCCTTTTAGGCAATTCCACTTTGGCATCATGGTAGTGGTCAGGCCCAAGCCTGGGCCACCAGACTGCTAACGTCTCCTCCTGGGCACTGGGAAGCTTATACAGCCTGGTAATTACTGGGGAGAGTGAAGCTGGACAAACCCTCCTGTTTTTTCAGGTTTGCTGATGAACATGAGTGGCTGGCATTTACATAGGGGCATGGATGGCTTCCAGCCAAATAACAGACAGGCATATGGACTAAACATTTACATCAGGGAGATATACTCCTTGAAGAGATCAGTCATGGGAGAACAGAAGGGCAGTGTATGTACAGGGAGATGGCTGGGGGGGGTAGGAGTACATGGGAGGGAAGGACACAGGGAAGAGGTAACAATGGGGAGGAAGTGGGAAGAGAGCTGTTACTGTAGGAAACTGCAGTCAATGTCAGAGACAAAATGTGTATGAACTGCTGTATGGAAAATGAATCTGCTCTGTAAACTTTCACCCAAATCACAATAAAAAAATTTAAAATAAAATAAATAAATAGGGACATGGGAGGATGACAAGAACCGTTAGGATCAACTGGCTCCACAAACTAACAGAGAGAAAAGCAGAGCTGGATTGGAGAGCGGCAGATAAGCCAGACACAAACTCAACAAGTTTTTTAAAATTGGATTCTTTCTAAACATGTCTGCATTAACAAACCACAGAGGGACCTTGAGCCTCAGACTTGATCCAGATTTGAGTAGGAGAGTTAAGTGTTTAAAACACCAAGAGAAGAAAGATGAAGACAGTTCAAAGAGAAATCATTGTATCCTATGACTCTGAGGCCCTACCTCCCTGGCCAGAGTCACATTTAGGTCCAAAGCCAATGGGGTCCCCTAGAGATTGGCCTGGCTTCCATTTTCATTCCTGATGTTCCAAAAGCACAATCAAAATCTTCTAGAAAGAGGTTCTCCCTAAGAAAGCAAAGGAGAGGACAGCCCAACCCACACTGCCCACCACAGGGCCGCCTTCTCCCAACAGCCTCAAAACTCAGGCTTAAAGTAAGAGAGGCCCTGATGAGCCACTGGTGACCAAGACCCCATGGTGGGTGACGTCCGGCAAGCTGAAACAGGAGGAGCAGTGCACGTGTGTGCTGATGTATAGACTCATTGCCACCATCATGCCACCGTCATAATCCCCGTACCCAGGGGCAGATCACTCAATAAGCAAGGTATACACAGGCTCACCTACCAATCTGAAGGGAACAGTTTCACATGATGTGACTCAAAAATCACGTGAAACTGTTCACTACACATTAGTAAGCACAAACCACAAGTAAGCCCGTGCTTACATTCCTGACTAGGTGTTCCATTCCCATTAGGGACCATAAATTTGAAAAGAGGCTTTGATTCTGTAGGAAGGTGCTGTGGCGTTGGGACAGAGAAGGGTGCTGGTCATACCTAGAAGCAGAATCTCTGATGTGACAAAAAATGTGAACTGGTTCATGGCAGTTTATATATAGGTAAGCACAAGTGAGCCCATGCTTACCTTGCTTACTGGGGAATCCAACACTGCCCAGACTTCTTCCTTTCTAGCAAGATGGTGGGAGGAGGAAGTCAGTGAAGCCCTACACTCCTCAACCTTGTCTGGTTGCTGCAGCATTTTCCACCATCACCTGGCAGCTATATGGCTATGTGTGGGGTGAAAAGAGGGGTGTCATAGAGCTTGCTAGGCCAGTAGGGCCTGCTATGCATTATAAATGACACACAGCAGGCCTACCGAAGTAGGATCCAGGACAAGGAGAGGACTGTGTGTCTGAACACAGCAGGTAAAGCCTCTTCTTCGAGGAGGACATGCTCCCCCGTTTGTAGAGGAGTGCGAGCAGCAAACCCAACCAATAAGTCTTGTGTCCCTCCTCCCCTATGGTGGGAGACCATAGGGTCCCCAGAGTCCTCACACTGGCCACCCAGACTGGTGCTTACATTATATAGGGGACCATAGAAAAATCACAAGGCTAGAGATCGTAGAAGAGTGAAAGCTCGAAGGTCCTCTTCTGAAAGATCCCATAATAGGGCTTTCCAGGAAGGTGAAATTTTGAGGAATTCTCTTAGTTAGCAGCACCAGGAATCTTGGCCTTGAACTTTGTTCCTCTTTGAGATTTCCTGCCATCTTGGCAATGGCAATGAGAAGGAAGAAGGCAAGAGTCCCTGTCTTGTACCTTGTTCTGTGAGGTAAGTTCCCAGAACTTGGCTCTGGTCTCTTTCAGCTCCACTGAGAGCATGCTGAGTCACTGCTCTTTCTTCTAACCTCAAGTGCCTGTTGCTAGGTCCTTTCCTCTGTACATGTGCATTAGGAAGATGGTAGGTTTTTCTAAGGGCACCACTAACAGCTTATAAAGAAGGAATCCCCAAACAGCAATTGGTAATGAAGTAAGGAACAAGAGGTTCCTCACAAAGGCTGTAGGGCAACAGTTCTCTCCACAGACTGGTGACCAAGGTCTCTGAGCTCAGTCACCATGCATGTACTTGTTCAGGCTAGACACTCTGGGACTAGACATCATGGAGTAGTTTGGCCTACACACCTACTACTCTGTCTGCCCTACAATCTCCTTCTATACATGTGATTTCCGAGAGAGACCTGCCTTGCAAGGTAGGGAGCTGAACCATGGTGGGGCAATGAATCTTTGCCCTGTGATTGTTGGAAGTCAAACATTTTTTTTTTTTAATGCATTTTATTGAAATATAATTTATGTCCAGTGAAATACACAAAACTAAAGTGACATAGGTCAATGCATTTTTTTTTGCAGTGTTCCCTCCCCTCCCTTCCCACCCGTAACAACCAACAAAGAATGTTTCCCTCCATATATAAACCTTTCCTTGACCCTCCACAACAACAAACTAATACTAGATTTGTCCTTCTGTGATTGACTTATTTCACTCAGCATAATATCCTCCAAGTTCATCCATATTATGCGGTGTTTTGCATACTCTACATTATTCTTTAGTGCTGCATAGCATTCCAGCATGTGTATGTACCATAGTTTGGTCATTCACTCTTCTGCTGATGGGCACGTAAGTTGTTTCCATCTCTTTGCTATGGTAAATAGTGCTGCGATGAATATGAGTGTGCATATACCTGTTCCTGTCCTGGCTCTCAACTTTCTAGGATATATATCTAGTAATGGGATTGCTGGGTCAAATGGTATCTTCAATTCCAGCTTTCTAAGGAATCGCCATATTGCTTTCCACGGTGGTTGTATCACTTCACAGTCCCACCAGCAGTGTGTGAGAGTCCCATTCTCTCCATATCCCCACCAGCATTTGTTATTTTCTGTCTTGTTGAACCTTGCCATCAGTGCTGGGGTGAGATGGTATTTTGTTGTTGTTTTGATTTGCATCACTCTGATGGCCAATGATTGTGAGCATCTTGTTATGTATTTGCTGGCCACCTGAATATCCTCCTTAGTGAAGTGTCTATTCATGTCTTCCGTCCATTTTTCAATTGGATTGTTAATTCCTTTGATGCTGACACGCTGGCGTTTTCTATAAATCTTAGAGATAAGTCCCTTGCCAGATATGTAATTATCAGCAAATATGAATTTGTTGCTGTCATTTTTGTCATGTGCCTTTCATGGTGTCAATTTCTTTGTTCCATATAATTTTCTATGCTGAGCTCGTTTTGTTTATGAATCATGTTTTCACTTCCTTTGTTGTTGTTATATTTGTTAAGTATTTGTGCTGGTCCTCTTTTTTATTTTGACGTGAAGGTCTATCATTTTTCTTTGAGGTTACCCTGTGATTTATAGTTTTCTTCCCAAGTTTGGAACAGTCTGTTCTATCTTGTAGTTGTCTTGGGAAGTCAGACATTCTTCATGAATTAAGCTATAAGCTGCCAAATTCAGGAGCTCTTGGAAGTCTTGGGGAACAAGCTGGGAGGAAGGAAGGAGTGGAGATCCAGGAAGAAACAGACATGAGTACCCCAGAAGAATAAAGTCCTGGCAGCACTGTGGCCTCTGGGTCCAGCTACTCCTGAGATCCAGCTGTATTTGTGCTCTTCCTTTAACTTGGTTGCTCAGCTTCTCCTCTGCATTACAAATGATACACAGTGGCCCACAGAAGTAGAATCCAGGACAAGAGGGAAGGAGAGGACTGTGTGTCTGAGGCTGTAGGGCAACAGTTCCCTCCACAGACTGGTGACCAAGATTTCTGAGCTCAGTCACCATGCATATACTTGTTCAGGCTAGACAGTTTGGGACTAGACATCATGGAGTAGTCTGGCCTGGACACCTACTACTCTCTCTGCCCCACAATCTCCTTCTATACATGTGATAGGTAAAGGCAGGTAAAGCCTCTTCTTCGAGGAGGAAGTGATCCTCTGTTTGTAGAGCAGTACCAGCAGCAAACCCTGATGTGCAAACCCAACCAGTAAGTCTGTGTCCCTCCTCCCTTATGGTTTTATTTTTTAACTTTATTTGAATTAGGTTCTTGTCTCTTGCAACCAGTTTGTCCTAACTAACACAGAGCTTCTGTTCTGTAGCTGCTGGGCTTCTCACCCAACTACATGTCCTCACTGGAAAAACCAAAACGAATCAACAGCTTTGCCAGGCAGGTACCTGCCCACCTACTGGACACCTTGAGGCTAAGAACAAACCCCTCAACCATGAATTCAGTAGCTAGTGGGTCTGCTAGGAAAGCAGATGAAATACAGGGCAGCCTAGGCTGGCCTGGAACTTTAGAAGGGGGATGGACCTCACATCTAGGCCAAGGAGAACCCCAGGACAAACCTACCCTCCCACTCCCAGCAGGGTGGGGAGGATGGTCTGGATGACAGTACATACAAGGATGCTGCTTGAGGGATGGGATTATAGTTTCCAAGGGAGAGATCTGGCCCCTTGGATCCCTTCTTATGGACTGATGAAAGTGAAAGTTCTGCTTGAAACCACAAGGCTCATTCTGATAAGACTGAGTTCAACCCACTCTGACCTTCTATTTCCAACAACCATAGTGCCAGGTATCTGAGAGCTAGATAATTTAAAGATACATTCCAGGTATTCATCCAACTTGAATTAAAAACACACAAGCAAAATTTGTTATGATGGTAACAGAAATATAGGGATTCAGTTTACTATATTCTCTTTGTGTAAGGTTGAAATTTTTTACAGTTCTAAGTTTAAAAAATACACAAACGCATACACTGAAACCCAGCTGACTGGGATCTTCCTTTGTGACCCCAAACCCAAGTAATTCCTTTGTTGTAACTCCTTTCATCTCTTCCCCACACTGACCTGGTACTAATGGCCCAAGAACCAAGTTTTCCCTTGGTTCTGACCATACGAAGCAAACCCAAATACTCCACTTCTGAATCCCTCTGAGTGACACACAGAAAAATGCAGGAGGAACCAAACATAAAACTCACACATAGCATAAAATTTTGTCTTTCTTTAAAAATAAAAAAACTCACACACACCCCTAAAAGTAATCACAAAAAACCCTAGCTCTCTCTCTCTCTTTTTTTTTTTTAATGAACCTGGTTCTAGGTCAGAAAGACATTTGCAGTTGTTAAGATAGAAATGAGTTCTGAGGAAACCAAAGCCCAAAAATGGAAAACCATATTCTAGAGCAAAAAATACTGAATGATATCAGATATGCATATAAAACTATAAATATATCACTACATTTATTACATAAACAGACATGTGTATGCTTATCTATCTATGGATGTTTACATAGAAAAATTTTGACGTAAAACATGAGAAATGTTTTAGCTTTGGGTTCCTCTGAAGGCTGTCTCCTGACAGACAGCCACCGTATTAAAGCCTGCCACAAGCAAGCAGCCCCTTCCTACTCTTCTCTGAGCTATTCCACCCCCAAACCCACTGCCCATCGAATCAATTCTGACTGACAGTGACCCTACTCCACCCCCTAAACGCCTCAAATTCCATCCAGCCCTTGCTCTCCATGAAACCTCACCTGTAGGTGCCTGCTCAGCGCCTTCCCAGCAGCCCTCACCTCCCCACTGCCAGCATAAGGCACCAAATCCTACCTCCTCGGGCCCCATGGTGAGCAAATAACTCAGCATATTTGTTTTCTGGGAGAAGTCTACCCTGCGATGTTTGATTTCTCATCTTTGGAACACCGGACTAAAGATCGAACACGTCACGCGTGACAGGGAAGCACTGGGCCAGGGCAGTGCCTGACTCAATGCCATGCCCACCACCACTGCCACCAGGCCCTCCCCTAAGTACCAGGAGCTCGGCAGGGTAGGGCACAGTGCCTACGCTACCGTTATCTGTGGGTATACACGTGCACACGCACCTGTAAATTACCGCATTAGAGACTTTGACTCATAAATATACCTCCTTCCCTGCCATCTTCCCCAGGGAAGATAAAATAAGATCACCTTAACTTTCCCCCTGTGCTTCTCCTCAGCATTAGAGTGGGAGTGTGCTGGGGCGGAGGATCACCAAGCTTAACACCAAGGGAGGCCACTGAATTCTTCCCTGCTGAGCCTCCACACCTCACCCGACCCGAGCAACATGGAGAACAAGCCTGGACATTAGCACCCTTCCCTCCCTGCAGACTATTCCTAGACCAGGGCCAGCCAGTGGCTGCTGGCAAGTTCAGCCCTCAGTTGCCGACTGTCCGAGGCGGAAAGCTATGCTGCGGTTCAACTCCCAGGAGCTGGTATTTGGCTTCTGGGTGGAGAAGGAGCCTGGGCCCAGTCACAGCCTTGGGAAGAGGTGCATGCCCAACTGGGCTGCTTGGCCTTGCCATCCTTTGCTGGGAAGGTACATGCAAGTGCACACATACTCACACAGCCTTGTGTTTACTCCCTTGTAGGTAAGGGGGCAGCCAGGGTGCCACACAGATGGCACCCACTGCTCGGTGGCACAGGCATGTCCCACACATACACACCACACACAGGAGTCTCTCTACCCAGTCTCTCTGGCTAGTCCCCAGGTGTTAAGTCCTGCGATTTTCTCCCTTCGGCCTGTCTCTGTCTCTCCTTCGGCCCTCCCACGGTAAGTGCTTTCAGGCCACACAATGAGTGGGAGGAGGAGAGACACTTCCATTGAAGAAGGCGTTTTGTTGTTTCATCCCCAAGGGGGGCTGCAGTGGGGGAGGAAGGGGGACCCACAAAATTTCTAATAAGCAGTTTCTCTACTCAAAGCAAAAATGATTTTCTTTAATTGCTTGGTGGGAACAGTTTATTGTGGGGGTCTCTGCCCTCCCCCCAAAGCCTAATTGACTTACTGAAGTTTAACAGGAGCTTTCACCTGGAGAGACTTGCAATTATTCCCCCATCCCACATTGGTACCTGGGCTCTCCCCACAGGGGGCCTTTGTTCCCCTAAATGCAGCAGTGACACAAATGTCCCCAACAGCAGGGGAACTCAGGGAAGTGGTGATTTTCAGCCCAATGCAATTAGCTGAGGGCTTTTCAGCCTTCCCAGTGAATGGTGGGGAACCATCGGCATGTGGGAACGGTGAGCTAGGGCTGCTCTGTGCAAGCCAAACAAAAGAGGCCTCTGAATTGGGCACCATGGTGAGCCAGACCAGGGCTAGAGGGTTGCAGCTGGGACTGGAGCCTGGCGGAGGGGAAGAAGGTGCTGCCATGCCTTACCTATACTGTCACCTACCCAATCCATGTCTTCTAATCCAGCCCAGTGGCCCCAAACAGCTTTCTGAAAGGTAGAGGCACTCAAGAGAGGTGACTTGCATTTGGCTCCTAGCACCACAGCCCTGCATTTTATGAGGCAAAGAGTAAGGAAGGGGTGGCAGATTGAGCTGGGGTGGGAGGAGGGAGGCGGCTATAGGGCCAGAGGGGCCACAGAGCCACGTCTGCTCTGCTCTCCCCCCAGGGCCCGTGGCCAGGATTCTCAGCACATTTCAGGCCTTCACACACACCCCAGAGTCACGGAGCTCCAAAAAAGAGAATCCCCTGGGAGTGCAGCCACAGGGAGACTCAGGGCTCCTGCGACACGCTGCTAGGGCCACCACAGCAGCCCCTACTGCCCACAGTGAGCAGAAGAAAGAGAGGCTTCACCTTAGTCCTCTGTGGCTTCAAAGCTAGGGACCCCAAGGGTGACAACAGCATGTGACTTACGTGGGGTCACATAAGTTTTCCAAAGGCTGGAATGTGGGCTCCATGGGGGGCAGGAACCGTAGAGCCAGCAGTAAGTACCCTGCCAGCTTCTCACAACCAGCCTGAGAGGAGCCCTGACCCCAAGCCCAGAGGAGAGAAGTTTGCCCTGAGAGTGAGACACAACCAGAAAAACTGGCTGACCAATGAGCTGCGCACGGGCGAGAGCCAATGAAGAGAACGCCGGGACAGAGACGAGGACAGGCACCAGGGTACGCAGGAGCGCGGTGCGCTGCAAGGGGCTGAGCTGCAAGTCAGCAGGCTGCGTTTAGCACCAGCACAGCTGCTCTCAAGCTGTCTAAGTCTGGGTAAGCCTGTAACTTCCTCCTCGGGCCTCCGATTCCTTGTCTGTAAAATGGGAAACAGTTGTATTAGAACAATGTCTTTCAAACAGCCACAGGACACTTGTGGGCTAGCCCCCACAGTAGATTTATAAAACACGTACCAGGAGATCTTTCCTGTTAAGCAGAGGTTAGGGAGGAATTCCCACCCAGGTATCCTCCAGCTCTCCTGCCTATGACACGAACCTTCCAAGTCCTATCTGGAAACTCCAAACAAGACACTTTCCTAGGCTGCGTCACTAATGACAGGCCATCAGCAGCACTGTGTGGAGCAGAAGCCAGGACTCATGAAAAGAAACGAAGGTGGGCTTCCCAGAATCCAGGCCACTGCTCAGCAGCCTGTCTCTGTGTCCTTCGGTCATGCCGACAGAAACAGGATCATGCCTCATCTGCCAAGCAAACCCGCAGCACAGACACTGGAGGCAGTCAGCTACCCCGAGAGGCGGGTAGACTACCTTCTGGGTCAATGACATTCACTGGAGCTGGAGCACTTTGGTGGTGGTCAGTCCCAGTTTTTGTCTGTTTATCCAACATTAAGATCTAGCCATGAAAACTGCCCCAATACGACATGCCACCCCACCCCTTCCTTGGCTCCTTCACCGGCTTAGGTTGGTTGCTAGGAACCTCACCCCTCATCCTCTCACCCCTCCCCACCAACACGACCGATCCCAACCCTCACCAAATGAGTCAAAGTGATTCTCTACAGAAAAGTCCATAAACTGAGGATGGCTAGTGCAAACAATGCAAACACAGTTCTGAGACAAGAAACCAGGCCCTGTGCTCACACTGCTGCCACTCACAGGGCGGGCACTTCCCCCTGGGAGCAGCCCAGCCTGGCACTCTGCAGAAGACAAGCAAGGCCTGCAAGACAGTGCAGGACAACTGGCTCAGCTCCCAGTCACAACTGGCCTGACCTCTGTCTTCCCATCTTCCTCCTGCCCCTGCAGCAGCCTTGTGCCTCGCTTGCAAGACCCTGTCTCTGCACGGCCCTCCCTCTTCTCCCGTAACCTCTCCCAGCCTTTTCCTCAGGAGGCTGCTTCCCCAGGACAAACGCAAGATCCTGCTCTGGGACTGAATATTCTTCTCATAGATAATAAGGCCTTCCTGGCCTAGCCAGTTCCTGAGCTTGAGGAAGGCAAAGACAGGGGCGTCATTCCTTCAGCAAGCACCTGAGGGCTGCCTTAGGTAGGCAGTTGGGTGGACAAGAAAAACAAAACTCAGAGAGGCTTGCCCTTGTGTAGCTTAAGGTCCAGTCAGAGAGTCAAGTCCTAAATTCATTAAAACAAACAAACAAACAAAAACTGCTGGAAGCAACTCAAAACAATCAGCAAGTTCTAATCCCAAGTGAGAGAGAGCATTTTGGAGAGAGCAGTGTAGCACAGTAGTTAAAAACCATAAGCTCTGCCATCAAATGCCAGGGTTCAAACCCTGGCTATATCAATTACAAGCAACGTAACTTAATTAACGTCTCTTAGGCCTCAGTTTCCTTATTTATAAAATGGGGATGGTGACAGCACCTATTTGAGAGGATTAAATGAGATACAGTGCTTGGCATTTTGTTGGCACTCTACAAATGTTGGTCATTCTCATTATCACTGGCTAGGCAATAGAGGGTGACTTGGATTCTTGATCAAGGACGTGGTCTAGCAAAGGGAACCTGTACTGCCTGCCGCCTGGAGCACTGAGACCTGGGGTAAGAAGGAATAGAGACCTTGGGTTCCCTTTCCCTAGTCTGTGGACCACTTCAGAAGGTTACTGTCAATGCTGATGACAGACAGGGCAAATTTAACCTGACCATGGCCTCAGGAGATCCTAAGCCAACCAGGGTCCTTGAGGGGACAGACTGGAATTTGAGTACCATCAAGCTGACCACAGCCTGGCCATAGGCTACTTCACTTCTCCCACCCCTCACTCTCTACCATCAGCCTGCTGGCTGGAACACAGGGGCCGTGGTGCCAGAAGGCCCAGGCCAGGCAGGAGGCGGGAGGCACAGGTGGTTCTCAGAGAAGATCCCTGGACTCCCGAAAGCATTTTCCCCACAGGCCCAACAAAGTGGGGCTTGTTGCTGTCAAGGCGCCTTTGCTTGCTTGGGCGGAGACCCAGACTAGGAGGCGGCTGGGGCAGGCCAGGGGACGCAGCGCTGGGAGGGCCTATAGCCAGCCCTTTTGGCACTGTTTTCCTCCTTCCCTGGGTTTCTCACTTTGTTCAGCCTGGCAACCCAGAGAAGGCTGGGGAAATCACTTTTCACTATCCAGCAAATAAAGCCACAGGGAAAAGGAGAAGGATGAAAGGTTTGGGGGTTTTTTAATTTGGTTTTAGAGTATTTAGTTGGTTTGAAAAAATAATAAAAGGAAGTTGTTTCTGCAATCCAATTAATTTCAAATCCCTGAGTCAGATCACAAACGGCCACCCGAGATTCCACAGCACCTAACACACACCCCCCTCTTCGAGCCACTGAGTCCCAGTGGGCCAGTGTCAGTCCCGAGAGGTCTGGAGGGAAGTTTTCTATCTCCTGGGGCATGTGGGGATTGGTGGTTAAGGATGGGGCACAAACATGGCATCAGTCGGCCCTACTATAAAACCTTGGGACCTCAAGCTTCCCGGCCTACACACCTGTGCAATCCTGTTAGTCTCAAGTATGTGAGGCTTTCCACATGGGAGGTTTGACAGACACCCAGGGGCTGCCAGAGCCTGCTTACTCCCAAGAATCGGGTCCTACTGGCACCAGAACTAGACAAGGACTCCTACAATGTGGAGAGGAGATTCCAATGGTGCCCTTCACTTATCTGTTTCCTTCCTTATCTGTTGGTAATGGAGCCCTTACCCACAGCCTCTGTCAGTTGCTCTCTACTGGGCCCCAGCACCCTGACACCAGACTTGCTTTGGGTGACTACCATTTCAGAGAGGGTGACGGAACTATTCTCACTGGATCTTTGAAGTAGGAGAGGTTTTCACATAGAGTTTGAGGAGCTTCTAGGCCTTGAAATCCCTTCCTTAAATAGCTGCCTGCTCATTCCATTCAATTCCTCAAGTTTAGCTCAGTCCACTCACACACCACACCCCCAACACTGACCTTCAAATAGATCTTTTCTGGTGACATGTTTCAGTCATGCTTTCTGAAATCACAAACCATAAAAACTATGAGTTTTGCTCTTTAGAAAAAGGCCTTTAGAATATCAAAAAGGCCGTTCAATTGGGAGTTTCCGTTCTTTTCCACTAAGCCAGTTGGGATGGGGCAAAAACCTTTCAGAAGAATGAAAAGAAATTACACAAATTTGTAAGATCACGTGACTGACTGAGGAACTATTCAAAGGGCATGGTGGAGGCCTCAGACCTCCTCTAACTTTATGAGGGAGAAGGATGAAGATCAACATCAAAAGCCCAAGGCTAATTCCTATGAGGCAGAGGTCAGACATGCCACCACCCTCTACCCTCTTTTTTTTTTTTTTTTAAACTTAATTCTGATACCACCTCTCTTCTGCTGGGATCAATAATTCATTGCAATGGCTACATAGAACTCACACACAATACATACGATAATGGGGTTTATTAGGAAGTAATGGGTTACAATTCAGGATCAGGAACAACTCAGGATACAGTTCTTCGATCAGGACAGCCTCTTCTCAGCACTTCCCCCTCTCGCTTGCCCTCAGTCTCTCAGCTCCACAGCTTCTTGGCCTCTGCCCTGCCTGGGCAAGTGTTGCAAAGTTCTTTTAGCTCTGCCATTGCCTAGAAGCACCTCACTCCAGCAGTCAGCCTGGGCCGGAAGGTGCCCAGTTTTCTCATTCGTGGAGCTGCAAGCCCACTGTGCTGCCTGCTGCCAGGGCTGCTGCCCCAGCTCTCTGCTGCTGCTTCTTGCCATCTCTCGTCATCTCAGCAAAGTGCTGCAGCTCTCTCTGTCTCCTGGGTCAAGGAGGTTCCGTGCAGGCATCTCAGGTCCAAGGACACGCTCTTGAAGGCTGTAACACCACCCCGCAACACACCCTGCTGCCTCTGGGATAGCTCATTTTAAGCTTCGCAGGATGGCAAAACTGGCAAATCCCCATGTTAGGGTTCCATACACCACATTTGCATGGTTCCACCTCCACAAGCATGCCATGCCCCTTACTCACACTAGCAGGCTATCCAAACCCCTTGGTGGACTACAAGCACCTCACATTTGCAAGAGTCCACCCAGTTATTTGGTGGGAGTTATAAAGACTATGGCTAGAAGGGCCATACCAAGCAAGTCACTGCACCACAGCAACCCATTCCTACACAGCACCTGTGCCAGGGACTGGGCACTGCTAGCTAGTGACTGGAAGTACCTTAAGTCAAAGGTTTCTCAAGAAAACCAATTCTTACTCAGAGGCGGATCTATGTAGGAGATGCTGGATAGAGAGGGAGAACAATATGGAACAAAACTCAAAATCATTTGGGGGAAAAGAAAAAAAAAAAGAGGGGGCCCAGGTTTGCTGGTCTGATAAAGCCTGGTGGAACCACTGAGAGTATGGCCCCTAGCTGCCCTTCAGGTCTGAAATTGAACCCACACCTGTGGCTTCCAGCCAAACAAAAGACAAGCACATGAGTCGAACATTTACCTGACGTAGATATGCTCCTTGGAGAGAACAATCATGGGAGAGAGAAGGGCCACTTATGCACAAGGAGATAGCTCAAGGGGTAGGAGTGCATGGAGGGATAGACACAGGGAAGAGGTAACTATCAGGAGGAAGTGGGAGGGGAGCTGTTGCATTATGGTAAATTGTAGTCAACGTCATGAGACAAAGAGTATGTGAACTGCTGTCTGGAAAGTGAATTTGCTCTGTAAACTTTCACCCAAATCACAATAAAAAAAAATAAGTTTAAAAAAAAAAAAAAAAGAAAACCAATTCTCTATTCCCCTCCCAATATTCTGCTCCCTTTGTGGAAAAGCCAAGAAGACTAGATGCTGATGAAGACCTGCTTAGAAGCCATAGGTCAGCTGCTACCAGCACAGGCCTGGGCCCTCAACCAATTCCTGCCCTCTTGTCTACATGCAGGTTCTGCATTCTCATAGACAACTACAACCACACATTAATTTTTGCTTGAGAAGCACACAACTTCTTCCAGAAAACAACACTTCCATGCACTGTACTACCAACAGGATGAGAATTCACAGGGAAGGGGAACTGCAAGGGGTGAAATGGTCCCCATGGACAAAAGATAACTCAGAAGAAAATAAAAGAACTTCAAGAAATGTATTATTTGCCAAAAACTAGGTTTCTAGCTCCTCCTTGACAAACCAGGGAAAGGAAACAGTGGAAGCCAGTGGCTTTAAGAACCCACACACTGCACTGGCTCCTATCAAGGTGGCCTCCCTGAGACGGCTCGGTCTGAAGAAGCAGTGATAGCAACACAAAGTAAGGGAGGTGAAAGGCAGAGCATGACATGTGGCTCATCTCAGGAGAGGCTGTTCTTGATTGGTATCAGGGTACCCAGAAACCAAGGAAGCAGACTGCCACCCGGCCACATACTTATAGTTGCCCAGACACATACTCAGAGCAGGGAGGAGAAGGGGACAAGGCCTGTGCCTACAAAATAAAGCTGACATTTTTGGTTATCTATCACTCAGTTAATTTCATGATGTGCTAATTGGTTCCTGTAACCATCTCTTCTCCTTTGCAGTGGGAAGTGCACAGGGGATATTTTCCTCTTTGTGAGGAGGAAAGGAGACAAGAGGGAGAATGAGACAAGCTGCTCCTACAGGTGCTCAATGGGCTCATGAATCCCAGGTTCACCCAATCACCACGGAGAGCCCTGTCTTCAGAAGAAAGGGTTCAGACCTCCATTAGGGATTAGGCCTACCAGCCACAGGAAGACAGTTTGTGTATTTAAAGTCCCAGGTACATCAGGGAGATTGAGCTGAGCAAAGACTTGTAGTAAAAGCAAAGGCAGAAATCAAAAACTCTAGGCCTCTGATGACGTCACAACAAACAATGATCCCAAATAACTCAGACTTTGTACCTCTGCTCTTGGTACTCTAGCCATGGGAGAAACTCTCCCATGACAAAATGGTACCTTCCTCAGCTTTTCCAAGAACAGTGAACACCAGGAAACTTGACTGACTAAACAGAACCTAGACAGGAATTTCTTCGAGCAAACACCCTGGATCAGAATTTTCTCGGGGACTGATTGTACTTCAGACAAGAGCACTGGGGGCAGCAGCAGCAGAAGCAGGAGGAGGAGCCAGAACTTGAAAGACAAGCTCACCTGGCACAGACAGGACAGGTGGGCCCTGAGCCCTGGGAAGGGAATATGCAACCAACCAGCCCAGTTGAGGAACTCTGGTGGCACTGTGCTAACCAAAAGGTCAGTGGTTCAAATCCACAAGCCTCCCCACAGGAAAAAGATGAGGCAGTCTGCTTCCACAAAGATTTACAGCCTTGGAAACCCTAAAGGGCAGTTCTACTCTGCCCTATAGGTTACTATGAGTTGGAATCAACTCAGTGGTTGTTGTTGTTATGTGTTGTCGAGTCGGCCCTGACTCATAGCGACCCCTCCTTGGGTTTCCGAGGCAGTATCACTACAGAAGTAGGATTGCCCAACCTTCCTTCTGAGGAGTGGCTGGTGGGTTTGAACCTCCAGCCGTCTGGTTAGCAGGCAAGTGTCTTAGCCACTATGCTACCAGAGCTCCCACCTCAGTGGTAGTGGGTTTGATTTCCGCCCAGTTAAGGCCACGCCCACCTCAGCACCTCCCTGGGTCTGCTGCGGAGCAGACTTCACGTTGCTCAACTCCACTGTTTTCTATTTTAATGCAAAAGTTAAAACTGTCAAATATCAGGTTTTCTGATCAATACTGTCTGTCATCCCAAATCCTTCAATCTTGGTTCCAGAAGTGAGGCCCCATTTCCACCCCCACCCATGGATGTTCCCCCTCCATTTTACTATCAAGGAACGAGGAGGCCTCTAAGCACCTCCCAAGCTGTGTCTCCTCCTGTCTGCTCTCCTGCTCCACACTCTGCTTTCAATCCCCAGGCCAGCCCTCCAGAGTCACCCAGAGTTCTTCCTGCCTCTTCCTCCACCACAAATACAATTATACTTTTAAAGGGGAAAAAAAAAAAAAGAAAAAACAACAGCCCAGGGAATCCCCCGAAGAGGCCTGCTGCACTCTTCTCCTTGTAATGAAACTCCATAATGAAATGCCCTGCACTCCAATTAGTAAGAGATGCTCATTTTCTCCAGTTGAACACCCCCTACAGATATATCTAATTTGTTCCCAAATTTCTCTCTCATCTCCATAAAGTTTGCATTTCAAGGTTATGATCTGGTGGTGCCTTCCCAGCCAGGCCTTTGCAGGACAGCCTGGGGGATGACAGCACTTCCCACAGTCTTAAGAGTTTCTCCCACCCAGCATCACACCCTACACATAAGCTCTTCTCTCTCAGGCTCTTCATGTGTGGTCCACAAGAAGGAAGAGAAGGAAGGGGTAAACAACATTTGGAAAAATTAAGGGAAAAAAAACAATGAAAGGAAAGAGAGGGGCAGGGTATTGCTGGGTGCCCCTAGTTCTCAATAAAGAAATGTACTCTGCAAATGTGACTGGAAGCAGGAGCTATCCTTACCAGTGGGTTACTTTGGGGCTTAGGCTCCCCCCGAAGGCCTAGGAGTTCCAGTTTTTTCCTCTCACCAAGCCTGGCAGTGTGACTGGCATCGATTCCCAAGATGGTCTGAAGCTGCCAAGAGCTGCACAGAGCGACTGTGTTTGGAGAAGCCTTGGTGGGATGCCTCCCTAGGGCCACCTCATCTCAGCTGGCCATGTTGCGTCTGTCTCTGATGCATACGGAGACTTGTAGGCACAGCCCCTTTCTAAAAACCAGATTCCTCCAATGCAGGCCCCAGCACCACAACACACAACAGAGTGATAGCCAGGCCCTGGACTCGGTGTGAGCGGGGCCTCACCATGGACTCCCTGACCCAGAGGCACTCCTAGGTTCCACTCCCTCAGGAGCGGAGCAGGCACACTCAGGCTGATGCTCCAGGCCCCCCTCCTGGAATCATGCTCACTCATCCTCTCATGCAGCAGGACTAGGGCTCAGAGAGGGTGCAGACCCTTCTCCCAACTCCCTGCACGAGGCTACACTGCAGTGAGGCAAACAGTAAGACAGAAGACCCCCTGCTAGACAATCCCTAGTGGTTCTACCTGAGACTGGACCCCAGCTCGTCTCAGTGAGGACGATGCCTCAGTCCCTAGTTTCAGAGACTCTCCCCTCAGTTGCTGGAGAAGAACACTTGAGATGGCCTACATGTTCCCCCAGACCCTTTTCTTCTGACCCTTCCCAATTTCTGGGCAGCTGTCTGTGGCAGACTGGTACTCTCCAAGCACCCTTTCCTGCCTGTCCCTGCCTTACCCTGTAAACAAGGCCCTGCTCTGGCTCCCCAAGGCTCACAGTCTGTATCCTCTTAGACCTTTGTCACCAGGGCCATTTAACTTTCTCCAAGGCAGCAGCCCTGTGCGGTAGAACCAACCACACCCCTCAAGGGGTGGTGGGGTGCCCGGCAAGCGTGTGCCCGAGCATCCTGGGGTGCTCCTGCTTTCTAGGCACCCCATGGTGGCCTGTGACAGACGCGTGGATGGGACAACCCTCTGCCAGCCAGAGTTGGCATCTCCTCCTACCTCTCAAATCTGCTACTAGCCTCCAGGGCCGAAGACCCTCCAAGAAGAAGAGGCCCTGCAAGACAAAGACCTGAGTCCCCCCAGCCTGGCCTCCCCAACCAACACAGGCCCGCATTAAAATCAACACTCCGTGAACACACAAAACTGACAGGGCGGAGGGGGAGCACACGCTGGATACAAAGATCGGGCTCTCAGGGGACGCGGCCTGTTGGTCTCCCATGTTAGGTCCAAGTGACTAGACACAGAGTGGGAAATAATGCCACCGTGGTGGTGAGAGCTCCCGCCTGGGCTCCAAGCTCAGCAGCCTTTTCACGGGGAAGATGCCTCTGCCTCAGAAAAAAATGCAAGCATTGTGTGGGGACCCATTAATGCATGCGCCTCTGCACATTCCTTCAAGAAGCAGGAGCACACAGTCCCGGAGCCCCTGGCCCGGTCCCTCGGTGACTGTCCAGGCCTGGAACACACTGCCCATGCCACCTGGTCCTTCCCCCCAAGCCCCCGGCTCTGTGAGTGGCGGGAAGAAGCCCGCCAAACACCCTGCTGCATTGTGCCCCAGGAAGAGGGGACTAATTACTTGCCTACACTCTGGAGCGCCCAGGGAGAAAACAGGCCAGTAGGGTGGAAAGGGTGGGAAATGGGGGGGGGGGCGGTTTGAAAGAAGGGAGAGAGAAAGCCACAGGATACATTTCAAAGTTTCTCTAGAAATTTGGAGGTGGGGGGAAGAAAGGCTGGTCCTGACGTGAAATCATACAGAGGTCAGGGCTGGGTCTCCCGCCCTTGTGAGAAAGTGGTGAATCAGGGACGGTTTATCAAACGATCATTTTTTCCTTTTGAAACCAGGAGGCAGCAGCTTGGACAATTCTACAGATGTGCTTGATGAGTTAGGGACAAAAATGGCCCCTCTCTGGCCCCCTCCTTCCCTCCCTCTCTAAGGGCTCCCATCGGGGGTTGCTTCTCCCTCCACTGCCTCCTGGGCCCTCCCCTCCCTTCTTCAGTGGTCAGCTGAGACCCCCACCCACTGCTTGCTTTTGTACTCTTGGCCTTTGGACATACTGACTGGGGCCTTTATGAGACCCCAATCAAGACCCCCATGTCACAGGTACCTAGTAGAGACACCAGACCTTTTCAAACAAGGGACAACAAGGAAAATCGGCCGGCCCATTGTCTCTCCTCCGCGCTAAGTGAGATGAAAGCAGCCGGCGGGGGCCCCCTCCCCACAGCCCGCCTGCCAATCACCTCTAGTTATTAAGGTCACAATGTGTAAATTCTTTTGACCTGCACCTAATCAAAGATTCACCGGCCCTTTCAAATCTGAATAGGGAGGAGGGGAGAGATTCCCTCCCATAAACCCAGCAAACCCTCCCTCAATAAAATTTCTCTCTGATTCCTTCTGCTTCCCATCTCCACCCACTCGCTTCTCCTCACTCCGCCCTCCTCACCAATAGCTTCAAACACAAATGACAAGCCCCATGGAATTACTGCCCCCCAAAATCTGAGGACTTGAAGGATTTTCTTTAATTCTCTTTAAAGAAAAAGTTTTCAGACAAGCACAGCTGCCCAAGGAAGCCCAGATCCTGGGCGCCCCTGGGGCTCTGAGGCCCAACCTCTCCCAACAGCAAAGCATTTGCTTGGCTTTTCCTCTCCTGAATCACCCTCAGGGTTTGCCCTGGACCCACAATCCATGCAGAGAACCACTTGGATGAGCGATTTTCTCTCATTTTGTCACTTAGTGTCTTGAGCTCAGTTGCTGACCCTCCAAATCCCATCATATACTTAAGGATTCTGTGGGCTGAGAGGAAAAAAAATATCAAACCCAAAGGAGACAACTCTCAGGAAGGACAATAAACACAAGGCAGAGCAGTGGAGAACAAGAACTTGAAAAAAAGCAAAACTTAGGATTTATTGTATTTTGAAAACAAAATGCTTAAAATCAAGCAAGAGAAATAAAATGCTCACAAATCTCCATGCATCGATATCAGGGCTACGTATTTTCACCTTTCAATTTATCTATTAATGAGAACAGGGAGGAGGCCTAATAACATACACACACACACACACACAGTCACTGAGATGATTCCGACTCATTGGGACACTTTAGGACAGAGAAGAACTATGTCATAGGGTTTCCAAGGCTGTAAATCTTCACAGAAGCAGACTGTGTCATCTTTCTCCCTTGGAGCGGCTGGTGGGTTGTTTGAACCTCTGACCTTTTGGTTAGCAGCTGAAGGCTTTAACCACTATACCACAAGAGCTCAGCAAGGCAGTGATAATTTGTGTAAATTGTCCAGAATACTCACCTGCCCACCATTTATGCTTGCTGGATGCTCTACGCCCTTTGTGGCTCCTTGTTTTCCTCCTGCCTCTTTGTTTCTCCTTGCCCCTTTCTGAGCTTTCCTTTGATGCTAATCCCTCATGTTATTTCAATTGTTGCCTCCATGCCAATGCCTTCCACATCTAGACCCCATGCCTGAATTTCAGGTCACCGTTCCTGGCTGTATTCAGCCATTGCTATCTGACTGTCCCATCACCACCTCACAACCACCATGTCAAAAACAGATTTCAGTCTTCTCAAAACCAGGGTCCCCATCAGCTCTCGAGCTCATAAAGGTACTCGTCCTGGCCTCCCTCTTCTCTTCCCAACCTGCAGCCACGGCCTCCTACTGATTTTTCCTATTTATTTTCCCCTGAATCCAAGGTTGTCTTCCCCTGTTCCTAGCAATTCAGATCCTTACAGCTACAAAGTATACGTCTCTAAATGGCCTCAGCCTTCTCACCTCCAAAGTATCTTACACATGGTGCCTCCACATTAATCATTTAACTGTCTCAGCTTTCCTCTTCAAAGCCTTCCAGAGCTGAGCTCCAAACTTCACCTCCAGCCTGACTGCCCAGTACTCCTCTACCCTAACCAGCCAAACTTACCCCTCTGAACCCCAAACCTATGCTGAGCCCCTATCCCTTCTTATGGCTTTGCTCATACCACTCCCCTTGCCTGATGTTCCCTTCTTTGTTCAATTTAAACAGAGTCATTCTTTACATCCCTCTTCAAATTCCATGTCACCCACGAAGCTCCCTGATGTAACAAGAAGGCAAGTGTCCCTCTGGTTTCCCGTCAGTAATTCTGACGATTTGGCACTTGCGCGTGCATGTACACTGGAATAAATTGTTGTCAGAATACGTGCAGTGTTTCCCCAACTGGATTATAAACTCCTGGATGGCAAAGACTATCTCTTGTGTGTCATACTCCCCATGGAACCTTGAATATAGCAGCATTCAATATGGTAGGAATTCAGAAACATGCATTACAAAGAAAAACACTTCTGAATTTACAGCCTTTTTTTTTTTTAATTTAAATTTCAGGATTTTGATTCATTTCTTTCCCCACCAAAGGTCCCAAGCATGAAACCACGTTTAAATGCTGCAAAGGTCAATGGCAGGAAGAATCTTTCTGACGGAAATGGCCCAAAAGTGAATTGTGGTGATTGTTGTACAACTCTGTAAATTTGTTACAAATCATGGACTTGTACATTTAAAACGGGTGAATTTTATGGTATATAAATTATGTTTCAATAAAGGTATTTGAAATAAAAAACTAAATGTAAGACCATGTATCCTTACTTTAAACATATATACATAGAAAAAGGAGGATTCTCCCTACAGGTACTTGATACTGAAATCAACACCTAAAATGTAATTATTGGTGGGGTTTTTGTTTTTCTGATTATAAAAATAGGCTCATTGTAAAATACATAAATAAATAAAGTCAAAACAATAAAAAAAGGAAGTAATTAATCAGGAGACATCTACCACATCAGAAATAATTCTGAAGAGATATTCAAATAATGATCATCCTGTTTTGTGACCACTTTTCATTCAATAATATGTTATGACACCTCTTTAGGTCAATAAGTACACATCTATATCATCCTTTTAATGGCTACATAGTATTCTATTGAGTGAAGTACCATAAAATATTTAACCAGACCATTTACTTGGTCTCCTCCAAAATACCATTGGTGGGTATGTAGGTGTTTCTAATGTAAGTCTCTGCACATACATCAAGTTCCTAAGGGATCTGACGGCTAACCAGAAGGCTGACGGTTCAAACCCACCACCCACTCCTCGGAAGGAAGGTTGGGCAATCTACTTCCGTAGAGAAAGCATCTCGGAAACCCAAGGAGGGGTTGTTATGAATCGGATTTGACTTGACAGCAGTGAGTCTGGTTTTTTTGGGTTTACATACATCTTACACGCTTGTCTGGTTGTTGTCTTAGAAGTAGAATTTATGTGTCTAAAGGCTTTCATGGCTATGACATGGATGAACCTTGCAAATATGCTGAGTAAAATAAGTCAGACACAAAGGACAAATATTATACAATCTTACCTACATGGACTATCTAGAACAGGCAAACGCATAGAAGAAATATCATTAGTGATTACCAGAAGGTGGAGAGAAGGGAAACAGGGAGTGACTGCAGAACTTCTGGAAATAGACAGTAATGACAGTTGCACGATACAGTGAATATAATTAATGTAACATAATTAATGTCACTGCATTGTACAATTAAAAATGGAAAGGTGGAAAATTTTCTGTTATATATTTTTTATCACAATAAAAAAATCTTCACATTTTTATTTTGATACTCACTGCCATACTAATGCAATTTTAAAACTCTGACTTTTCCTTTCCTCATTTTTGGATCCCCCACTCACCCTCCAGCCTGCAAAAAAGGATCTTTGCAGCCACAGACTTCTAACAAGCAGAAGAACCCCCGAATAACCTGTCTTCTTTTCCTGTTAATTTTGTTTTTCTTTCTCACCCACAGCTTATCCTGAGTACTAGTGAGATTCAAACTGGCAGGAAAAGTAGAATGCTTCCAACACATTAACTCATGTGTCCCTCCTCTGTGCCAAATGTTACAGCTCTCACCCTAGTACCAAGCTGACCCTTCTCTTGCGTCCTTTACCATAGGGCCCCACTCCAGCACTTACCTGGTAACCTCCTACTCAAGCACAGGAGGCAAGAGGCCCAGGTTTGGCCAGGACATCTCACACTACAACTACAACAAGGCCGAAGAGAGCAGGAGAAAGAGAAACATCCTCTAAGAGTCGAGTCCTTGGCTATGAGACCAGAGGAACTAGATGGTGCCTGGCTACCACTGTCAACCACTTGGAAGGGGATCTATGTAGGAGATCCTGGATAGAGAGGGAGAATAATGTGGACAAAACTCAAAACCATTTGGACAAAAGAAAAGGGGGGGACACGAGGGTTGCTGGTCTGATAGAGCCTGGTGGAACCACTGAGACTATGGACGCTAGCTGCCCTTCAGGTCTGGAATTGAACCCACACTTGTGGCTTCCAGCCAAACAAAAGATAGGCATATGAAATGAACATTTACCTGAGGTAGATACACTCCTTGGAGAGAACAATCATGGGAGAAAGAAGGGCTATTTATACACAGGGAGACAGCTCAGGGGACAGGAGTGCATGGAGGGATGGACACAGGGAAGTGGTAACTATTGGGAGGAAGTGGGAGGGGAGCTGTTGCATTGGGGTAAATTGTGGTCAATGTCATGAGACAAAGTGTATGTGAACTGCTGTATGGAAAATGAATTTGCTCTGTAAATTTTCACCCAACTCACCATTTAAAAAAAAAAAAAAGTTGAGTCCTTGGAAGAAAGAGACAGTAGGTCATGTGCTCAGAGGTGGACCCTCTCTGTAGCCCCTGAAGGTCATGGCATAGTGAGTCCATGGATAAGAAGCATGTACTGAATGATGACTCTGATTAAAACCAAACAGGATCTTGTTGGGATACTGTGCTCCTGACACATCAAAGTTTGAACCAGGTACCACAGAACTGACCTGGGGTAAGAGTCAAGGTAAACTCTCTTTCTAAATTCCCCAATCAATGAAGAAGGAAGGGGGGTACACTTATGGTGGCCACAGACAGAAAGTCTTCATTTTACCCTGCATATAGCAGCTCTTTCACCCTTATCTGTTTAGCCAACATGGACAATGGCGTCCCACACAAAGGAGGCAAAGAAGCCCCCAAAGTTACCACTGTGGCATATTTAAACTTGGAAAGCTCTCTCATCAAGCTGCATTCTGGCCATTCTTCATGTCTAGCTCAGTTCCTAGAAAGAAGCCAGTCTAGAACTTCTTTCCCGATCACTTGCTATGCCAAAAACAGTTAACATGGTGGCTACCTCTGCCCATCCTCACCTCCAGCATCAACAAAGCATCACCGACATCCATATAGACAGGCAGCACAGACAAAAATGTCTCCAGTGTGGAAGCAGAAAGCTATCCTTCTCTAGATGGGGTAGATGAGGGGTGGGAAATCTAGGAAGGAAAGAGGTCTGGTGGCTTCACATTCTGTTAAGGATTAGGGAAAGCATAAGGGAAGAGCCTTGGCTTCAACACCTCCTCAAAGCAGGCAACCTCTTGCTTTGAGATGTGTGTTCTTTAACCACATTTGGGGAGCCCAGTCCCCAGGGTCAGTGTGCATGTTTCCTAAACTAGAAGAACTTTCGATGGGGCTGCTGATTTCCAGCCTGCTGTGAAGATCAAACTCCTACACCTTGATACACGGGGCCATGGTTCAGGAAGTTGCAGTGGGGCAGGTTGAACCAGATCACAGACATGTCTGAACACCAGCAATGGAAGGGGGTAGGGTTCCACAGCAAAACATGATCTAAAATGATTTTAATCTCCTAAAAGTTCTCCTATCATTGCTTGAAATTGACTTAAGACCCTGTTGAAGATTTAGATGTTACCACATCCCAACTGGCACCCCACCTGCCCCCTATGTTTTCTGTGTCCCGTTCACATTGTTAATGTGCATCACAAACTATGAAAGAGGGATGCTTCTGCAGAGTGCAATTTCCTAGAACAGAAGCTCTTGGACTAATAGTCTCTTTGCAATTACCATGGCTTCTGCAAACACGTGCTCACCTCCTTCTCCTCCCTCCATGCCTCCCTTCCTTGACAGCACCTTTTGCCTGAGCCACCCCATCTGATAGGCCACTACACACCACTGTCACAAACTCCCCCTGTGAAAATGTCCTGGTCACAGAGAGGAGCAAAAACAAGCTGGAAAAAGGGGCAGAGATCTCGGTGGTCAGCTTAATAGGGTACCCTGGAGGCACAGGAGGCTTGCAGCACACAGGCACAGAACTCTTATACAGACAGGAAATAAAACCCCTGCTCCCAAAAGCTCACAATCAGAAACTTCTAGAGTCCTATTCAAGAAATTGCTAGGGAGGCGAACGTCTAATTCACAGAGCCAGAGATGTTTCGGTACTGGTCTAAAGAAAGAGCCAAATACATCAGTTGGTTTGCTGAGGCACAAATGCCTCTTCTGTTGTCATCCATGGAAGCAGCAGTCAAGAACAAAACAACGTATTACACTGGGTAAATCTGCTGCAAAAGAGCTATTTAAAGTAATAAAATCAAAGTCGTCACTTTAAGGACCAACGTATACCTGACCCAAGCCATGATATTTTCAATCACTTCATATACATACAAAGGCTGCACAAGAAAGACCAAAGAAGAGCTGATGCCTTTGAATTATGGTGTTGGCAAAGAATATTGCATATACCATGAACTGACAGAAGAATGAACTTGGAGAAAGTACAGCCAGAATGCTCCTTAGACATGAGGATGGTGAGACTTCATCTCACACATGTTTGAAGTATGTCATCAGGAGGGACCAGTCCCTGCAGAAGGGCATCATGCTTGGTAGAGGGTCAGAGGAAAAGAGGAAGACTGTCAATGAGATGGATTGATACACTGGCTGCAACAATGGGTTCCAGCAATGATCGTGAGCATAGTGCAGGACCAGGCAGGGTTTCATTCTGTTGTGCACAGGGTCACTATGAGTCAGAAACAACTCTACAGCACCTAACAACTATTGTCATCATACATACAAACTCTTCTTAGCACAGTAAAACTCAGAACACAAACTTGTATAATTCATATCATCTTTACAGCCAGTTTCCCCTATCAGTGGTGTCAACATATTTCACTACTGGTGGTATACAGAGCCCTAGTAGTGCAGTGATTAAGCATTTGGCTAAATGAAAGGTTGGCAGATCAAACCCACCAGCTGCTCCATGGGAGAAAGACATGGCTGTCTGCTCCATAAAGATTATAGCCTTGGAAACCCTGTGGGGTAGTTCTACTCTGTCCTATAGGGTCATCATCAGTCAGGATCAACTCGAGAGCAAAGGGTTTGTTTTTTTTGGGGCTTGATGGTATACATAGATGCCTGTTCTTCTTACTGGTGTGAGAAAAATGTTCCAGCTCTTGGGTTCCAAACTCTGTACCTTTAAAATGGAACTGCTAAAGGCCTTGCAACGTACTTCTGAAAAATTAACCATTGAAAACCCTACGAAGCACAGTTCTTCTCTGACACACATGAGGTCACCATGCGTCAGCAGCAACTCCACACAACTAGTGACTAGTGAGTAATAATGAAACTCACTGAGATTCACTGGCACAGGGAAACTGTCACAAGCAGCTTAACTGCTGTTCTTGGGCCTCAAGCCCACGAATGAACAGATCCCTGGTTGTCTGTCCTAACTCAGAGAAGGGAAGAAATACAACTGACATTATGTCCGCAGACCAGGACTCTGGGAGATGGAAAAGGGAGCTACATTTTCAGAAATGAAGAGGAAAACAAGAAATTTAAGACTTGACTCAAAACAGAAATGCTGAAATCTGCCCCAAATGGAGAGCCACCCCATTGCAGGAGGGTGGGGTGATCCTTCTGCCTCTGACATGACCTTCCTCCCAAACACTACACTATGCTACTGACCCAGCCACATCCACACCATTGCCTTTTCCACTCCAACCTAGGACAAGCCCCACCCACCCCAGTAAATAAGAAACTAAAGGCACAACTAGTTCGTGAAGATCCCTCTTTTGGCTGACTTGAGTGTTACAGCTAACAGGTGGGGAAATCCTCCTAAATCTATGAGTATTATCATGACAGGGTCACTGGAATGGGTCGGTGCCATAAGTCAGACAGGGCTGGAAGTTTCCGCCTCACCACCAGGTTCCTCTTTAGCCTTGACAGATCAAACCCTAAGCCGAAGCGGGCTAAAGAGATCAGTTCAGTCTCCAAGCCAAAGGTCTTCACAGTGAGGGACCAAAGCTGCCCTGGCTGGGCCTCCACTGGCCCGTGCCCCAGATTAATCACTACCAGGAGGGGCCTGGACACCAGCCTGCAACCTGAGCCCAAGCAGCACCTGCACAGGGGTCGCCCTGGCACCTCCCTCACTCCCCTTGGGTGGGACCCCAGGGCATGAAGGTGTCCACCTGTTGACTAGGTTACCTGGAACAGGAGGGCAACACACTCAGCCATCTTCAGTCCTGCTGATAAGGCATGGATGGTCTCAATGGCTTAAGGAGGGATGGAGGAGAGATGCAGTGATTCAGGAAGTGAAGCCAATCTTCCGAAAGAAAGAAAACTCTCAGCCTCTGCACAGAAAAAGAGAAAGGCCCCAGTGCCCTCTCATCAACGTCTAGAGAGGAAATCTGTAGAGACCAGCAGTGGGGAAGCTAAGCCTCAGAAGTGATGTGGTACTGAGATGCTCACGTGTTTGGTACACCTTCTCGTTACCTACAGATCAACAGGATGCCGATGTGAAGGACAGAGACCAGAGCAGGAACATCTTTTAAGACACCCCTGAATGCTGCCTTATATTCTTGCATGAAATGAAGCTCAGACACAAACGCACTCTATGAAGGTCAAGGGGAGCTTCCTCTGAACGCCAAGACCTGTGAGGACAGTTTCCTCAGGCAATCTCCTAAGTTAGTACCCACTGCCATGGAGTCAATTCTGACTCACAGTGACCCTGTAGGACAGAGTAGAACTGCCTCCTAGGGTTTCTAAGGCTGTAAATCCTCATGGAAGCAGACTGCCATATCTTTCTCCTGTGGAGCAGCTGGTGGATTCAAACCTTTTATCAACCTATGGTTAGCAGCTACGTTTAACTGCTTTGCCACTAGTGCTCCTTTCCTAAGTCAGTAGGCTATTCCAAACATACACACACTCCGAGCAGGTGACCTGGAAGATAGAGCGTGTATATAGTGGTATTAAGTACGTTGCATGTACACACCTCTGCCTATGCTAGGATGCACCTGTTAGGATCAAAGGATCATGTTAGATTATAAATGCTCCTTGGATGATACTCCGTTTATTTTGTAGCTTCTCCAACTCTGAGTAGGTGTAGTGCCTAAGGCATTTGGCTGCTAACCAGAAGGCTGGTGGTTCAAACCCTCCAGGCCACTCCTCAGAAGGAAGATTGGGCAATCTACCTTTGTAGTGACACTGCCTCGGAAACCCAAGGGGGGGTTGCTATGAGTCAGATCCGACTTGACGGCAGTGAGTTTGGAGTCTCCCCCCTCCCAAGTCTGAATAGGGTAAGGAGAAGTATTCATGAGGTTCCAAAAGAAAAAATCAAAATAAGGAAAATAAGCATGAAGATCTGTGTCTTAGACCTACTGGTCCCAGGCCCTGAAACTCGTGATGTCAGGAGAAATCAACGGGGTGGATGACACTCTTTCCCATGTTCCTCAGCCCCAGGGAAGAAAGGGTGGGAAGGGTGGGGAAGGGTCAGAGTCAGATTGAAGTGTGTATCCCTTGAAGAGCAGAGGGAAGCACAAGTCAGATAAGAGGAGAGTATCTCTGCAGCACCTTCATTTGAGGAGGAACACCCACATCCTGACTGTTACATCTTGTACCTCCAAAGCCCCATCTCCAGGAATTCCCTTTGAACCTCCGCCTATAACCCAGAGTTAGGGACGGAGCAGTGGTTACAATTACACACTTGCTTGGAAAGGGGGGTGTGCTGCATGTGACAGGCCATGAAAGGTCCCTACCTATAAAACAGACTGGAAAACAAACCCTTAATTTAAATGTTAATGAAAGTGCTGTGGAGACATCAGAGGCTTCCCGGCTGCTTAGGGAACAGTTACACCAGCCACAGAATTTATGGCTCCCCTTCACCCGCCCGCCTCCTTCTCTGCCTCATCACCCACTGAAGTTTGAAAGAGTAAGAAAAAAGCAGCAGCAGCTAATTTTAACATTAACTCCATGCTTCCACCTTGGGATGTGACTGTTAAATTATCTGTCGGCAGAACGGTGATCAAAGGTGAAAAAACACAGGCGTGTTGCACACACAACCCAGAAAAGTCAGCAGCAGCCAAGGCAGGAAAATTACCTCCTCTCTTCCTGATGAGGAAAGACTAGAAGAAAGTACTGCAGGTGGGGCCTGGAGCCAGGAAAGAAAGAGCAGGACAGACAGAAACAGATCCAGAAAGAAAGAAAGCACACACTGAGACTGAGAGACGGCAAGGTCTCCCTGCCAGGGGCAGAGTCGCGATGCATCGATGTATCCACAAGATCCAACCCTCCACAGCAGCCTGTTTCTATCTGGAGTGTTGTATTTAAGTCAGCTCTTGACAACTCAGCCAGCCTGCTGCCAGGGAAGGAGGTGCTCCCACAAATGGGTCCTGGGCCAACCGGGGCTCGGAGGGTTGCTGGTCTCAGGCCAGCAGCTCAGCACATGAGCCTCCTTGTGCCCATCCTGCCCCAGGGAATGGCAGAAATCCAAGGCCTCGAGGAAGTGAAACCCATCCCCTGTAGCATTTGCTCCTTGTTACTGATGGATATAACCGCCTGAGAGGTGTCAAATTAGCACAAGCAATGAACTCTAGGGTGGGCACTGCCCAGAGATTTGGCAGGACTCAACTCCAATTCAATTGTATCCCCTCACTGCTCCCTTCCCAATTTTAGGTCATCTCAGGCCAGGCCATGGGCCCATCTAGCATTATCCAGAGCTTCCTTCTTTCTCCAATTGCTGTGAGGTCCCCCCAGCCATGACAGCCTCTGGGCCCAGGCCCCTCCATGGTATCTCCTCCAGGGCATCGCGTGCACAAGGGTCTCTGCTGTGTGCTCTGCAGTGTGGTCAAGGGGACGCTGAGCCCCTCATTGCCCAGCTCTTCCAGTCTCCTTTTCCTAGACAGGCCTTAAAGGACACTTCTCCTCTACCCCTGACTCTGTGAAGGGAAAACAGAGAGGACCTCAAGACAGCCACGGTCCAAGCCATTAGGAGCACTAGTCATAATGTGAAGGTTTACAAAGTCGTCCATCAGAGTCTTTCCTCAGGTTATCAAGATTAGGGATCCCCTTTAAGACCCAGATCTCCATCACCAGCCAGAAAAAGCACACTCAGAGGCACAAGCTTTGCATTTGATCCTCCTTCCCTAAAAGCACTGACTGAGTCATGAAGCCCAGAGTCAAAGGATCACAGAACCACTGGGAACCAAAAGACTCCAAACTGAAAGCTGGCTGCTGCTTTTTCCAATCTTTCAAACCTCTCTGTCAGAGAAAACTCCACATGCAATTACCTTCCACTAAAGAAAGATGTATTTCAACAGGCTGCTGAATATGCGTCTACCACACACACAACACACAGTAAAGCCTGCAGCCACTGGGAACAAACGCCCCGCTCTCCCCAGAAACCCACCCCCTTACCAAACAGTACACAGTGACTGCTTTCCTTTCCAGACTCTCCCTCACCTCTGGGAGAAATGAAGCAAGATGGGGCAGCAACGCCATCAAAACCCCCCAGAGGCCAAACTCACTTTACAAATTTGAATCGGTACATTTCATGCAGACTTGGACGAATCCCCCCAAAAACAAACAGGCCACCACAGTGAGCAAAGTTACACAAAATTATATTGTACATTTAATAACACAGCTAAGTCAAGTTTCTGCACCTACACCACTCATATATCTCCCTAATGACAGAAGCAAGAGAGAAGGGATTAAACCCAAGAGTCCTGGGAAGCCTTCCTGACCACACTCACTCACACGATAGCAAGTGTCGTTCAGAGCTGGGCAAAGGACTCTGCTGAATATCTCCTTTTTCCTGGAGGCATTAAATATGGTGTCAGCAGAAGAAGGAGGAGCTGCGGGCTCCTCTTCCTTCCCCTTCCAGGAAAGCAGCACAGGTAGGTCTACAGAGTGATTTCACCCCTAAGGCCCCCATTGCCGGCTTGGAGAGCCTCTACAACCTGAAGATCTGTGGGTCTTCACGCTCCTGGGATGGGGTGAGCGTATACAGCTACACAGGTGAACCCAGGCCTCTATGGACTACTGCTTCCCTCACCCCTATCTCAATTCTGGTCTCCAGAAAGACTATGTTTCCAGGTCACCACAAGCCTTTCAAGATCCACAGCTACTTCAAGACACTAGTGAAGGCACAGTGATGAGCCAGGGGCCTGCCTGACCTCATGGGCTGCCCCCAGCACCACAGGGCATGGCAACAGACTACAGGCCTGAGCACAACTGCTGCCTCTCTGCCCCATCCCATATGGCCCTGCATCGATCTTCCCCGGGCCTCAATTTCTCTCTCTGCCAGGAGGGGAATGACACCCTCTTCCACCCAATCAAAGAGAGCCCAGCTGAAGGCATTTATTACACCTGGCAACATTATAGTGATATACCCATCTTATAAAATCCTTCGGGGAGTTGGTACATGGCAAGTGTTCAGTAAACACATAGGGAATCAGGAGAACAGGGAGTGAGAAAGGATGAAATGAAATTGAATCTGTAAAAGTTCTATATTTCCTTACTCTGGAGTATTTAGTACCTTTATTCAGTTGGAAATTATTTTAAACGACAATAAAACATATTAGACATTTTTAAAAATCTGCTTTGCAGTATTACTTGTAGCAAAGTGCTCAGAATTTAATAGGACCTCAAGAGGTGGCATCTCTGAGAACAGCTGGGCCAAGCACTTTCCTGCCCGCCCACCACACTCAGACAGGCCTGGTGCCAGCATCCCATGCCTGCTCTAGCTCAGCCGTTCCTTCTTTCACCCATCAAGCTCCAGGCTGGACCTCTTACACAGAAGGAGAACTGCCTCTGTAAATCATGAATCTCAAAAACAGGACTATTGGTGTCAGGGTAAGAAGACAAGAAAAGAGAATGCAGGGGAGGTCAAGAAAAGGATCCTTGTCTGCCACCTTCTTACATAGCCTACTGGTTTTCACTGTCTGTGTTTTGAGTCCCTACCTAAATACACTTCAAAGCACACAACTGGTATTAAATACTACCTCCACGATTGTTATGAATCAAGAACTCATGGTCACAGAAGAAAGGAAAGGGGATATGAAGACACAGAACAAAAACCAGGTTTCTCCCAACCATCAACACTTCAAATTAAGTTCAGGGCTTGAAGTATCATTCTTCATACTGTAAGTGTCTGAATGTGCAAGAAAAGAAGGGAGAAAAGCTCCAGCATCAAAGATAAAGAACATTAAGAAGTTTGACAGATTATATTAAACAATAGAAAGAAAATAATTAATGGGAAAAGAAAAGAAAAGAAAAAAGATGTGCTAAGTCTACTAACTGTTCAGATTCCTTCTGACTCTATAGGTCAGCAGCAAAAGGGGATGAAAAGTTGTCAGGTAACCAGGGTACCTGACCTCACACTGAACAGAGAGAGTGTGGGTTAACACATCCTGCCTGGCCGACTGATGGAATGAGGTACAGCTGGAGAGCCTCACCAGAAGACACACACGCCTTCCTAGCAGAAACCCCCAACAACAGCCCTCCCTAGAGGACAGCTGCTACCCACATCCTCTCATGTTCTTCCTGAGAGGTTCAGGGTCGTAACACATTAGTGACACTGACAACCACACTCAACAGGGAAGGTGGCATTGAGGGCAGGAACACTACAGGGGGGAAAAGGAGAGACAAAAGAAAAGTGTAACTATCCAGGGTCAGTATTAACTACCAGGGAAAGGGTGCAGATTTGAGGGAATGAAGTTACTCTAAACAAATGTCACACCACAGTTGGTAATTCTGGGTGGCATAATATTACAGCTTTTCTAGCTTTTAAAAGGAGCTCTGGTGGTGTAGTGGTTAATGCATTTGGCTGCTAACCAAAAGTTCAGTGGTTCAAACCCACCAGCCACTTTATGGGGAAAAGATAAGGCAGTCTGCTTCCATAAAGATTCACAGCTTTAGAAACCCTACGGAGGTAGTTCTACTCTGTCCTATAGGGTCGTTATGAGTTGGAACAACTCAGTGGCAGTGGGTTTGGCTTGGTTCTAGCTTTTCAGAGTATTTTCATCAGGTAGTCCTTAACCCAGGGCACCTTCGAGTTATGACGAACCACACTTACAACCATCTGGTTTTTATAATTTGTGTATTTTTTATGTATGTATTTACGTATTAAAATATCTGTAAGTTTATATGTAGCTTTTCCAACCCCCAAAGACATATAAAGATCAGATTTATGAAGATTCTGATAATAAACAGCAATAATAATGAAGAAAAAAAAAAAGAAGAAGAAGAAGAAGAGGTATTCAACTTATGTCAGAACCAACTTACAATGGAGTTGTTGGAATGGAACTCTGTCTTAAGTTGGGGACCACTCGTACCTTATTTCAGGTTATCTTCACAATAACCTAGTAATGTCTGTAAAGGAACTAGTACTTATACTTAATAGATAAGGAAATTGAAGGTTGGAGAGGGGATTTACCTGAGGAAACTTGCTGGTTGGTGGCAAGACAGAACCCAGCCTTCCAGACTATTCTAAAGAACAGGCCATGATAAGGCTGAGAGGTAGCGTCTCTCCAGATAGAGAAAATGGATGAGTTTATTGAAAAGTTCAAATTCATGGGAACAGTGAGAAGAACTAGATCTAATAATAAAATGAAAAGAATGCTATATCTCAGTGTATTCTTTGGGTAAGAGAGAAAGGGACAGAGACAATACCAGACTATATCCTGATCACCTAATGTAAAGGGAGAAGCCCCTTTGTAAAGTGTTTTAAAAGAGAATCCAAGACACCCTGAGGTGTAGTAAATTACTTTTCTACCCATAAGTCTTTGTAAACTCCAAGGTTGGATTTTCTATGAGCAACTGAGGAGCTCCTGATTGCTGAAGTTGTCCACCTGGAGTACTTCTGTTAGGCGTGGCACAAAACAATGTTCTGGGAGGTGCCCACTCTCTCTCAGGGGCTTAGAGTTCTGATGCTATGATTGGCTAGTTTGACCACCCTGCCAGGCTCAAAAGGAGGCCTCCTAGAGGCAGAACTCTCTCTCTGACTGCTGGTAATCCTGTCTTCCTCTTGTAGGATTAGAGGAGGTCAGAACATGTGGCCTCCTTGCCATTTTTGTAATTGGTGTCAGGAGTGGGATTCGATGTAGTGGCTCCAGACTCATAGAAGCATGAGACTTTGTAAAAGAAACAAGGAAGGGGCCTGGGAAGTGAAACTTTGGATTCTTAAATGGTTACTTTCTTTGGTGTTACCTCTTAAAGTAGGTAATTGATCCAGAGGCTAGGGCTTTTGGTTACACCCAGCCAAAGACCCAAGGCCATATACATAGAATGGGATGGTAATCAAAGTGAAGAGATTAACCTGGAATGTCTTTAAAAGGATTATGTGTTTATCTGAATGTACTATGGCTATTGAATGTTCTCTTACCTGCTTGTACATTAGAAATGATTATGGGTTATGTGGGTAACAGAGAGCATGTAAGTCCACCTTCAGTCAATACATGATTGGATATGTTAAAAAGGGGAAATAGAATTTGCCCAGCAGAAACACAGGCTTTTGTTTTAAGCCCTGTGTGTAGAGCCCATACTAGGAGCTTAGGTGGAAAACCTGAGCCCCACCCAGTACTACTGAGGGAAGGGAAGATTTGCATTTGAAGAGAAGACCTGAAGAGAAAAAAAAATGACTGTTTGGCTTTTTGAATTTTGAGCAAGCAGATAGGCTTTGGGTCCATCAAGGCAGGAAATTCATGGTCCATGAGAGAAACCCCTTCCAGGACTGAAAGTTAAAGGAAGCCAGTGAGTACTAGACTTGTATGTTACTTGCTTGTAACCACCTGGATCCACCTGAGTGGAAATGGGGGAAGTGCAGCAAAGAAGAAACAGGCTGAGTTTGGTACTCTTTGACCTAGGCCCAGAGGCTGGGGATGAGAGGAAGGGCTGGCTGGTCTGAAGTGCAATGAATTGTGAGCCTACGGGCATTGAAATAGTCCCTGAGGACTGAAGATGTGAAAGAAGGTGCTGGCTGGTCTGAAGTGAAGGGAAGAGTGTGACTCCCAGACTTGGCAGCTGGTACCCATGACCTAGCTGGATGGCTAGGGCTGAGCTGACCAGAACCCGACCAAACGAAGAGGAAGATGATTGACAGCTGGCGTTAAGTTGCTGCAATTTGATGGCTTGTGCGGGCTGGACTTTGCTTGTTTATGGATCCAGATGCCTGAAGTTTCCAAACAGAACAGAAGATGATTTACCAGAGAGAAAGGACCATGTTTGTCTCCTCAGAGTACTGGTTTGATAGGGATGGGCAAATTAGAAATTGGCTATTTAAAATGGGGGGAGATAAAGGCATGAAGTGGCTGGCTTACACACTTTCATGGCTGTGGTTATTCTTAAACTGATGGTGAAGGGAATGTGAATTTTTGAAGTATAAAAGGGATAATGGCTAGAAAAGCCAGGGGGTGGCCTGCCGTGTAGTAAATTACTTAGTGTGGCTTTTCTACGCATAAGTCTTTGTAAACTCCAAGGTGGGATTTTGTATGAGCAACTGAGGAGCCCCTGATTGCTGAAGGTGTCCACCTGGAGTATTTCTGTTGAGAGTGGCACAAAACAATGTTCTGGGAGGTACCCACGCTCTCTCAAGTGCTTAGAGTTCTGATGCTATGATTGGCTAGTTTGACCACCCTGCCAGGCTCAAAAGGAGGCCTCCTAGAGGCAGAACTCTCTCTCTGACTGCTGGTAATCCTGTCTTCCTCTTGTAGGATTAGAGGAGGTCAGAACATGTGGCCTCCTTGCCGTTTTTTGTACACCCTCAGTGCAGTTAGGGAAAAGACCATGGCAAATACCTATGGGTCCGGAGCTAAATGTCCAGCCAACAGTGGGAAAAGACTCATCATAGGACCAAGAAAATACACCAAGGGAACAAGAAACCCCTGAAGGAGAATGTGAAGAAAATATAATACCAGATCTTCACCAAAGACAAGGCATATCTAGGGCTTAGCAGAGGACCTGGTAGAGTGAATGGCAATACATGTTAGCTGCTATTAGCAGTAATATTAAAAAAGCTAGGTCCTTCCCCAAAGCCAATTTCCAAATTATGGCAAAAAACAAAACAAAAAAAATCTGTTTATTGTAATCTAAACTGCTTCTTAATGGTGAGGCAGACTTTGTCCTCATCCTCTCTTAGCGACACCATCTTCAACAGTTTTCTGTGTTCTACTCTGTTAACAAGGAGCCCCAGTGACACAAGGGCTAAGCGCTCTGCTGCTAACCAAAAAGTTGAGGGATCGAACCCACCTAGCATCTCCTCAGGAGGAAGACCCGGCAATCTGCTCCTGTAAAGATTATAGCCTGGAAAACCTATAGGACAGCTATACTCTGTCTGGATTGAGATCGCAGTCCCAGACGGTGGCTGGAAGAGATGGATACTAGGGTGGGAAGAGTGGAAGGAGAGCCTGCCCATGCTTTTTGGTCTACAACCACCTGCAGGAAGCACATGGCCATGTCCAGTCCTGAAGATCTCTCCATACCATCTGCCTCCTGCCCCACAAGTCTCTGAAAGCCAGCAGAAGTATACAGGCAACCACTGAGACAAAGTCACCAGCACAGCCATCACCTCCCACAGGCTGCCTCACCCTCCTTACATCCTTACACCTATCCAGCCCACAGACTCCCAAGCCTGGCTAATTGGCTTTAAAAAGGGCAGCATTAGGAAGAAACTGAGGCGAAGACAAAGCTCGATGGCTCCATTTTCTACTCTCCACTCCCACACACTTAGGCCTCTGCACTCCCTGCTGTCTTTCCTTCTCTTTCCTAGGACTGCGAAAATGATTTGTTCTGCACAGCGACAGGTTTATAGGTTAGCTGACACCTCCGCTCTGTGGAATTTTAATTAACTTCTCCCATCGTCAATATGCTAAGGAACGGGGTCTCCATTCTCTGGGGTCAGCAACGTGTTTCAGGTCCTGCTATATCAGCCGTCAAATTGAAGAATTAATGACGTGGCTAATCGGCTCTAATTCTTTGGGAAGAAAAAAATTTGAAAGGGAGTTGTCGAAGGGAGCAGGAGGAGGGGTGCAGGCTCCATGGAGTGAGCAAAAGGGGGCTGAAGGAGGCTGAGTGAAGGGGGGCGATCAACTCTCTCATAAAACAAGTGACTGACTTAAACCCAGTGTTGGAGGGTGGCAGCCCTACAACTTTCCCATTTATCATTTGGGTGGGGTAGGGGTGAAGGAAGTGGGGGAATGCCCTAGGTAAATAGTGTGACAGAACAGGTGCAGGACAGTGAGTGTATGTGCCCTGCTGGCGAGGAAAAAGGTTGTGTCTCGGCTCAAGAGAGCCTAGAAAGCAGAAGGCAGGATGCAAGACTCAGTTGTTCACAGGTAAAGCTAAAGAGATACCAGTCAGGCCATCGTCAAAAATTTGGCACTTGTCTTATAATTATCAACGACTCTAGTCGTCTATACATGTGTATCCTTGGAGGTGGGCCCAAGTGGATAGAGGGGCCAAGCCTCTCCTGAGGACATTTTCCAAGGGGAGCAAACCAGAGATGTGAGTTGTGAAAACGGGCTGGCTACTGATGTCATCTCTGAGAGATGTCTGCCCGAGAGCATATCTGCTCCAGAAGGGACAGCCCCGGAAACAGCTGGTTTTCTTGGTTACATTCTAACATAGAATCTTTTCCTCAACATTTTTAGGGTTGGAGACCTAGGAAATGAGCTCCTAGAAAGTTATCTCAACCACAGGTCATCTTGAAGTGAACTTAAAAGACCTCAAGCATCTGGAGGAGTTTCAAAATCTCAAAGAGAGTGGCTCAGAGCAACCTAGAAATGCACAGTGGGAAAATTTTCTAATCCACTTGACCTAGTAAAATAAAAGCATTCGTTATACGGACAAAACCATATCCAAAGATGTCTTCCTTACCTGAGCAATGGGCTGATAGCAATGGACCAGACTCGGTCTTCAGTCTGAATGGTATGTAAGCACTGCCCTAGCCGGCCTGAGGCCAAAGGCCATACCTAAAAACAGGAAAAGACATGCTCTCATTGGCATTGGCTGAGATGCAGAGGAGAAAAGTCGTGCCAGGTGGGATGCCTGCCCCTAAGGAGGTACGGAATGGAGTTTCCTTTCTGTCCTATACACACAGAGCTCAGGGCATTGGGAGGTGAGGTGGTCTCTAGCCTCTGGCTTGACTATCACCCAGACAGACCCTGGCACCCAGTGCTAATCATCTTTTTTTTTTTTTTACCTCTACCCAATAGTCACTACTTACCAGTACATTTTATACCAAGAAATTAGAAGTTCCACATTCCACAGTCTACAGAGACCTGACTGAGAAGAAGTAGGTCGATGGGGCTCGCTGCTCTCAGTAACCTCCCCACACATGTGGTTTTCCTTTTTCCTGCCTTTCACCAAGATTCTACTTTGGGCAGGT
This sequence comes from Orycteropus afer afer, assembly GCF_000298275.1. Classification (NCBI taxonomy): domain Eukaryota; kingdom Metazoa; phylum Chordata; class Mammalia; order Tubulidentata; family Orycteropodidae; genus Orycteropus; species Orycteropus afer. Next base: position 5,151,917 of record NW_006921651.1, on the reverse strand, counting down.
GAGGAGAGGGAAGAAGATCAAGACATAGTATGAGGAGCTAGAGAGAGAATTAGAGAGAGGAGTAAGAAAGAAAGACATAAAGGAAGAAAAGAAGGGAAGAAGAGAAACTTCAAAGAAGAAAGGTGGTACACTGTTGTTTGTTTGTTGATAATGCCCAGGATCTAATGCTATTCATGTCAGCAGGGAATTTAGCACCTAGTGTCACCAAAAGCAGCAGAAAAGCTTAACCCTTTTAAGCTTCCATATCTCCTACAGGTTAAAAATATTGCTTGGAGCACCTTATCTGGTCCCTATCAGTCAGGAATGTACATTAGCAGCCACTCTGGGCTTAACTCTAATCAACACTCACAGAGCCCTCTCAGCAGTCAGTGCATTTAGAGGTCTCCCATTAAGCACAAGGCTCCCCCCTCACCTCGCCCTACCCCAGATGACACACATGGGGAAATAAGCCTCTAACCAAACAGAAAGGAAACCTCAGATGAACAGGGCTGTCCCCAGACAGAGCCAAGGAGAGACCCTGAGGTGGCCAGATGATCAATGACCTCTCAAGGTCCCTGAAGTGCTATAAGAGGAACATACAGAACATAGCCAGGACCTTAGATGGAAGAAAACTAAGGAAACATTCCTTGGGTTTAAGGGGTAGATGAGGGAGTAGAGGTAGCCCTGCCTTCTGAGGGTCACATGATATCTCTTCCCCATAAAAGAAGAAAGTGTTACTTAGAGTTTGGGGGTGCCAGAGTTGAGTGAGTTACTTTTCCCAACACAAGGAAAAGAAAATAAATTTAACAAGAAGTTCCTGAACAAGGAAGGACAAAAAACAAAAGTAAATACCACAACTTTCCTGGAGGGCAAGGTCTCTGGCTTCCTCTTTGGTGGTAACTAGATGTCGTTCTAATGCCCTCTTTTTGGCAGCTCCAGCTTGAAAAAGCCTTTTGCCTTTTCCCTGATGCAAATCACCTGCAGGCAGGTTCTTCAGAGGCAGAATTCGCTTGGAGGGTAGGGAGACACTAAGGATTCTGATAACAAAGTCTATGAGAACAGCCTAGGCAAACCACAGGACGTTCCTAGTCTTAGGAGAGGCTCACAAAGCATGCTGCCAGTTTTTGAACATGATCTTGGCAAAGTGGCCCTATTGGCCTGCCCCACAGCACACCATCCACTAGAAACATGAGTATCATGGTGTCTGAGGGATAGGAGTTGACAATAATAATGCTGGTCACATCTTCATCCTCAATGGTCAAATCCCAAACAGACCTATCCCTGGAAAAGACAAAACTCTATTGGAGTAGACATTTATATAGCTTTTTAAAGAAGATTGGTGATATCTATCAAGACCAAGGACATATCAAGACTTAAAATGACCAAAGCCTCTGACTAGGTAATTCAATTGCTGAGAATTTATCCTAAGAAAATAAATTTAAAGCAAAGAAAAGTCTAAATGCTAAAAATATTCTCTAATCTATTATTAGGAGCTCTGGTGGCGTAGTGCCTAAGGTATTTGACTGCTAACCAGAAGGCTGGTGGTTCAAACCCACCAGCCACTCCTCGGAAGGAAGGTTGGACAATCTACCTCTGTAGTGATACTACCTCGGAAACCCTAGGAGGGGTCACTATGAGTTGGATCCGACTCGACGGCAGTGGGTGGTGGTGCTGGAATCTACTATTGCAGGAAGAGTGCACATGGACTTGGAACCAGAGAAATCTGGGTTTGAACCCTAGCTGTTACTTACTAATTTTGATCATAGGAATGTCTTATAACCTCTTAGCTCAGTTTCCTCATTTGTAAAATGGGAAATAATACCCATCTTGCATGGTGGTAGTTTGGAAAAGTGAAGACATATATAAAGTACCCAGCACAGAAGGATAGTGTTTGGCAGGTAGTAGGCATTCAATAATGGTGGTTTTCAGGAAAAAACTGAGTACAAACATCCACCAATAAAGTAAATTATAGGTAAGTCCATAAGGAAGCTATTTGTTGTTGTTGTTAGATGCTGTAGAGTTGGTTCCAACTCAGCAACCCCATGCACAATAGAACAAAACCCTGCCTGGCCGTCCTTACAACTGTTGCCATGTTTGAGCCCACTGTTCCAGACACTATTCAATCCATCTCATTGAGGGCTTTCCTCTGACCTCTCCTTTCCAAGCATGATGTTACTCTCCAGGGACTGGTCCATCCTGATAACATAGTCAAAGCCTGTGGGACAAAGTCTCACTTCTAAGGAGCATTCTGGTTGTGCTTCTTCCAAGACAGATTCGCTCATTCTTCTAGCAGTCCACGGTATGTTCAATGTTCTTCACCAACACCATAATTCAAAAGCATCAATTCTTCTTCGACCTTCCTTATTCGTTGCAGCTTTCACATGCATATGATGTGATTTGAAATACCATGGTTTGGGTCAGGTGTATCTTAGTCCTTGTGGTAGTTAAGTAGTATGCCAACTTGGCTGGGCTTGTTTTTGAGTGGCTGGGCAGCTGGATGTAGTTATTCCTGATGATGAAGCTGGTGATCAACTCTACAGTGGAATCTCCTGGAGCAGCTAAGTAGCTGCCTTAGGGATGTGGTCTGATTCCAGTATATAAGAAGCATTGAGAAAGGTCTCTGGAGATTTTTGGCATGCTTGGATCCTGCATTTGGCTAAGACATCAGTAAGTGGCCTGCCATGTTGTCTGCCAATCTTGGGACTGTCTCTGGACTTGAACTAGTGGCCTGCCATGTTGTTTGATAATCTTGAGACTGTGCCACTTTACTTGTCAACCTTGGGTTTGTCAGCCTCAGCAGCCAGCAACTGTCTGAGTTAAGAAAAGCCTCCAGCTTCAGTCGGCCAGGAGCAAGAGGCAAAGCTGAAGCCCAAGGTCGAGGAACATTCACCCAGCCCCTAGAGCTGGCACTTTAAACTCAGACTTCTAACCTCCAAAAGTATAAGAGAATAAATCCCTGTTTGTTCAAGCCACCCATTTGGGTTATACTTTCTATTAGAGTGGCACTAGAGGACCAAAACAGTCCTCAAAGTGCTATCTTTGCTTTTTAATACTTTAAAGAGGTCTTTTGTCCAGTGTGATACGTCATTTGATCTCTTGACTGCTGCTTCCATTGATGTTGACTGTAGACTCAAGTGAAAACAAAACCTTGACAACTTCAATATTTTCTCTGTTTATCATGATGTTGCTTATTAGTCCAGTTGTGAGGATTTCTGTCTTCTTTATGTTGAGGCACAATCCATATTGAAGGCTGTGATCTTTGATCTGCATCAGTAAGTGCTTCAGGTCTTCTTCACTTTCAGCAAGCAAGGTTGTGTCATCTGCATGTCGCAGGTTGTTAATGAGTTCCCTCCAATTCTGATGCTGCTTTCTTCTTTATATCGTCCAGCTTCTTCTTCTTCTTCTTTTTTTTTTTTTTTT
>NW_006921651.1:5142142-5148418 GCF_000298275.1 Orycteropus afer afer | reverse complement strand
TGTGAGTTGTTCCAATGATGGGATCAGATGTATATATTTTGAGCAGCCAATCAGTTGAACGGGCGTTTCTCTAGGGGTGTGGCCTGCTTCCAGTATCCTGGGACATCCTGGGAAAAGAGACACTCTTCTGTGGATTGGGATTCTGTTGTGCTGCCTGCAACTGTCTATGAATGAACAATCCACCATTCAGCCTGGAAATCTTGGATTCATCATTCATTGGAGTCAACAGCCGGGATACTGCCTGCCAACCTTGAGCTCGTCAGCCCCTGCAGCTGCGAGAGTCAGGAAAAGCCTCCAGCTTGATGTTTGATCCAAGAACTTGGGACCTGCCAATTTCTATAAGTGTGTGAGCCATTTTCCTAAGATAAATTTCTCTTTCTCTCTCTATATATATATAAGCTTTACTGATTTTGCTTCTCTAGAGAACCCAGTCTGACATAGATGCCCTAATCCCATGGTTCCCAAATCTGGCTGATGATAAGCATCACTTGTTATTAGGTGCTGTTTAGTTGATTCTGACTCATAGCAATGCTATGTACAATAGAACAAAACAATGCCCTGTCCTGAGCCAGCCTCATGATCCTTGCTACACTTGAGTCCATCGCTGAAGCCACTGTGTCAATCCATCTCATTGAGGATCTTCCCCTATTTCTCTGACCCTCCACTTTGCCAAGCATAATATCCTTTTCCAAAGACTAGTCCCTTCTGACAATATGACCAAAGTAGTTGAGACAAAGTATGGCCATTCTCACTTTCAAGGAGCATTCTGAATGTACTTCTTCCAGGACAAATTTATTTGGTCTTCTGGCAGTCCAAGGTATTTTCAGTATTCTTTGCCAACACCACAAAAGGCATCAACTCTTCTTCAGTCTTCCTCGTTCTTTCTCCAGCTTTCACATGCGTATGAGGCAATAGAAAAACCATGGTTTGGGAGAGGTGCACCTTAGTCTGCAAAGAGACATCTTTGCTCTTCAACTCTTTAAAGAGGTCTTTTGCAGGAGATTTCCCCAATGCAATACAAGGTCTGATTTCTCTTATTTATTTATTTATTTACTATTTATTTATTGTGATTTGGGTAAAGATTTACAGAGCAAATTCACTTTCCACACAGAAGTTCACATATACTTTGTCTCATGTCATTGACCACAGTTTACCACAATGCAACAGCTCCCCTCTCACTTCCTCCCCTTAGTTACCTCTTCCCAGTGTCCATCCCTCCACAGATAGTACAGCTTCTTGGATTAGTTGCTCAGCACACAGATTGAATAAATATGGTGAAAGGATAAAATCCTGATGCACACCTTTCCTGATTTTAAACTTCACAGTATCCCCTTGTTCTACTGGAACAATTGCCTCTTGGTCTATATACAGGTTAAGTACAATTAAGTATTTTGGAGTTCCCATTCTTCCCAATGTTATCCATTATTTGTTATGATCCACACAGTCAAATGCCTTTGCATAGTCAATAAAACACAAGTAAACATCTTTCAAGTATTCTTTGCTTTCAGCCAAGATCCATCTGACATCAGCAATGATATCCCCTAGTCCATGTTATCTTTTGATTCTGGCTTTAATTTTTGGCAGTTCCCTGTCAATGTACTGCTGCAACAGTTTTTTAATTATTTTCAACAAAATTTTACTTGTATATGATGTTAATGATACTGTTCAATAATTCCCACATCTTGTTGGATCACTTTTCTTTGGAATGAGCACAAATATGGATCATTCCCAGTCAGTTAACCAGGAAGCTGTTTTCCAAATTTCTGATAGACAAGTGAATGTTTCTAGTGTTGCATCTGTTTGTTGAAAGATCTCAACTGGTATTCTGTCAATTCCCGGAGTCTTGTATTTCACCAAGGCCTTCAGTGTAGCTTGGACTTCTTCCTTCAGTACCATCGGTTCTGATCTTACACTACATCCTGAAATGGCTGAACATCAACCAATTCCTTCTGGTGCAGCGACTCTGTTTATGCCTTCTATCTTCCTGTAATGCTTCCTGTGTTGTTCAATATTTTGCCTATAAACCAAAACCAAACCCACTGCCACTGAGTCGATGATGACTCTTAGCAACCCTACAGGACAGAGTAGAAACGCTCCATATGATTTCCAAGGCTGTAAATCTTTGCAGCAGCAGACTGCATCATCTTTTTCTCACAGAACAACTAGTGGGTTCAAACCACTGACCTTCTGGTTAGCAGCTGAATGCTTTAACCACTGCACCACCAGGGATTCTTCAATATTACAACTCAAGGCTTGCATTTTTCCTTCAACTCTTCCAGCTTGAAAAATGCCAAGAGTGTTCTTCCCTTTTGGTTTTCTAGCTCCAGGTCTTTGCACATTTCATTATAATACTTTGTCTTTCTGAGCTACCATTTGAAATTTTCTGTTCAGCTCTTTTTACTTCATTATTCTCTCATCCACGTTAGCTATGCTACATTTAAGACATCCACTTTGGTCTTTTCTTTCTTTCCCGTCTTTTTAATGACCTTTTGCTTTCTTCATAAATGATGCCCTTGATGTCATCCCACAACTTGTCTTGTCTTCAGTCATCAGTGTTCAACACATCAAATCTATTTTTGAGATGGTCTCTAAATTCAGGTGGGATATACTCAAGGTTGTATTGTGGCCCTCCAAGACTTGTTTTAATCTTCTTCAGCTTCAGCTTGAACCTGCATGTGAGCAATTGATGGTCTGTTCCACAGTCAGCCTCTGACCTTATTCTGACTGATGATATTGCACTTCTCCACTGTCTCTTTCCACAGATGTAGTTGATTTGATTCGTGTGATACCATCTGCTGAGGTCCATGTATACCGTCACTATTTATGTTGTTGAAAAAGTTATTTGCAATGAATAAAACTTTCATCTTGCAAAATTTTATCAAGCAATCTCCTGCATTGTTACTATCACCAAGGCAGTATTTTCCAATTACTGATCCTTCTTTGTGTTCAACTTTTGCATTCTAATCATCAGTAATTATCAGTGCATCTTAATTGCATGTTTGATCAATTTCAGACTGCACAAGTTGGTAACAATCTTCAGTTTCTTCATCTTTGGCATTAGTAATTGGTGTTTAAGGTGATATTTACAAATAATTTTATAATAATAATGGAAACCCTTATAAAATAAACTAGATATAGCTGGTATACTGGAGATCCAAAATATATTATGAGTACTTTTATACAGGGAAAAATTACCCTAAAGGATAAAATGAGAAAATGGATAAATAAAAAGTATTTAGCACAGTGCCTAGTAACCTCCTGTGTTGTTACAAAACTAACTTATCCATTGAAAAATTACTAAAAAAGAAAAAAACACCAGCTCAAATGCTCCTTCTCCATAATGTTGCCCCTTCCAAGCAAGACATGATCTCTTCACCCCTTTGAACTCTTTTGGCCTTTCCTCAGAGCCTTAACACTTCAGAGTCTGGGCCACACCTGATCAGCTTCTTGCCCGGGTGCACATATATCTCAGCTCCCCATAAGGTCATTGGCAGTATATCCTCACCTTTGAAAAGCCCAGGTGCTTGTGCACAAAGGTTCACATTGAGTAAGCCCTTGTAAGAGGAATGAAAGAACAGAAGCATAAGGAGGGAATGAAGGAATGGTCAGTCCCAGCCCGGGCCCACCAAGAACATAAGCTGCCATCTGGTCACAACTTAGGACAAGGCCAGCCCCACTAAAGCCCAGCAAGGCAATTCAAGCTCAATTACAATTAGTCTGAAACCAAGGTTGGAAGGGGCAAGAAGCAGGCTCCCTGGACAGTCCCTAGCTCAGAAGTCTTACTGAGAGAATTTTTGGTTCCCTTTACCTCAGGAAAACAAATCCCTTTTTCCTAGTACAGATTTGGGAAACCTCTCAAAAAAAAAAAAAAAGGGGGGGGGTGGCTACAGATGTTTACAGGCCAACATGACTGTGTGTTCTTAGGCAGATTCAGGTTATTAGAAGCCCGTGGAAGCAGCTGTAGAATTGCACATGCCACTAGAAAGAAATGGAGAGTTGATTATAAAAGACTAACTGTAGGTAACACAGAAATAGACCAGGAAGACATCATTGCTGGATGCAAAGACAAGAGTAGAAAGGAAAGGAACCCAAGCAGCATCCAGAAAGCAGAGAAGATGAGCTGGCCTGAGGTCAGGGGGAGCCCCAACACAGCAAGAAGCTTTCAGGGGCTGAAGAAGAATGAAATGAGAGTTCTGCCACTGACCTAAAAGAAACCCTAGAAAGGGAAAGAGCAGACTTCAGTGACAGAATCTTAGAACTAGGAAGTACCTATGTTCATGCATAAAAAGTCTAAGTTAAATAGGTGAGTCAATACTCAAAACAGGAAACTAACTCTATACCCCAAACAAAATGGCTATTACTCCCCAATCATTAGCAGTGCATATTCCTAAATTGCTACCTATGGTCATAAAGCTTAGTTTTACACTGATCTGGATATCAGACTATGGAGAATAGGATAGAAGAAAGAGACGTCACTAGAAGGCAGAACCAGGGGAAGCTGTGGTAGAGAGATGCCAGACGAGACGGGAACATCTAGGTCACACATGCCACAGAAAGTTTCCGTGCAGATCAATTTTTGAGCAGTGCAATAAGTTAAGGTCAGTATCTTCACAAGGAATGGTACAAACACAGTGACCAATCAGAAATCTGAAATCGTAGGGGGTGGAAGGGTAGGAAGCAGTGGCAGGAAATTTCTTTCCAAGTTGGTTCAAAAGATTTGCTGGATTGTTCTCAGGCTCCCTGTGCTGATGTGCATGTCTCTCTGAGAGAATACAAAGTATAAGGAAGAAAACAGCTAAGGAGGAGAAACCCCTATAACTAGAAAGGAACACACTTAGCTCTGTTTTTATATAAATTAGCAACATTTCTATATGAAGAAGTAATCACAGAGAGTACATGGAGTCAGAAAAATTACTAAGTAAAGATTGCAAAGTCCCTCTCCCCTGCTTCTCCCTAAGTGTCTTGGAGCCCCACTTGCTGACACCAATAAGCATTTTGCTTGTGTTAGCACTAGAGAGTGTCCAGACGCTGGGAAATAGACACACAAGATACCATTGGGCCTCCTGCACCGTCAGCTATGTTGTCAGCAAAGTTCTCCCAGCAGCCCCAAGGACCAGCCAAGTATAGGCCCTGGCTAGAGCTACTGGACACAGGGATGGAGAAAACTTCTTCTCTGTCTCGTTGGTGGGAGCCTGCTTGACCCAGACACGGATGAACTGAATCCATACAGCAAGGGTCTCATTACTTATCAGCCTCACTCTTTTATGCCCTGGCAGATGTCTGAGTGTAGACAAGGCAAACGGCAATGACGCAACAAACAACACCCTGCCCTGGTCGTCTTTCTACTGCTTACTGACCACATCACCCTCCAGAGAAGCAGTAAAAACACATTTTAATTATCAGCCTGATTGCTTATAAACAAGGTGGTAAGAAAAAAAAAAATTAACCTCCCCAAACAGCAAGGAAAAGGAGGGAGATTTTAAAATAAAATATTGGGGTCAGAACTCAACCCACAAACTTGAGGAAACTCAGCGCTGGGAGGAGAGCTGGCCAGGTCCTCTGTTTTTGAGTTCACGCCACATTTCAAGTGAGTGGCAAGCTTCCCAGCCACTGTCCACTCCTTTCCCAGTCCAGCTGGCAGGGACGCAGCCTGGCACAGCACGCTGCATGCCAGAGGCACATAAGTGAGTCCTTTATTGTGTCAGTTCCCCCTTACCCCTACCCAGTGTTCTCCGCCAATGCTGGGACTCAAGGCTCCATCCACCCTCTCCCACACTGTTCCCTACAGGCAGGAGGGAATAGCAGTATGCAAGAGGGAGACCACCTCACCTTGGCTGTCCTGTCCCTGGAACCACTCACAATGATGCCCCCTTTGCAGTCCACACAGTTCACCTCCTGTTCGTGAGCCGAATACTTGATAGTGAAGGTGCTGTGAATCTTATGAACGCCAATCTTCCCATCTCTAGGAAAGAAATAAGAAGTCCATCCCTAATAGCCAATTATTCTCTGTAGAAAAAGAACAAGTCTACAGAAACAGCCCAAGTCTCTGATGATGTCTAAATTTGCTAAGTGTTAGGTGACTTCAGCCCAATAAGGTGCTGAGCTTCTAGATACCTTTACTTCTTCAGCACACTTGGGACTGAAAAGAGCTGAGAGAGGAAACATACCTCCCCTTAGAGAGTATCAAAACCAGCTTCACGTTCCATTAAAGGCTCTTGCTACTTTATTTTCCAGCTGACCCTATCAGCTGCCTCTGGTAAATCCTGGCTTTATGTG
>NW_006921651.1:5121049-5142042 GCF_000298275.1 Orycteropus afer afer | reverse complement strand
CACTACCTCTTCTTCTGGCCTCCCTCTTCATCCCTTTGGAGTTGAAACAGAAAGGTCAGAGACAGGCAGAAGGTCTCTGAAGAACACTAAGGAAGAGGGTGGCAGGAGGGAATACAGCACTTACCCTCCAGCACTGATAATATGTGAATTGGCCAGGACGAAATGGCAAACGTCCTCATCATGCCCAGCAAAGACTCCCAGGGGCCGGCGGTTCAAGCTGGCACCATCTGGGCGGAACTGGTAGGCCAGGATGAAATTGGCCTGGGATATGTACAGAGAATCACCCTCTAGCTGCATCCAGGGCATCTGACTGTGGAAATAAAGAACCAAAGAGAAGGCTCATGGAGACAGAGCATGAAAACCTGACTTGGATCTTTGGACAGGCTGACGCATCCCCAACCTAGCAAGGACAGCTTGCAAGGGTAAGAGTCTATATCTCAATCTGCTCCTTCAAAAATACCTCGCCTGGGGTCATCCTCAGTAAAACAAAACAAAACCAATCTCACTGCCGTCGAGTCATATCAGACTCATAGCAACCCCACCTGGGGTTTCCAAGGCGGTATCACTATGGAGGTAGGTTGCCCAATCTTCCTTCCGAGGAGTGGCTGGTGGGTTTGAACCACCAGCCTTCTGGTTAGCAGTCAAATGCCTTAGGCACTACATCAGCAGAGCTCATATCTAGCTGATTAAGCTCTGTGATGACCCAATCTTCTTTGGGCTTTCTACAAGTGAAACATAATTAAAAGGCCATTGAGTTATCCCTTTTACTTGGAGAATGCTTAGCATTTGATTACTGGCGGCCTAGATTCTCCTAGGTAAGCAGAATTTGGAAAATTCAATGATTGAAGAGTGGGGAGGGTCAAAAAGAAACCTTTCAGCCAGGTGACGTCACTTTGTTTCATTCTGCATTCTCAGAAGTATAAGTAGTGAGTTTCAAGGTTCCAAGACTCCATACATGCCTCTTTGCCAACAGCTCAGTGAGGGTGTGATGGAAAAGAGAGAAGAGCCCTGGGGAAGCTCCATTCCCTTGTCCAACTAGAGCAGAGGGGCCCTTTATACCAAAGGAATAAAGCCATTTAGGCAAGGACGCTAATGTGCTGATTAGATACCTAGATCCTCACAGGGGATATCTACATTGAATTAGAGAGTAACTGTGGCAACGGAAAAACACAGCTCCAGTGCAGTCTGCTACAGTTCAGGGGGCTACAGAGAAATAGTCAGCTCTCACAGGCAGCTGATAAGAGAAATCCATAAACAGTTAAACATCCCCCCTACAATCTGGTACGACACAGAAAGATTAGAAGGTACAGGCCAGTTTCACAGCATGAAGAGAACCTTAAAAAGAAGGACTGGACCAGCCACTAAGCTCACCAGTGGAGACTAAGCCCCATTTCCAAGGGAAACATCCCAACAACCTGCCCTACTCTACATAGGGGTCCTGGAGCTACCAGGTTCCAAGCAAAGCACAGGGACAGCTGATTCACCCTCATTTACCATCTCCCACTGCCAAGCCTGTCTGAGCAAACTGGGCTGTTTCTTCCCCAGGCTCCTTAATACAAGCGTCATGGGAATGTGGGAAAGTTCTGCAAATTGACTTGACGGGCCATTAAATCCCGTTTGGACTTTGTAGTAACTGAGTTTCTGCTCATGAGGTTTTTACAAGTGTATGCATACATTACGTGGAACATGTGTAGAGTGTGTAGATGCCTGCATCTACTCATCCCTCACCCATACCCCCTTGCATATGAGTGTGTGGCACACTCAAGTGGGCAGCAAGCAGCAGGGGTTGGAATTCAGTATCCATGTATTTAGAGCCATCTGGTAAATAGCCATTTGCCTGGGACAAGAAACCAGGTTCATGCCAGGTGAGCAGCAGAGAATCCTGGGGCAGCCTGGTAATTATTTCTTGTGTTTATTTGCCAAACTGCTTGAAACTAACTCAAAAAGACAAGACATCAGGGACAAAACTTTAATAGAGAAATAAACTCTAATTTCTGGATATTAAAAAGCAAAAGTGGGAAGCAAGGGGTAAAGACTCTTATAACAAAAATCCACCTTTCTCTCCTGTAGTTCACAGCAATCAACATCAGTGAAACCAGTAGCAACTGGACACGAGCAGGAGAGAAAGGTTCATCACACAAAAGTCCTATCTGTACCATCAGCACATCACCCTGGAAAGGGCAGTCAGAATGTTCCCTATCCATTCCAACCAGCCCAGGAGTGGGGTTTTTGTTTGTTTGTTTTGGTAAGGAGTCAAATAAGAACTATAAAATAATTTAGCATTAATGAAGCATAACTTCATGGTGGTAGCAGTGCCCAAACCGTTATATAAATTTCCTGGCAATTTCTCTAAGCCTTGCCTCCTATAATATATATAGCCAAACCTTTAGATCTGATGTTGCCTTTTAATAAACTAGGGAAGAAGGCTAAAGGAAGCTAAGAGTGAAGATATAACTCTCTAGAGTGGAAAATTAAAGAAAAATAATAGTAAAATAAGATGGGCTGAAATATTAGCTTCATTTATTTCCTTTGAAGAGATAATAGTGGTTACCTCTGAGTGCCAGGATTATTATAATATTAATATAATTACTGATTACATTAACATTGTGGTAATATAATTAATATGATATTAATTGATATAATATTGGTTATATTAATATAATTAGTATATTATAGATATTATATAGTTATTCTCTTTAGACTTTTTTCAAATTTCTATAATACTTCTTATCTCATAATCAGGAAAAACATTTAATTTTTTAAAATAAAGAACATTTCTTACAACGCTTTCTATTAAATGCGATGAAAAGCTGCCCTTCTGAGGCTTCCCTTTGTGGCATGTAAAACGTCCCCGCGGCCGCCCCACGCTCAGGGCTTCCTGTGCCCCGCGAGCTCTTCTGTCCCAGGCAGCTTCCAAAGAGTCAGGAGACTACTTGCCTGCATCTCCACTTCAGCATGATCCCTTCTCGGCACCGTCCCAACCTCCAGTTCTGAGACACCTTCACCCGTTCCTTCACTGGGACACTGGCCATCCTGTGTCCAGACACAACAGATAATCCAATCATTTACTGCCAATCAGAGAATATTCCGTAGGTTTACTGAGTTAGGACTCAGAAACATCAAGAACACATCTGGATAAAAGTGAAGGGTTTAGGGGATCAGGAAGGGGTTTCAGAGAGTAACTCTTCCCTCTCTACATTTTGAGAATCAAGAAAACTGAGGAGGATGGCCTCGCCTTTAAACTATTAAAGTGTCCGCACGGCACCTGGGGGTTGTGGTGGTTCAGGGGGGGAATCCCACCCTCCTCAGGCGGGACACCCGAGTGACACTGCCACTCTGGGCTCCTCGCGCGGCTCTTACCCATCTGTCGGTGGAGGTGTGCCTGCCGCTCTGCTGCTGGACAGGTCGCAGCAGACTTTTTAGACTGAGACACATTAGGAAGAAAGGCCTGGTGATCTACTCCTGAAAATCAACCAGTGAAAGCTCTATGGCTCATGATGGCCCGATCCCCAACTAACCACGGGGACGGCACAGGACAGCAGCATTCTGTTCTGCTGCGTGTGGGGTCGCCGTGAGTCAGGCTGACTTGATGGCAGTTACAAACAATTAAAAAGCAGCAAGCAAGTTCTCCTTTCAAGATTCTAAAGGACACCAAAAGGACAGTTTCGGCGGCAGAAAGAGAAGATACCTAATGCATTCCTACATAAATAATTATTCTGCTTCCTGGACTCATTTCATATACTTGTATAGAATTAGTTCTGATTTATAAATTAATAAATGAACAGGGTAAAACAATGGAAACTACGAAAGGTTAACAACATAAAAGTCAATCTCTCGCACCCCTGGCCAAGACACTCCCTTCTCAGAAGCAATTACAGATACACTGTAAGTGCACATATCTTGGTTTCAGCCTTTTGGTTAGCAGTCAAATGCCTTAGGCATCGTACCACCAGAGCTCCTTATTTATACACTGATCCCATTTTTAATTAAAATTAAAAGTGATATACTATTCCACTCATTGCTTTCTTAACTTAGTAATATATCTTGAGGATCATTTCATATCAATGTATTTAGATCCATTTCATTTTCTTTAACAGCAATATAGAATTCCACTGTGTGACTTTATCATAATTGATTTCATCAATCACCTACTTATCAACCTTCAAAAGGTTTCTAGACTCTGTTATAAACAAAACTGCAGTAAATACCTTTGTATCTCTACTTACATATAAAAATATATCAGGACAAAAAATATTTTAAATATTGAATGGATCAAAGGAAATTGCATATTTTTTTTTCGGTAGATAATGCCAAACCGTCATCCAAAGAGGTTACACCAACTTACACTTCTAATATTTCATGAGGATGTGTTATTTCTGAGTATCTTTTTTTTTTCTTTTCTTAAATAAACTTTATTTTGGAATAATTGCAGATTTCCAAAAAAGTTGCAAAGAATGTACAGTTTCCCATGTATGCTTCACCCAGCTTCCTCTAATTTTAACATCTTCCAGAACCATCACACATTTGTCAAAAAGAAGAAATTAACACTAATAAATCACTATTAAGTAAACTCCAGATTTTATTCGAAGTTCACCAATTTTTCCACCTATGTCCTTCTTCTGCTCACGCATTCAATCCAGGACATCATCCTGCATTCAGTCATCATGTGTCCTTGGCCACCTGTTCTGTAAGAGTTTCTCAGTCTTTCCTTCTTTTTCATAACCTCAACACTTTCTTTTTATCATTGCCATTCTACAAGGTGAAAAATGATTCCTTCTTATTGTTTTGGCATGTATTTTTAAAATTATGATTAAGACTGAATATCTGTATGTGCTTCCAAAGACTTCTCCAAAAGAGTCAAAAGAGAACCTACAGATTGGGAAAAAATATTTGGTAATAACATATCTGACAAGGGACTTATCTCTAGAATTTATAGAACACTCCAACACCTCAATAACAAAAAGACAAACAATCCAATTAAAAAATGGGCAGAAGACATGAACAGACCCTTCACCAAGGAGGATATTCAAGCGGCCAACAAACATATGAAGAAATGCTCACGATCATTAGCTATTAGAGAGATGCAAATCAAAACAACAATGAGATACCATCTTGCTCCAGCACTAGTAGCAAAGTTCAACAAGACAGAAAATAACAAATGCTGGCGAGGTTGTGGAGAGATTGGGACTCTCATACACTGCTGGTGGGACTGTAAAATGGTACAACCATTGTGGAAAGCAGTATGGCGATTCCTTCAAAAGTTGGAGATACAAATACCATTTGACCCAGCCATCCCATTACTAGGTATATACCCTAAAGAAGTGAGAGCCATAACAAGAACAGATATATGCACGCCGATGTTCATCGCAGCACTATTTACAATAGCCAAAACTTGGAAACAACCTAGATGTCCAACAACTGAGGAATGGATAACCAAACTTTGGTACATTCACACAATGGAATACTATGCAACGCTAAAGAATAATGTAGAATCTGCAGAACACCGCATAACGTGGATGAACTTGGAGGACATTATGCTGAGCGAAATAAGTCAGTCACAAAAGGACAAATATTGTATTAGTCCGTTATTGTAAAAGTTAAGGAAATGTTTATATATTGGAGGACATTTTCTTTGTTGGTTACCAGGGGTGGGAGGGAAGGGGAGGGAATGCTGTTAGATAGATAGAGATAAATATTGATTTGGGTGAAGAGAAGGGCAATGTACCAAATGTGAGTGACTAATATGGCAGCATTGAGGATGAGAAAGACAGAGAGAGTTACATGGGCAGTACAAACAACAAATATGAACCCCTTTGTAAATACAATACTGAGTTGTTAATGAAAGCAAATATGGGTATAGGGACGGATAGATGGGTGAACAAGCTAAACAATTATGTATGTCTAAATGGAGAGTGTATCCAAGATCATATACAGGGTTGGCAGACAATGGGCCTCTCGAAGAGTATGAAGGGATGGACACTGGGAGGAGGTAACTATGGGGAGGAAGTGGGAGGGGAGCTGCTGCATTGTAAATTTTGGTCAATGACATGAGACAAAGTATATGTGAACTGCTGTATGAAAAGTGAATTTACTCTGTAAATCTTCACCCAAATCCTAATAAAAAAAAAAAAAAAAAAAAGACTGAATATCTGGTCATGTGTTTAAAATCAATCATCACCTCATATGCATGCAAAAGCTAGACAACAAATAAGGAAAACCAAAGAAGAACTGATGCATTTGAATTATGATGTAGATGAAGAACATTAAAGATACTATGGACTACCAGAAGAATCAACAAGTCTGTCTTGGATAAAGCACAGTCAAAATGTTCCTTAGAAGTAAGGATGGTAAGATTTCATCTCATGTCTTTGGACATGTAATCAGGAGGGACCAGTTTCTGGAGAAGGACATCATGCTTGGTCATCTAGAAGTCAGAGGAGAAGAGGAAGACCCTCAGTGGGATGGCCTGACACGCTGGCTGCAACACTGGGCTCACACATGTCAACAATTGTGCTGGTACAGGACCAAGCAGTGTTTCATTCTGTTGTACACAGGATTGCTACGAGTTGGAACCGATTTGAAAGCACCTCACAACAGTATTTCTTCTATGAAATACCTGTTCACATCCTTTGTCCATCTTCCCATTAAGTTTTTGGTCTTTTTTTTTAATGAGTTTATAAATATTTAAACATTCTAGGCTGTACATTGTTTTCCAATTTATCATTTTATTTTTCACTTAATTTATAGCAATTTAGACATGAAAACATTTTTAATTTATTTTTATTTTCACAGTGTTCTCTCCCCTCCCTTCACTAGACATTTTAAATTTTTATATATCATGATTTTAATCTTCTGAAACATTTCAAAGAGTATGAATGTTCAGAAAAGGTTTTTCTGCTATAATTTTCTGGCTAGATGAAGGTTTACCAGAAATATTTTTATTTCAAAGCTTACTACTGAAAATCTTGTCAACAGAGTAGAGTTTAGATCACCCAGGTGAATCCCAAAATCCAAACTAAACCTCCTACCATCGAGTCAATTCCAACCCATAACGACCTATACAACAGAGTAGAAACTGCCCCATAGGGTTTCCAAGGCTGTAAATATTCATGGAAACAGACTGCTTCACCTTTCTCCCACGGAGTGGCTGGTGGGTTTAAATCACTGGTCTTTTGGTTAACAGTCAAATGCCTTAACCAGTGCCTCTAGAGCCCCTTCCCAATTGAATACTCTTTAAAAATGACTTCGAGTCAAGGAAAGGTTTACATATGGAAGGAAATTTTCTTTGTTGGTTACCAGGGATGGGAGGGTAGGGTAGGAAACACTGTTAGATAGGTAGAGGTAAGTAGTAATTTGGGTGAAGAGAAGGGCAATGTACCAAATGTTAGTGCTCAACATAGTGGCATTGAGGAAGAGAAAGACATAGAGAGGTACATGGGAGGTAAAGACAACAAAGATGAACCCTTTTGCACATATAATACTGCATTGTCAGTGAAGGCAAACATGGGTATATAGGTGGATAGATGAATGAACAGGCTGAATTATTAGGTATGTCTATGTAGCAGGGAGTGTACCCAAGACCATATATAGGGTTGGCAGACAATGGTCCTATAAGTATATTTGTATGATCTGTAAGAATTCCCAAGTGTATATAGTAGAGCTGACAAGGGACAAGGTTGTAGTCACTTCTTGGTCACAGCCAGCTACCCAGAGGGACCGACTAGTTGAACCGGTGAGCCCAGGACCACAGACCAAGCTCAACTGGCATAACATACTACACAAAACATTGTTCCTCCTACTTTGGCAAGTAGCGACTGGGATCTTAAAAGCTTGCAAGCAGCCATCTAGATGCAACGGTGGATCTCTCCTCGTCCAGAGCAAAGAATGAAAAAAACCAAAGATTCATGGAAACAATTAGTCCTGATGACTGGTACATGATGTGATCCGCAGCCTATATGACTATGAGACCAGAAGAACTAGATGGTGCTCGGCTACCACTGTCTACAACTCAGAGGGGGATCTATGTAGGAGACCCTAGATAGAGAGGGCGAACAATGTGGAACAAAACTCAAAATCAGGTTTGCTGTCTGATAGAGCTTGGTGGAACCACTGAGACTATGGCCCCTAGCTGCCCTTCAGGTCTGGAATTGAACCCACTCCTGTGGCTGCCAGCCAAACAAAAGACAGGCATATGAGTTGAACATTTACCTGAGGTAGATACACTCCTTTCAGAGAACAATCATGGCAGAAAGAAAGGCTGCTTACGCACAGGGAGACAGCTCAGGGGGCAGGAGTGCATGGAGGGATGGACACAGGGAAGAGGTAACTATCAGGAAGAAGTGGGAGGGGAGCTGTTGCATCGGGGTATTGTAGTCAATGTCATGAGACAAAGTGTATATGAACTGCTGTATGGAAAGTGAATTTGCTCTGTAAATTTTCATCCAAATCACAAAAAATAATAATCAAAAAATTTAATTAAAAAAATGACTTTGAATGTTATAATCTCTCTGCATCATGATTTCAAACATAATTCATTTAGCAAACATTTAAGATGATGCTTAGTATGTGCCAGGCATTGTTATCATTTATTCAGTGTGTCATGGACAGTAATTATCAGTAAATGTCTGTTGATAGAGCAATTATACTCTAGTTCTATTTGACAAGAAGACATCTGAAATAAGCAACAAGGAAACTGGTACTTCAATTTTAAAAAAGCCAGAGATGATCTAAATTGATATGAATTTAACATGTAGCAGAGTAAAATTTAAAGACGCAAAGAAATCACTACTGACTTAGAGCTGCTGCGTTTGTGCAGCACGCTCCCAAGTTTATTAGAGGGAAAGGAGATAAGGGAGAAAACACGCATGCCTGGAAGGAACACTGCAAGGACATACTCTAAAATCATAATCATTAACTGGGGACGGCCATCTATGTGTTTTTTTTTTTCTTTGTGCTTTTACGTATTTTCCAGTTTTTCTACAATGAATATTTTGGTAAAGAGAAACATACTCATTAAACTAATAATAATAAACACTGTTGATAAAACTTCATATCAGCTGAGCAAAAAACTGATTTATATTACTATTTCATTCCATAATACAACAAATTCCAAAAAGATGAAAGCGTGAATTAAAAAAAAAAATTTTAAATAAAAGAAAATGAAATAGTATATATATCCCAATGAAGTGGGGAGTTCATTTCATGATTATAGAAACAACAGAAATGTATCAATTAGAAAGTAGTCAAGTTTGATTATATTACATTTTAAATGCTGTATGGAGGAGGAAATAAAGATTCAAGTGCAAGTAACAGAATAGGAGGAAATTAACAATTACTATTACAGATACAAATTTTATCTCTAAAACTTTGGAGGGGACTGATAAGGATCTGTCAGGATCCATCCACACTCTTGTCTTCAACACCCTCTCACCCGTATCCCACACAGTATATAAAGTCATATTCTGGTCTCATTGTCTCAATAAAACTGGGGGAAGCACCCTGCAA
Organism: Orycteropus afer afer; assembly: GCF_000298275.1. Lineage (NCBI taxonomy): Eukaryota > Metazoa > Chordata > Mammalia > Tubulidentata > Orycteropodidae > Orycteropus > Orycteropus afer. Next base: position 5,132,538 of record NW_006921651.1, on the reverse strand, counting down.
CAACTGTAGTTTCACAGACATGCAGATTAAAGCAATTATTAAAGGACTGCCTCACATATATTAAGCGGAAAAATCTGACGCTAACCTTGGTTTGACAGAAGGGCCTGAGTTTGGTTATATATTGCTAGTAACATGCTCAACTAGCATAGCCTTTCAGAAAGGAAACCTGTCTCCTAAGACAAAAGTCTGAAATGATAGCTTCTGATCTGGCATTCCCACTTTGGGCACTATATCACACAGAAATAATGCAAAAGGGGGAAAAACTGTATTTTTTACAAAGATATTTATAGTTGTAGCTATATATTAGACTTAAAATCTGGAAACAGTCCAAATGTCTGTCTGCAGGGGAGAACAGCTTATTAATGCAATGGAATACACTGCTAGCAGATATGACAAATGTGAGGACTGCAAAACATTTGGGAAAAGACTACAGCAAGTAATGGTAAATTTAAAACCAAGTCAAACTTATACAGGTAGAGATGAGGAGCCACCCTATAAGATTATGTCTCCTTAAGTAATAGGTCAGAAGATATAAATAAATGGGGCTTTAAGAAGTGAGCAATCAAAAAAACAAAAAAAAAATATGTCATATCATTGTTGATGTATCTATTTACCTTACTAATAATTATGAAACCCGGGTACCTAACCTCTCGAATGGCCAATTTCTTTGCTTATGATATAAGCAAAGTTAATTACTTTTATGTAAATTTATATCATAGTTAATAGTCATTAATAGTGCCATCACTAAAGTTAATCTAATAATCATTTACCTTTGCTCTAATTTAGTTATCACTATCAGAAATTGTTCATTAAGATCATCTTTCAGGCTAAACGATTAGGATTCGGGTGCACACGTGCTCAGGCTAACCTACATCAATACATTACTGGTTCTTCCACTCGGTGCGTTTGGTCCTGGGCTGCACGGTTCCAGGGCGCTGCCTGCACTGCCAGAGGAACACAGCACTGAGCACAGAAAAAGGTGAGTTCACAGAATGGACTAAAAGAACTAAGATCTTAAAAAGACGAGATTCCTCCATCAAATTTTACCCACAAATCCTTCTCCAGGAAAAGAGAAGTCACACACAGTTCCACCTCTTCTCTTGAGTTAGGTCTACAGTAATAGGTGGAGGTGAAACTGAACATTGACTGTTTTGGACCATAGCAGGAGGAAAACCAGGGTAGACGAATCAACGTATTTCTTGAATTGGGATAGGTGACATTTCAATGAGGGTCAAAGCACTCCCCTGAGGGCTCGATTACAGCAGCAAGGAACTTTCAAAGCTGAACTTCAGAAACTGCTATCAAGCAGCAGGTGCAGGTGTTCTCTCCTAAATGCACATCCTACTCAAAATACTTTGCTGTGATCTTTTGGATCAAACTCAGACTCTTTTTTAACCACTTCATTTAGCTCTGACTTGAGAAATAGTATCACTTTGTCACAAACAACTCAGCTTTGTCATCCTTTTTGTCCAATCATCTTTGATGGTTATATTCCCCTAGCTGGTGGACAAATCCTATCTATATTTTTATTGGCTTCAGTACCTGAAAAATCAGGAGGAATAAAAAAATCTTTTTCAGAAAACAGGTAATCTTCCTTCCCTATGGGGACCTGTCACCGTCCAGTTAAAGGGAGTCAGTGGAACAAGGCAGCAGAAGAAAAGAGCCTGAGAAGACAAGAGCACCTGCCCCTTGGAATTTGATGAGGACCCTTGCTCCCATCCTTGAGATGCCCTCTGGCCAGCTATTTCTCCAACAGTAACTGGTGTAAAATGAGGGGGCTCCCCCCAAAAATGATTAGTGCCCTGTAAATAAACTTCTTGCATGGCTGTTAATGCATGGGGGAATCTCTAACCTGGCCTGTGGGCCTGGCCGGACTTCCATTTTCCCAGCTCTCCTTCTCTTGCCTCAGGCTCATTTTCCACTTGGGCCCCCTCCCTCTCAGATTTCCGGCACTTAGTCACCATTATAGTTTGACTGCATTCCTGGGCTCATGACCTATTTTAAACAAAAAACAACACAACATACATCCACAGTAAGCTATCTGGCCCCTTAAAATCTTGGCTACAAGTGAGTCCAGAGGGGCAGAAATTAATCTAGGAGTTATCTCGAGTTCCCTTTCATTTCACCTCTCTGAGCTCCCAGTCCCTCACAGCAAAAGCAAATAAATAAACCTTCTCTGAAGAAAAATGGCTGGCAGTAGAAAGGGGGCCTGTGTAGGGGTCTTCGACCTACATAGTCTCTAAAATCAGGCAAGTCCAGGATCACAAATCAATGTCACTCCCTGTCCCATCTTGAATTTTGATTCTCCTGATGTCATGGATACTGCCTAATGGCATGACTGGCATGACTTCCATCAGCATAACTTCCTGCTGACTTGGGTACTGAGAAAAGGAAGGTATCTGTCCCCAAGTGTAGAGAAAGACCATCTCAAGGGGCATTGGCCAAGGAGGGGAGGCAAGGCGAAGCTATGCAAAATGATGCCTGGGGCCTTGGAATTTTAACTAAGCATCATCTTATGGATTTATTTAACCTTTCTGTTCTGCAGAAGACAGGTCCTCCCTCCTCCAATCCCTCCATTACCTGCACCCATGAACTCTTCTAAGGACACTAAGATTTTGGCTTTGTTGTTGTTGTTGTTGTTGTTATGTGCCGTCGAGTCGACCCCGACTCATAGCGACCCCTCCTTGGGTTTCCGAGGCAGTATCACTACGGAAGTAGGATTGCCCAACCTTCCTTCCGAGGAGTGGCTGGTGGGTTTGAACCGCCAGCCGTCTGGTTAGCAGGCAAGTGTCTTAGCCACTATGCTACCAGAGCTCCCCGATTTTGGCTTTAGTGTCAAGTATTCAAGCAGCTCAAGACACTTAAAAGTAACTTCTAAAGCTTCACTTATACTTGCATTAGACTGAATTCTCCAATAGCCCCAGCAGCAGAAAGGTTTATAATGAAGGTTCAAGAAAAATGGTGAAAAACCATTGCTTCTCCTGCCAGGGAACAGGGAACATTCCCAACACCCAGGGTGAAGTGAGGCTGTAGGGAACATACCAGCACGAGGACAGGACTGGGCACAAGGAGGGTAAGGAGCAGAACCGCACCTCCCCCAGACAACCTCCAAAGGTCAACCCACCCAACCTCACCTCCTACAGCTCCACACCACGCACTGGACTCTCTCTCTCGTACCTTCACACCTATACCCCTACCTTTACCTATAGTACCAGCACCAGACTACCTTTGTCCCTTACAAATAAATGCTTGCTTCCCTCTTCTGAGAACCAATCAAATTGACTCATTCTTTAAGGTCTGGCTAAAGCCTCTACTTCCCTGGTTCTCCAAGCATTTCTCTCCATCTCATCCAAACTGAATCTACCACAAACTTTAGGTTAGGTGTTATCTGCTATACATGTCTTGTTTGTCCTATTCCGTTAACAGGGTTCAGAGCCCTTTTATTATGTTCTACCTCCAATATGGTGAGTAGTGTCTGGGGTCTTAAAAGCTTACAAGCAGCCATCTACGATACAACTATTGGTCTTTATTTATCTGAAATAAAAGAGAAAGACAGAAACTGAAGAATCAGAAGGATAAAGAACTGGATTAGAGGGCTGGCTCCACAAGCCACTCCCTCCTCCACCATGAGACCAGAACTAGATGGTGCCTGGCTACCACTACTAACCATTCTATCAGGGACACAATCAATGAATACTGACACAGAGGGAGAAAAATGTGAAACAGAACTTCAAATTCTTAAGAATCCAGACTTACTGGACCTATTAAGGCTAGAGGAGTCCCCAGGACTATGTCCCTGAGTTGCAATTTAAACCTTGAATTGAAACTAGCACCTGAAGTTACCTTGAAATTTATTAAGTTTATAGCCCAAAGAGTAAAGATTGTCACCCTTGTGTATTGCACTTAAAACATACATGTGTGTGTATGTGTATATATATATGTATACATATCTCAATAGAAGACCAAAGAGTTAACAGCTATTTCAAAACAAAGATGAGAAGGCTGGGGAACAGGGAATTTACAATGAAACAACTAGAACAGAAATAGCAAGAATGTTGGCACAAAATGAAGAATGTAACCAACGTTACTGATCACTATATCAGAAACTATGGAACTGGAGTGGCTTTTGCTGTATTTTCAGGCATAAAAAAATTAAGTATTTAAAAAAAAAAAAGATATGACAGAACAAGGTCAGGGCAATAAACAGTTCTACTCAACAGCAAGACATCAGAGGGTGAACAAGTAAATAGTGCACGCAACCATGAGCAGGATTTTTCAGTTTTCTGAAACTTGCTTTTTTAACAAAGGACACTTAACTTTTTAATGCTTTAAAGTACTTCCAAAATTTCTAATATCATATAAAAGGTAAGAACCGTGGCCGTAGCAAAAGAAGTTATTTTGATAGACCCTGCTTAGGAACTGTTCAAACAAGAGTTCTTAAGTGTGTGGTTTTCCCTTTGGCAAGCTACCCTTTCAGCACCACCTGCAGATTTTCAGGAGGATGGACACACTACCCTCAAATTCTAGAGGTCCTTTCTAAAGACATATAATACACCACATCTTCAAGAATTCAACAGAGGACTCCAAATTCCTATGCTGCAGAGGATCAAGATGAAGAATCTGAACAAAGTATCTTAATATGGCACCCACACGTCAAAACTGTCCAAAGCAGTTTCAGATGTGGAGGCATAGCCCTGATTGTTCACATGAGCTTAGAATTTAGTCAGGAGGTGATCCCATTCCTTTCCTCCCGCTATCGGTCAGGGTCTGTATTTGCAGAGCCCTTGACCTGTGTGTATGTATTTTGTAAGATGTTAAGAGATATTAGGCAGGGAAAAGAGAAATTTATGGTGAAAACACTTTGGCCAGTGCTGGATGAAACAAAATTAAACAGGACTCCTCGGGGCCTTTAACTTGCCAGTGGGTACTGTGGACCCCAGGAGAAAGGAAAGATCCACAGCATTCCCCTCACTCATTTGATCACAGAACCAGTTTTTTAAGAATCCCACAATACAGTGATTGGAACGACTCATCTAGTATTTTCAAGAAAGATACCGCTATTTTTTTGTGAATAGGCTTTTCTCTAAGTGAGTCATGAATCAGGCATGCAGAGGTGGACCTTACTCGAATACCCTCAGAATGACTTTTCCCTGGGCACCCCATATGAACTGTAAGGAATAATTACATTGCTATGCTTTGCAGAGTTTATTATTATTATTATTATTATCTTTAATCTTACAACTATGTTCTATATTAAACACCAAAACAGATTATCAACCCAAGTGGCCAAGCTTCAAAAGCCCTGGTGCCCTCTCAGCCTAGATGAAGGACGGACCCTCCGCTACCTAGAAAATGTGTCTCTAGTTTCTAGGCCATTATGATAAAGTCAAACCGAAGCCAGGATAAGGAATGAATGAGAGGTACTCCTTTAGCACGTCACTCCTGGAGGAAGTCCCCCTCCCCCATTAAGCACACACACTACCCATCTCTGAATCTTGATCTACCTCTTCAATAAGGGCTTTCTAAAGGAAAACTCAGAGAAACATGGGAGGTCAAAGCTGGAGCTACAGGGAAGAAAGAAGATAAGGTCTCCAAGAGGACTATTCATTCTCCATTCTCCAAAAGAGAAAGAACCCATTATAGAGCCAGCTAAAAGTCTCAGTCCTTTCAGTGAAACGGCTTCCCAGGAAAAGTGCCTCGACATCTTTACTATAAAACAATTTAATTTCCCTGTCCCATCACCTGCCACCCTAGCCCCATCCCCCAAAAACCCCACAGATTGTGGATTTCCTCTCATTCTTGGCAGAGTTACCAGAAGAAATATAATACCCCCTTTGGACTATTCCCAACAGCTGCTGGAGTAAGAGGGGGGAACTGGGAGTATCCCTCCAAAGCTGCCTCTAAAAATGACCATTCCCCCTTTCAAACCACACAGCCAGTAAGCATAAGACTGCCTTTTTTCCACCTCCACCTCAAAAAGCAACGGTGACCCCTAATCCAAAATATTTGCCGTTAGCCCTCCATTCCCCTCAACTTGACTCAGCTAAAGCATCTGTGCAGTAATTCCCCATTCTATGTCTTTCCTAAAACATGTATTTCTTGAAATAACCCTCTACTACTTCACAGGACTAGTATTTTTTGTTTAATTCACAAATTTCCAAGTTGTTATCAAACTCCTATTCAATGTCATTGCCTTGTCTCTTCCTACTTCTCCCAATGCCACACTTCTCAGATACACACAGCCATGAAAAACAAAACTCTGTGAACAAATTCGGCAATGGCTACACTGCAACCTACCCCTTTGCCCCTACCCCAGCATCAGCACACACTAAATGCTCTTCAATTCTGTCTAGAAAGCCCCATCAACACACAACAGAGAGACATACAGTTAGCCTTCACCCTCTCAGCTGAGACCACCAACAAAGAAGTTCACGAATGTCAACTGGGGGCAAAGGCAATACCTCTCAGTGCTAAGGACAAAATGACAGAGCCTCCAGCATCATTCCCTCAAGGTGACAGTCCGGGTTGAGTGAAGAGCGTGAAAACCATACAAGAGCTGGGGAAGAAAATATAATGTAAGGAACGATTTGGAATTAAGAGCAGAAGGCAGAGGGATGAACTGGCTGACCCCAAATGTCTTTTCCATCTCTGACTCCTATGATTCTTTGACCTCCAATTTTGTGCTACGGACAAGGAATGGAAAGTCAACAGACATGGTGATGTTTTGAAAGAGCCTGGCAGTCTGCTCTTGTCATTTAGGGGCCTTTGCATGTATTTTTTAAGGTGTCTTCAAGCCCTGTCTTCATTTCACAGTTGTCACCTTTCTCAGCAATTTGAGCTCATGTCAAATACCAAAAAAGAAAGAAAAGAAGAAAGAATGTGCTGGCAATTAATTGTGGGCTAAAGAACGGCAGGCACAGGGGCCCATTGGGTGGCCTGGACTCCCAGGGAGGGCGATATGGACAGTCTGGATACAATGAACAAATGACTCAAAGATGAGACAAGACAGTCAAACTTCTAACAAAAGGTCAATTCTTTCTCCAGACAGTCTCATGCTTGGTTATAGGTGAAACTCTTGAGCAATCACACAATTCAGGATTCATAAACATAACCTGAATTCTCACAACCACCGTGCTTCGCTTCATTACAGGTGGTGTTCCATTGGAATCCTGTTCAACTCTGAGCAAGATTGCTGAATAGGAAGGACTCTCCTTAAGAGCAAACCAAATCTTTGGATCTTCAATCTCTTCTGATGGCCAACATGCCTAAGACAAATTCTGAAGCTTAGGCAGAAAATAATCTGTATTTCTACAGGTTAAAGTGGAGGGTATTGTGAGGTGTTTTTTTTTTTTTTTTTTTAAGGCAACTTTCATTAATTGATTAATTCAAATGTATTGGAGCCTGGTCTCATTAATTAAAAATTCAAAACCCCATTTTCTCCTCTTATTTTTATTACAGTTGATCTCATCTTAATTTTCAAAATGTATTGGAGCCTGGTCTCAAAAAGAGTCTACCTGAATTTCTCCCTGTTCTGTGGCTATGAGTTAGGAACAAACACTAATCCAGTGCCAGGGTCAACCCAGTGTGGACATTAACCTGTAACATAGTTGATTCTTTTCTATGTCAAACACTCAAAAAAATATTTTCTTTTAAATACCAGTATGCTTCCCCAAAAACCTCATCATTAGTTTGATTTCAACAACCCAAGCACAATCCCTTCACCTAAGAGTGAGGTTGCTGGAAACTGAAAGTATGGAGGGTTGAAATATTCTGAGCTTTCATTCCAACATGAAGTCATATAAAGGCAGCTTATCTTGCAGATTGTGAAGACTTTAGGCTTCTCCATGTTTCTGCCTTGAAAGTCAGGAAATCCATCCCCCACCATTCAAGTTTTGCAAGACTGTAAAGGATGCAATCAGTCTTCATATGCTTACAGTCTTGGAGGAAGAGATGTCTTCCATTCTTCTAGTTTGCATTTGGAGACTGACTGCACTGGATCGTTTCCTGCTTCCACAGGTGTATTGCTTTATTTATTTTGAGCTTGTAAACTAAACTCTACTGTTATTAACTCACAGAAATCATTAAAAATAAGATCATTCCAAATCGGCTGAAGACAATAAATACACCCACATACAAAAGCTTCCAATGAACTGGAGAACAAGTAAGTGATTCTCCTTAGTAGACAAGGCAGAAAGGTGAAGAAGAAAGCCTGAGCTACTTTAAGTTGCTAATTGTTTGCAGAAAAATCACTGTTTAGGCCTTAAATATAACCAGTCAGCAATGTCTTCTCCATTCAGTTAGGACAGGAAACTTTATGCTTTCTGGGCCAAAAAAAAATGCTCTTAGGCGCAATCATTTTAAAACAAACAAACACACTCTGCTTATCTGTGTCTATCTCACCACTCTGGACGTTAATCATCACTGAAATAGATACCCTAGTCCCCCAGCCTCAAAGAGTTTCAAGCCTACAGGACCTCGGCAGAGGAATGAATGTGCATGCCAGGGCAAACACCTCAGGAGCCTTACTCCCTAAACACCTATTGTTAATTCTAGGCAAATCTATCATAGGCTAATGGAAGAGAGAACCCAGGTACTGTCCAAAGGATAGCTGAAATTAAAATCACGTTTGAAAACATGCAAGCCTTAATCTGGGAGGAAGGGAGTCGAGGAAACTTTAATGTAAGATTATCAAGAGTATATTAAAAAAAAAAAAAAAAAGGTTTACATACACAGACCTATGTTTTTCTTTTCATTCTTTGCTCTTCTTCCTTTTCAGCATCAGGATTTGCAGACAGCACCTCTGCTCTTCCACCTGTCATCCTGTCTGTCTACTTCTTGTAGTCAGCCTACATTATAACTGATGGAGTTAAATGTCACTGTTTTGTTCTTGTGGACTTAACTAGAATAGTTCCCTTACTCTTTAGGGAAAACTTAAAAGATTTCTATATGAAACATTTCCTTCATTTTTATTATTATACTCAAGATATTTCTTCCCTCCTGGGTTTCATAAAACCTTCAAACAAAACTGATTTTAAAACCAAACGATAGACTCAAACTATCTTTGTGTTGACTTAAAAAAAAAAAAAAAAAAAAACTCACAATACCAGTGTCCACTGTTTTGGGCAAGAAGCCTAACGGGAAGCAAATTGTTTGTTTGTGGTTTTAAAGTGGCCAAAATGCCTGCAAGCACAAATATAAGACCATTAACAAATCACAAGGAACCAAAGCAGTTCATCTTACTCAATGAAGCTATGATCGGTTAGGAGCAGCCAAAATGAATGGGGACTGCCCTGGGCAGGAAGGTCAGCAAACCTTAGCAGTTGGTTTGAGAATCAAGAGGCTCTTCAACGGGGAGCATAGATCCTAAGCCCACAGGTTCTGCTGTCATGTTTCCAAAACCATTCAGGAGAGGTGGCAGAAGCTAGGCTGTGTGTGTGTATGTGTGTGTGTGTGTGTTCCCCCACGTCATCTTTCAGCAGCACCTCCAAGTCAAACCATCCCCATTTTTACTATACATAGACTACCTAGAGGAGAAGCCACATCATTCAAAAGTTCCCTTTTACAACAAATGATTGCCTACTATGTGCTGAATACTGCGGTAAGCTTTATGTTACTGAGCAATGTTATTCTCATCTTCATAGATGATACATCTCAGGTCCAGTGGCTACTGATAAAATGGAGTTTTGTGTTGTGCTTATAAAATATATCCTATTGTTCAAGTTCGTAATTAATTAGCCCAAAGCAGTTACCACAGCCCTGCTACTCTCCAAGCTTCCTTACTCTCACTGTCCATTGGGCCCAGGCTTAACTGAGGCCCTGAAGGGACTCCAGTGCATGCCCTCTCCCTCCAGGGATGACAGCCACCTCTCTCAGGGGCTTATCACGTCTCTGCAGCTGTCCAGAAACAGACCACACTGGTACGCACTCCCTCCACCTGCTGTAACACGCATAACTTCTCCCCTCAACCCAGAAAACACGAGCAGTGACCCTGCTCTTTATCAAGTGCTGTGGTAAAACAACTTCCCTAGAAGGCTAGAGACACTTCAGCCTAGGACACAGGAATAGAAGTCAAAACACACATGACTAATAAATAATAAAGTCATAATATCACTTGACAGTCTCAAAACATGCTATAAACTCATTTTCATTTTGTTAGTATTATAGAATACAGACTTGCTCCTACTATCTCTCTTTTAGGATATTTTGAAAAAGCAGAAAAAGAAAAAAAATCATTCATTCATCCCATCTCTACAAGGAGAGAAAGAAGCCAAGCTTTGGCTTGGCTTGCTTGGATTCCAATCATTTTAGCCAACTTCTCTTACACGTCAACTGATATGTTCTTTCAAAGAGTTTTTCTTGTAAAAAAGGAAGAGAGAAATATTATTTTTTGCAGGTGGCAAGACTGTATGTCCAAAAACTCCCAAGGAATCATTATTATGCAACAAAACCACACTAGAATGACTACAAAGAGTTAAGCAAAATGATCAGGCTTGATATTTACAAAAGACCTTTACATCATCAATACTCAGCTGGAAAACATACAGAAAAATAAACTGCATTCACAATAAAAACAAAGCACTTAAGGCATGTCAGAATACTAGGAATCAGTGTAACACAGGTATGTGGGAACTTTAGAGTGAAACCACAAAACTTTTGAACACAGAGGGTTTTTTTTGCTGAGGAATGGGAGTGGAGACATGACACACACACCAAAATCCAACAAAGATAATCTATCCCTAACAGATATTAAACTCTACCAAAAAGCAACATTATTTAAAATAGTGTGGAAATGGAAAATACATGAGCAGACAAAATAGAGAGTCAGATAACACACAATGACGTTGTTGGTGTTGTTAGGCGCCATCAAGTCAGTTCCAATTCATAGGGACCCCATGTGCAATAGAACAAAACATTGTCCAATCCTGGGCCATCCTATGTTTGAGCCCAGTTTCAGCCTGTGTCAACCCATCTCCTTGAGGGTCTTCCTGTTTGCCTCTGACCTTCTACTTCACCAAGCATGATGTCCCTCTCCAGTTATAGATAAGATATATGATATATATTTGTGTATATATGTATCTTACATATACATATATATCAAAGTAAGCTTTCCAAAACAAAGGGAGAATTTTTATTTAACAAAAGGAGTAGTGATAACTGGGTAGCCATTTAGAAAAATAAGTTAAATTCATCCCTTGCACCAAAACAAAAGTGCTATTGATGAAAGTGTTAAGTATTATAAAAACAAATTATAAGAAAGCCAGTGGGAAATTGAAGAGAAGATTTTTGAGGTCTACGGGAGAATTATACATTTCTTAGCTTTAAAAAGAAAAAAATTACAGGTTCTAATATATTAACGTAGGAGCTCTGGTAGCATAGTGCCTAAGGCACTGGACTGCTAACCAGAAGGCTGGCGGTTCAAACCCACCAGCCACTCCTCGGAAGGAAGGTTGGGCAATCCTACTTCCGTAGTGATAACTGCCTCGGAAACC
>NW_006921651.1:5105245-5120949 GCF_000298275.1 Orycteropus afer afer | reverse complement strand
CTGCCTCGGAAACCCAAGGAGGGGTCGCTATGAGTCGGGGCCGACTCGACGCAAATAACAACAACAACAACAATATATTAACATAAAATTTCTAAAGGATAAAAACAGTAAAGTAAAAACTGACTGGGAAAAAAAAAATTGCATGAAAGATGACAGACTAGAGCCCAATATCTATGATCCACAAGGATTTCAAATTTATAAGAAAAACATCAAGACCCTAATATTCAATGGGCAGAGACTAGGAAATAATCTAAAATAAAGAACATCTTACAGGTGAAAGAAACACATGGGAAAATATTTATCCTGGCCAGTGGTGAAAGAAATGCCAAATACCACAACTTTGAGAGATCATTACACACCCACTAAGGCAGAAAAGATTTTTAAAATTCTCATATAAATTGGTTTAATCATTCTTTCCAAAGAATGTAATTTGGTACAATCGCTTTGAAAAGCATAACCTTTGACCCAATAATGCGAATACTGGGAATTTATCCTGAGGAATTAACTCAAAAAGACATATGTATTGTATGGTATGTGAATTATCTCTCAATAAACTTATTAACAAGAAGTGTGTTAAATTACTCATTTCATTGTTAGCTATAATAGGAAAAGGTGGACACAACATAAAAGTTCACCATTAGAGGAATTTTAAAAATCTTATTATGATACACCCTACAAACACTGAAAATGCACTTACTCTGTTAGGATCAGTAAGGTAACAATTATGAGGGGGGCACGTGTGCAATTGAATTTTTCAAAGTGAAAATAGTTGTCTAGAGGTGATGGTATTATAGTTTATCTGTACAGAAAAAAAAAAAAACTGTAATGTTCTAACATTGTATTAGAGCTATCTTTTTTAAAACTACAATTGGATGGAGTATGGCTCATTCTGGGGAAAAAAAAAAACTCACTACCAACAAGTCGAATACGACTCATCCGAGTCATAGCAACCCCTCCTTGGGTTTTCGAGGCAGTATCACTACGGAAGTAGATTGCCCAATATTCTTTCCCAGAAGTGCCTGGTGGATTTGAACCACCAGCCTTCTGGTTAACAGTCAAGTGCCTCAGGCACTAGACCACCAGCATAATTTTCTCTCAGTCCTGCTGAACAGCTTAAGTGGGTTCGGGTAAATTTTCCACTCATAGGTCTCAGAGCCTACCCCAAACAGGTCAAACTGCAATTCAGGAGCCTTTGTACACAGCCTAGAACTAATCACGCAGGCACCCTTTTTTGTGTAGTTCTGCCTGTGTAAGTCATAAACTGTGATTGGCATGTGGACCAAGGGCCTTTTTTCCCCCCTTTTTGGGTGTGAGCCCTCTGGCTACTTTAGACATCACTTTTTCCCATATTCGACTTTATCTGAGCCCTGAAGCTTTACAATCTTTGGGAAGAGGGGAAGATGAATGTCCACACAACTATTCGGATAGACCACAGAATGGATATGGGTCCTAGACCTGGGCTGGAAGAGGCGTCCAAGGCATGAAGGAACCACAGACCAGCCTGGCTCCTCTGGGGCTGAGGAACCCGGCCAGTCAACGTCTGCGGAAAGTCACAAGCACAAAGCTGAAGAAGTGCTTAAGATAAATGGTGAGGAGCCGCCCACGGGGGAGGGTGCTGACTGCGGGATGCTCTTGGGAGGCTTCCTCGGACGGAGGCCTCGGGCAGGAGGGTGCTCGGGGAGGGGTCTCGGAGGAGGCCGGGCCCGGCCTCGGAATTCCGGGTACGACACGGCCCCAGGCCGACCAGGCCGCGGCGCCCCGCCCTTTCCCGGGACGCGGGCCGGCCCGGGGCGGGGAGCGGGCGGGCAAGCGGGCGCTTACAGGTCGGTGCCGAGCCGCGTGAAGCCGGAGTTGAGCGAGGCCCGGGCTATCCGGCGCCAGAGCAGGTCACAGCTGGTGAAGCGCCACAGCCAGCGGCACACCTGGGCCAGGCGGCCGAGGGCCCGCATGTCCAGGTAGGAGCAGACGAGCAGCAGCAGCTCCTCCGGCAGGCGCCAGAGCGCGGGCCCCGAGGCAGGGCGGGCGGGTAGCTCCCGAGCCGCCGCCTCCTCCTCGGCCGCCGCAGCCATGGACGACCCTGTCTCCACCTTGCCTCCCCACGCGTGACCCCCTCGTCCCTGTGCTCTCCCCGGCCTTCCGTCCGCCCGCCGCCCAGTCCTAACTCTCCTTTCCCCCTTCTCATCCTCCCGCCCCGACCCTGCGCTCCCCTCATCTCCCTTCACGGCCCTTCTCGCCCCTTCCTCCTCGCTGCCGCCTCGCTCTCCTTCCTCCCCTGGCCCTGCCCTCGCTCCTGCCTCGGCCCCCAGCCCCGCTGCCTCCTTCGCCTTCTGCAGACCCGACTTCCCTTCCGCCTCGCTTCCTCTTCCGCCTTGCCTTGCGCCCGCTTTTCCCTTCCCCTTCCTTCGCTTCCCCCTCGCAACCCGCCCTTCCTGCAGTTTCTTGGCCTCCCCACCCTCGCCCTCGCCGGGCCCGCCGTTCCCAGGGAGTCTCAAGCAGCCCTCGCTGCCCATGAGCAGCCGCGGGGCCGGCCCGACGCGGAGCCGATCCCGATCCGCCGCCGCTGCTGCTGCCTCGGGAGGAGGCGACACCATGTCGGGCCGGGTCACATGGGACGGCGCGGGCCGAAGCCTGGGCCCGCCCCTCACACCCGCGGGCTTGGACCCGCCTCGGGGTACGGACCTGGCCCAGAAAGCGGACCCACCCTTCCTGCCCCCAACCTCGGGGCTGCGGGGAACGCTTAATGTAAGCACATGCATTCATTCATTCAGCTTGTTGGAAAGCCGGCTAAGGGCCCCGGCCTGAGGCCATACGAGAAGACTCCGCCTCCAAGAAACATCTAGTCGGAGCCCCTGCCTTCAAGAAGCGCCCAGTTGGATGGCCTTGCCTCATCTGGGAGCCCTCCTCTTCCTCAGATTTGCAGGTTCCCTCGCCTGGGTTCCCATACTGGACTATGAACCATGGTCCTGGCAATGAGCTAGTATTTTAGGTATATTCTACAATCACCTAGTTTCTGACTCCATAACCCCCAGAACTGACATCTATCATGAAATGGCAGCTAGGGCTTCTTATTAATTACCACTGAAGTGCAAATTGATTGCCCAAGGTCACCCAGGATCTCTTACCCACACCACCCCTGCTATTCACAGGAGCACCCATCAGAAGGGAGAGCTAAGAAAAACCTACTGAGTCTAGGACCCACGCTGTCCAACAAGGTTCCCACTAGCCACACGAGACTATTGAGCAATTGAAATGTGATGAGTTGCGCTATAAGCATGAAATATACACCAGGTTGTGAAGATGTATACAACAAGAACAAAGGAATGTAAACGATCTCATTAATAATTTTATATTACATATTGAAGTGATCATATTTCAGATATACTTGGGACTGAATATATGTTTTATGTAGCCACTTAAGAAATCTAAAATTGCAAATGTGACTTGAATTTGTGGTTCACTTTGTTTTTCTATTAGACAGCACTGAGCTAGGTAGGCAAGAAGATTGGGAGAGGAGGACAAAGTGTACACTTACACCCCAAATCCAGATAAGAGGGATTTGGAGGTTTTGTATGTATTTGCATCTTAAGACCCATATTTTGGCAGCGGGAATGAATGAGAAATCAGTTCTGAAAATTACTCAACATCTAGCATAGCTGAGGAGAGACATGAGGAAGACTTTACCTTTTATTACATTACTGCAGAAGCATCATGTAACAAGGTCAGACCGGAATCTGGCTTTGCCCTAGAATTACTTTTTGATCTTAGCAAAACAACAACAAAAAACCCCACCTATCTTGGCCTTTTAGTGTTCTCAGTCTGTAGTGGAGCTAATGCTTCTGCCTTACTTTCGAGGGATAAGTGAGATGATCCCTGTAAAATGCTTTGAACTTTTCTAACAAAATTCTCAATAATAGTTACAGGTCAAATCCTGTTACAAAAAATACCCTTACCACTCCCCTTCCCCAAAAAACCATACAACAAAGGCTTTGTGTAGAAAAAGATTTCCAAGCTCCAGTCAGTGGTTTACTTATTAAAAGTAATACTTAATACCAATGAATTTAGACCATCTCTTAGAGACCATTATAAAGAAATTTATTCACAGGTGTCACACTGTTAGAAGACTATTAAAATAGGCACCTTGTAGACTCAGGCAATGCCATCAATTAATATTTATTAATCTTTCTACCTTTGTGTAGTGTAAGCCACTGTGGAAGGAAGACACATGAGTACAGAATATGGTTCCTGCATTTTGTGTTTAGATTTGTGTTAGACGTGTTTGCAATTTCTGTTTGGCTATGTTTCCTTCATCCACATTGTACCTAGTCTTAACCTGACGATCGGAAAGCACAGGAATTTCTTTAATTAACCTAGCATAAATCAAGTCAGGATTAAAATACACAATCGTACAAGTGCAGCTTTCTCCATTCACAAGGGCATCAATCTGAAGAGAAAGCTGAGAAAACCTATGAAAGGGTAGACCTGTGCTATACAGCAGACGGCTATTGAACATCTGTACTGCGTCTAGTCCAGACAGGTGTATAAGCCTGGACTACACACCGCAATTTGAAGACTTGCACATGCACCAAATATAAAATATCTCATTAGTCATTTTATATTAATTATTTTTGAAGTGATACTATTTTGGATATTGTTGTTGTTTTGTGCCGTGGAGCTGGACCTGACTCATAGCGACCCCTCCTTGGGTTTCCAAGGCCGTATCACTACAGAAGTAGATTGCCCAACCTTCCTTCTGAGGTTTTGGATATACTGGGCTAAATAAGGGAGCTCTGGTAGCATTATGCCTAAGGCACTTGACTGTTAACCAGAAGGCTAGTGGTTCAAACCCACCAGCCACTCCTGGGAAAGAAGGTTGGGCAATCTACTTCCATAGAGATACTGCCTCAGAAACTCAAGGAGGGGTTGCGCTATGAGTCGGATCTGACTCGACGGCAGTGAGTTTGGTTTAGGTTTTTTGGGGGGCTAAATAAAATACACTTTTAATGTAGCTCCTAGAAAGTGTTGCCCCATGTTGCCTTCATTGATGGAGAAATTGAGTCATCATTTAAGAACATCAAATCACACCTCTTTCGCAAACTAGTGTGTGTGTGTGTTAAGTGCCGTCGAGTCGTTTCCAACTCATAGCGACCCCATGCGCAGCAGAACAAAACACTGCCCGATCCCGCGCCAGCCCCACAATCCCTGCTATACTTGAGCCCATCATCGCAGCCACCGTGTCAGTCCATCTCGTTGAAGGCCTCCCCCTCTTTCATCGACCCTCCACCCTACCAAGCATGAAATCCTTCTCCAGGGAATGGTCCCTCTTACAACATGACCAAAATAGGTGAGACGAAGTCTGGCCATTCTTGCTTCCAAGGAGCATTCTGGCTGCACTTCCTCCAGGACAGATCTGTTACTTCTTTTAGCAGTCCATGAAAGCAGTACTTTCAGCATTCTTCTCCAGCACCACAACTCAAAAGCATCTCTCTTCTTCGGTCTTCCTTATTCATTGTCCAGCTCTCACATGCATACGAGGCAATTGGAAATATCATGGCTTGTAGAGATCAGATGAATTGCTTAAGCTAGAATTTATGGTTTAATGATTTCCAAAAAAAAAGCCAAAATACTTACTATACAGACAGAAAGGCAAAACCCCTAAATTCCTGAGCATTAAAAAATCAACTAGAATTTTTCATCCATTTCCACCCACATACACAAATCCAACTTTGGATTTAAACCAAACTTGGAAAAACTGCATTACCAAATATGTATATGGGCTTCCAGGCTCCAATGTACTAGATGTGGGCCCAGGTGCCCGTCTGAGATTCTTCCACCTACGTTAATAAGGATGGCCAAAACACAGCAATCTTAGCCTTTTTAGAATCCTAACATATTTATGTGCTACCTATAGCAGCAACAGGGTGGCACAGAAAATGGTTAAGTGTAACTGTTAGCCTAAAGGTTGGTGGTTTGAATCTGCCCAGAAGCACCATGGAAGACAAATCTGGCAATCTGCTTTAAAAAATATATATATATATATGTAATATATAGGGACAGAGTATTAACAAAAAATTAACTGTGGCTGAAAAGATAATTTGTAAAGAAATTAAATACATATCTCCATGGAGGACCTAAATAGCATTTTACTATCAAAGAAAATAAATATGATAATAGTGAAAAGGAAGGTAGAGAGAGTAAGTGGCTTCAGAACATCTTTAAGTGAAGTTATCAACTCCCTTGAAGTTAATACAGTCTGATACCAAATCCAGGAATCCTAATAAAATAGTGTAGAGAGTGAAGTCTACCTTTGTTTTTGTGTAGCTTTTTATTCACAAGTTAATAAGTAAACTGAAAACACTGGGCTGCTTTAAACTTAAAATGACAAAAACGTGGAATTTGTAATATTTTAAAATTTAAGAATCAATATGAATTTCATACTGGATATGTAAAAACACTAACATTACGTTACTTTTAAAGGTAACACATAAAGTTCTTTTGTGTTGGCAAGTCCATGTCAGTGACGTGTATAACGGTGATTGTTGCAGTTACGTTACCGTGGAGTCCATTCCACCCCACGTGTGCAGAGTAGAGCTGCTTCACAGGGTATTCAAAGCTGTGACCTTTCTGAAGCAGATTGCCAGACCTGTCTTCCGAGGTGCCTCTGGGTGGATTCAAACCAACCTTTAGGCTAGCAGTTGAACACTTAACCATTTTCTGTGCCACCCAGGTACTATTGCTACTATAGGTAGCACATAACATATGTTAGGATTCTAAAAAGGCTAAGATTGCTGTGTTTTGGCCATCCTTATAAATATAGGTGGCAGAATCTCAGATGGGCACCTAGGCCAACATCTAGTACACTGGAGCCTGGAAGCCATTGACTAAGCCTGCAGGGTCCCAGCCTTTAAGTTTGGGAGTAGGCAGATTAAACAGGGGAGTTATTCTGAAATGAATGAGAGGGAGAGAATTTTGTTAGTGACAGTTTTCAATACATTGACTCAGATGCTTACAATTATTCCTCTATAATAATAACATCTTACATTTATTTAGCACTTAATGTATGTCAGTCACTATCGTAAAATCTTTCCATGTATTGTCTCACTTATTCTGCTAAACAACTCCATGGGGAAGATACTATTCTGAACTTCTTTTTTCAGAAGATGAAACCGAAGCCTGTGGTCACATGGTTATTAAGTAGCAGAACAGGTATCCAATCCAGATGGTCTGATCCCAAAGCTTGTATTCTGAACTGTATCTTCGCCATACATGGCAGAAAAGGGAGTAAGGCATTGAATTCACGGTCTTCTAGATCCCCTACAACTCATTGTTGTTGTTGTTGTTATGTGCCATCGAGTCGGCCCCGACTCATAGCGACCCCTCCTTGGGTTTCCAAGGCAGTATCACTACGGAAGTAGGATTGCCCAACCTTCCTTCCGAGGAGTGACTGGTGGGTTTGAACTGCCAGCCTTCTGGTTAGCAGTCAAGTGCTTTAGCCACTATGCTACCAGAGCTCCTCTACAACTCATAGACACACCTAATATACTTTGCCTTCGAGCACCAGGCAGTTTTACTATATAAATAAAAGCTGCTCCTGAGTGACTATAATAGTCCCTGTTCTTCTCTCGTTTACTGTTAATCAAAGATCCTCAACCTCTTAATGATTTCCATAATCTTTTTGCAAAACTTTAAAGGTATTTGTAGGAACTAATAAATCTTACAAAGGAACATTTTACCTAAAGTTCAGTAATTCCTTCCTTTTGCTTCAGCTTCATTTTCTTCTGTTAATTTAAGTAATAATAATTTGTTGTTGTTGTTGTTGTTATGTGCCGTTGAGTCGGACCGACTCATAGCGACCCCTCCTTGGGTTGCCGAGGCAGTATCACTACGGAAGTAGATCGCCCCATCTTCCTTCCGAGGAGTGGCTGGTGGGTTTGAACTGCCAGCCTTCTGGTTAGCAGTCAAGTGCCTTAGGCACTATGCTACCAGAGCTCCTAATAATAATATATATATGGTATTATAACATGAAACTTCTTCTGTAAATTTGTCTCTATATGTATATATAGAAGGAGGTTTTGTAGAATGATGCTAATTATGGTTATTTCCAGGTGATAGAATTTTTGGATTTTACTTTGTTCTCTTCTATACTACTTGATTGTTGTTTGTTTATTTGTTTTTTAATGAAAAGCATGTATCCCCATTACAGAACCAATAAAGTCTTTCAACAAAGAAATAAAAAGTTATTATGGTCTGAACACACCATGCACAAGAAAGTTGGAGATTTAAATCTTAGATCATTGCCAGAGTTTTTAACTAGCCACCCAAGATTCTTTAATTCTTATTTATCCTACTTAAAATATGTGTCATGAAATAGTAAAATGAAGGGCAAGTTAGGGTATTATAAAGGAGAAGGAATAAGAGGCCTCACAGTAAATGCTGTCTCTGGAAACATCTGAAGTTCTCATAAATAGAAGGATAGAGTCGAAGACGTTTTCAGAAATCATCTATCAGGTTGATAGTTTACATTCTGGAATCCTGTTAGAACCAAAATCTGCTGTGTTTTTATATGAATCCACGTTTACCATTTCCAACGATAAAATACTTTTAGTTCATATAAAGCCATTTAAAGCAAGTGCTGTTTACAAATAGTTACTTTATGCAGAAGAGAAAGGACTGAGGAAATATGACAGAAGGCTAGAAACAGTTGATGAGAGATGGAATTAGGAGGAGTGCTTTTTGCTGCCGCTGTTTTATACATGTCTACATTTTCTAAGCTTTTTGCAGTGAGCATATGTTACATAATAATTAAAAAAAAACCTCAGCGGTATTAACAAATATAAAAACAAATTTGATTGAATTAAGCTGGTTCATTTTGATGTTTTTAAAGACCATTTCAGCAATCTCCTGTACAGAATTCCAAATAACAGATACAGGTACTTCACTCTCAAGGAGATGGAGCCTAACTCTCCACTCCTTAGATGTAGGCTATACATAGTTACTTCCTTCAAAAGTGTACACTACAGAAAGGGGGAAAAAGAGTAACTGTACAGGGGAGAACCTGACAAACACTGCCTCAGCCAGGTGATCATTGTCGTCATAAACAATAAAACATGTTGATAGTGTGTACCTGCACCAGCTGCATCCTCCTCTGACCTCCTCTAACTTCACAAGGGGGGACATAATCACCCTCAGCAACACAAGGCTGATTCCTATGAGGCGAAAGCCAGACATGCCACCACCCTCCAACTTTCTTACCAATTCTGGCACCAACCATTCCCTCGCATGGCACTCACTACTTCTCTTCTGTATTCGATAATTCATTGCAATGGCCACACAGAACTCAGACAGTACTCGTGATTATGGGGTTCATTAGGGAAGTAACAAGTTACAATTCAGGTTCAGGAACGCTCAGGATAAAATTCTTCAATCAAGACAGCTTCCCTTTGGCAACACCCAAAGACGTGCCTCTTTTAGCTCTGCCTACTGCTGAGGTGCACCCCTCTCCACCAGCAAGCCTCCTGCCCAAAGGCACTCAGTTTCTCACTCTGTGAGACAGCAGGCCTGCCACTCTGTCTCATGCTGGTCTCTCAGTTCTGCTGCCATTGTCTCTCTACTGGTCTCTCTACCAACGAGGTCCAACGCAGGGAACTCAGGTCCAAGGACATACTCCACTCCACCTCCAGCCCTTCCCTCTTGATGGCAGTGACATTCCCCATTCTGCCTCTAGGACAGCTCACTTTAAGCCTAGCAGAATGACAAAGCTGACCAGTCCCAACGTTAAGGTTCCATACACCTTATTTCCATGGTTCCACCCCTACAAGAGTGCCATCCTTATTTCTATTACTAGCTAACCAATCCCCTAGGGAGCCACAAGCACCTTACATTTGCATAGTTCTACCTGGTAATCAGGTGGGAGTCACAAAGACCATGGCTAGGAGAGCCGTACCAGGTAATTCACTGCACTGCAGTACTTGTGATAAGATGTGCTGAAAATGGCACTTTATCTCTGGGGTGTTCTCCCAAAAACACATAATCCTAGTCTAATAATGAGAAAAACATTAAAAAAAATCCCAACTGAGGGATATTTTACAAAATATCTGACGAGTACTCGTCAAAACTGTCAAGGTCATCAAAAATAAGGAAAAGTCTGAGAAACCATCACAGACCAGAAGAGACAAATAAGAGATGATGATTAAATGTGAAGTATATTCTGCATGGGATCCCAGAACAGAAAAAGGATATTAGATTATAATAAATAAAGAGATCTGAATAAAGTATGGACTTTAGTTAATAATAATGTATCAATATCAGTTCATTAAATGCAGCAAATGGGTCATACTAAGGGAACTCTGGTGGTATAGTGGTTAAGGCATTTGGCTGCTACAGTGGGTCTAACTCACCAGCCACTCTGCAGAAGAAAGATAGGACAGTCTGCTCTGCCAAGACTTACAGCCTTGGAAACCCAAAGGGGGTCGCTATGAGTCGGAATCAACTTGATAGCAGTGAGTTTGGTTTTTGAGAGTTTGGGGCCATACTAATGCATGATAGTAATAATGGGGAAAACTGGGTGCAGGGTATATGGGAACTCTATACTATTTTCAGGAGCTCTGGTAGCAAGGAGCTCTGGTAGCATAGTGCCTAAGGCACTTGACTGCTAACCAGAAGGCTGGTGCTTCAAACCCACCAGCCACTCCTCGGAAGGAAGGTTGGGCAATCCTACTTCCATAGTGATACTGCCTTGGAAACCCAAGGAGGGGTCGCTATGAGTCGGGGCTGACTCAATGGCAAAATAACAACAACTAACAACATACTATTTTCATAATTTTTCTGTAAATCTAAAACTATTGTAAAAAAAATTATTTTTGTATAGTTCATTTTAGCCTTCTGTGATTTTACAGAAAATCTTTGCAAAAATTGACTGTAATGCACCTGATAGCATGGTTTCTTGAGTTATTCAGGTTAATGGTAGTATGCAACCCTATCCTGTCATCTCATATGCAAAAGTAAAAAAAAAATAAGTGCCCATGAATCAACTTCAACAAAAACTATTTCTTAAGGTTTCTAGTCATCCAAATGCACAGCTATACTAGGAAGATTCGTTTTCCCAAGGGTTACATAACATCATTAAAGACACTGTTCTGACTTTACAACTGTAAAAACCTAACATTTCCAATCACGAATTTTTATATAAATTCTATATATGTCTTTGAAAAACTGGTGGCCTAGCTTCCAGCATCACAGCAACATATGAGCCACCACAGTACAAGAAACTGTCCAAGATTTCACTTCACTTGGATCCACAAGCAATGCCCATGGAAGCAGCAGTCAAGAAATCAGATGACATGTCGCACTGGGCAAATCTGCTGCAAAAGATCTCTTTCGAGTGTTAAAGAGCAACGATGTCACTTTAAAGACTAATGTGTGCATGACCCAAGCCATGGTATTTTCAATAGCCTCATATGCATGTGAAAGCTGGGCAATGAATAAGGAAGAGGGAAGGAGAATTGCTGCCTTTGAATTATGGTGTTGGCGAAGAACATAGAATATAGCACGGACTGCCAGAAGAATAAATAAATCTGTCTGGATGAAGTACAGCCAGAATGCTCCTTAAGACTTCACCTCTTATACTTTGGTCATGTTGTCAAGAGGGACCATTCCCTGGAGAAGGATATCATGTTTGGTAAAGTAGAGGGTCAGCGAAAAAGAGGATTGATTGACACAGTGGCTGCAATGATGGGCTCAAGTGTAGCAATGATTGTGAGGATGACATGGGACCAGGCAGTGTTTTATTCTGTTGTACATAAGGTCTCCATGACTCGGAACCAACAGCACTTAACACCATCATCATCGTAACACGTGTGTATTAATATAGATTTTATATGAGTATATATAGACACCCGGAAGCTCTGGTGGCATAGTGCTAAGGCATTTGACTGCTAACCAGAAGCTTGGTGGTTCAAATCCACCAACCACTCCTTGGAAGGAAGATTGGGCAATCTACTTCCCTAGTGATACTGCCTCAGAAACACAAGGAGGGGTTGCTATGAGTTGGATCCGACTCAAAGGCAGTGAGATATAGACACCCTGGAGGCACAGTGTTTAAGTGCTCCGCTGGTAACTACCACTAGACAGAAGAAAGGTGGCAGTCTGCTTCTGTAAAAATTACAGCCTTGGAAACCCTATGGAGCAGTTCTCTTGTCCTATATGGTCTCTATGAGTAGGAATTGACTTAACGGCAATGGATTTTTGGGTATTAGTATGTCTATAATAGATAGAAAAGCAAGAAAGGGGATGGGCAGAAGAGAGATATAAAATGTAACTTTGAGGAGAAGGCAGATTTCCAGATTTGCCAGTTAGTAATGCTTTCAGATTAGTCAGTCTTCGATAGCCTTCTTTGTATCAATATGTGATGTTCAAAGAGATTTTGAACGAAATGTAGGACACACCATCAGCATTAGAATCTAAATTCCTCTGTTGCCATGGGGCAGTAGAATGTGATTGTTATTTTTCAGATCTATGCCAGTCAGAAGGCTGGGTCATTTGGCAGCACATGATGGAAGGTATGAAAGTTAAAGATGAAGGGAACCGTGAAATCCTGTGACTTTCATGATCACCTGACTTTTCACATTGCTTTCAGATTCTGATTCTTTATAAAAACCAAAAACAAACCCACTGCTATCAAGTTGATTCCAACTCACAGCAACTCCCCCAGGGTTTCCAAAGCTGTAAATCTTCATGGAATATATATCCTAAAGAAGTGAGAACCAGGACAAGAACTGGCATAGGTATACCAGTATTCATCACAGCACTGTTTACAATCACCAAAAGATGGAAACAACCTAGGTGTCTATCAGCTGAAGAATGGATAACCAAACTATGGTACATACACACAATGGAATACTATGCAACACTAAAGAATAACGTGGAATCTGCAAAACACCACATAACATGGATGAACTTGGAGGACGTTATGCTAAGTGAAATAAGTCAATCACAGAAGGACAAATATTGTAAAAAATCGGAAAGGTTTAGATATGGAAGGAAATTTTCTTTGTCGGTTACCAGGGGTGGAAGGGGAGGGGAGAGAACACTATTAGATAGGTAGAGACAAGTATTGCTTTGGGTGAAGAGAAGGACAATGTACCAAATATGAGTGATCAACATGGCGGCATTGAGGAAAAGGAAGGCATAGAGAGGTATATGGGAGGTACAGACAACAAAGGTGAACCCTTTTGCACATACAGTACTGCATTGTCGGTGAAGGCAAACATGGCTATACAGGTGGATAGATGGGTGGACAGGCTGAACTATTAGGTATGTCTATGCAGCAGGGAGTGTGCCCAAGACCATGTATAGGGTTGGCAGACAATGTTTCTACAAGTGTATTGCTCTGTTCTGTATTGCCAGGTGTATTGTAGAGCTGACAAGGGACAAGGTTGTAGTCACTTCTTGGGCACAGCCAGCTACCCAGAGGGACCGAGTAGTTGAACCTGTGGGCTCGGGACCATAGTCACAGAGGACATCAAGCTGAATTGGCATAACACATTACACAAAACATTGTTCCACCTCCCACTTTGGCGAGTAGCTACTGGAATCTTAAAAGCTTGCAAGCAGCCATCTAGATGCAATGATGGGTCTCTCTTCATCCAGAGCAAAGAAGAATGAAGAAAACCAAAGATTTGTCAAAATAATTATTCCAAGCAACTGGTACACCATACAATCCTCAGCCTATACAGCTTTGAGACCAGAAGAACTAGATGGTGCCCAGCTACCATTGTCCACCACTCGAAGGGGAATCTATGTAGGAGATCCTGGATAGAGTGGGAGAATAATGTGGAACAAAACTCAAAATCATTTGGAAAAAAAGAAAAGAAAAAAGAAGGGATCAGGTTTACTGGTCTGAAAGAGCCTGATGGAACCACTGAGACTATGGCCCCTAGCTGCCCTTCAGGTCTGGAATTGAACCCTCACCTGTGGCTTCCAGCCAAACAAAAGACAGGCATATGAGCTGAACATTTACACTAGGTACGTACACTCCCTGGAGAGAACATTCATAGGCGAACAGAAGGGCTGTGTATGCTCAGGGAGACAGCTGAGGGGGCAGGAATGCATGGAGGGAAGGACACAGAGGAAAGGTAACTATGGGGAAGAAGTGGGAGGGGAGCTGTTGCCTTGTGGGAAATTGTAGTCAATGTCATGAGACAAAGTGTATGTGAACTGCTGTATGGAAAGTGAATTTGCTCTGTAAACTTTCACCCAAATCACAAATAAATAAATAAATAATCTTTATGGAAGTATATTGCCTCATCTTCAATCGCCTGGAGCAGCTGATGGGTTTGAACTGCCAACCTTCTGGTTAGCAGCCACTGCACCCCCAGAGCTCCTTGATTATTTATAAAACGTCATAATAAATAAATGTGGTCATAACTAAGATAGCATTTCCTTGAAGGCACAAACATTGAAGTACTCGGCTACCAGCTAAAAGGTTGCAATTCAAACGCACCAGAGGCACCTTGGGAGAAAGGCCTGGCAATCTGCTTCCAAAAGGTCATGGCCATGAGAACCCTGCGGAGGCCAGCATGACTCAGTGTATGGGCCACCATGAGTCAGCATCAACAGCACACCCACCATGACTCAAGAAAGGACAGGTACAAATGTGGTATTACGAGTTCTTTTCCAAGAAAAGAGTTAAGAATTCAGTTCCAGAAAAAGAAAAAAATTCTCTTAAGCTTTTTCAGTTATTCTAGGGGGAAAAAAAAATCCCAGATTACATGTAAAATTCTTATTTATGGTTGTATAATTATTAATAATACTATGTGATAACGCCTAACGTCAAGTAAACTTTTTCATTTGAAACATTCATAACACTGGATGAAACTACAGGATACAATTTTTTATCTTGTCCTAAGTTCTGTGTCCTATTGATGTAATAAACACAAAAGATAACTTTTTTGGAGTATCATTCAATTAATTCTTTTGAACAGATGGTAGATTGTGCTCAGTTGTTAAATATAACCACAAGTTTGGATGTAATGGAATAAGGTACGTCTTATGTGATTTTTTTTATTTTGACTTTAGAAAAATTATACACACACACACACACTAAATAAAAAGCAACAGCAATTATGGCCCTTGGACCAAAATTTAACTTATTTTAAGAAACTATGTCACTGCTTCTAAAAAAAAAATCACATTCCGTATAAAGGGCTTTTCCCTTTTTCTCATAAAAGCCATTTTCAAACACAGATAGGGAGATGAATGAGAAAAATTCCCTATGCTTAAAATCCACCATGGAGAGAGAAGCAGGAGGAAGTCCAAGCTAGTCCTTGGGGATTTTCCCAGGGTCAGTAGATTGACCTGGAAACAAGGAGTGCAGCTTGAGCTCTTCTCCTCCCTTTAGCAACGCAAGCACTGGTCAGAGAAGTTTCCAAACACATGGAGTTTAGTGAGACCACCTGTTCCTAACACAGGACAATGGCCACTAGACCACCAACTCTGTTGCTTCACGTCAACACCAGCTCTCCATCACAACAGATGACAAGTTTCCACTAGAAGAGTGTTCCCGGAAAAGGGTGAACAAAAAGAAGCTAAAGTTCACATCTGCAATAGAACCTCATAAATTAGTAAAATGGACAGATTAAAAAGCTGACACTAAAGTCAGTCTACTCTGTGCACAGAGTAGCAGGCTGGAAGAGCAGGAGAAAGGGGTA
>NW_006921651.1:5100428-5102185 GCF_000298275.1 Orycteropus afer afer | reverse complement strand
CGAAAGAGGGGGAGGCCTTCAAGGAGATGGATTGACACGGTGGCTGCGATGATGGGCTCAAGTATAGCAGGGATTGTGGGGCTGGCACGGGATCGGGCAGTGTTTCGTTCTGCTGTGCATGGGGTCTCTATGATTTGGAAATGACTCAATGGCACTTAACAACAACAACAACAAAGTCAGTCTGAAAATAGAAGCAAATTATAATCACAGAGATTTCAGCCTTTAGTAAGATAGAGCTAAGACTTTAAATCCTTACTTGGCAAGGATGTGGGCCTCCATTTACGATGGAGCCACCAAGAAGCAGAAGACCTTTTGCCCAGGTACAACTTCAATCTTATGCATAACCAAGCTTAGTGGATGTAGGGCATACCTTGGGGGATGTAATCAATAAGTCTTTAAGATCTCTATCTCTTGGACCACTCAACTGTAGGAGAGAAACCACTATGATCAGGCCCCACAGTTTGCCTAACTCTTTAAAGAGTTGAGGTCAACCTGAAGCTCCAATTCCCTGCTTTTAGTCTTTAGTCATGTATGAGGTAGTATGTTGAATTAGTATTTTAATAAAGGTGTAAGCAGGTAAGTCTTGACAATTCATGATGAGACTGACAATTATCAAGGAAGTAATTGAAAATGTTGGCATCATACGAATTCCATAATGCTGATTTAAAAAAAAAAAAAACAACAGTAAACCCATATAGAAAAACCATTCAGAAAAACAATTTAGAAAACTAAGTTTAACAGATTTTTCAAGAGCCTCTGATGTTGCAATTAAAGTCACTATTCCATAGAACCCAAGATAGAGTCATAGACACAACCTAAACAGAAGCAAGCCAGGGACAGAAAAGAAGTGTTTGGAACAAGAGTCTCCTGAACTAAATAAATCGTGGAATATTCATAGAAAAGAATAATAACCAGCTGTTGAAAAGAATGAAGACAATCATATGCTTTGCTATAGAAAGATCTCGAATGTAACGAAATGCAACGCACTGCCATGGAGTCCGATCCGACTCATAGCGACCCCTTTTTGGGTTTCCGAGGCAGTATCACTACAGAAGTAGATTGCCCAACCTTCTTTTGGAGGAGTGGCTGGTGGGTTTGAACCGCCAGTCTTCCGGTTAGCAGCCAAGTGCCTTAGGCACTATGCCACCAGAGCTCCTAGATCTCTGATACATATGATGTGAAAAAAGCAAAATGCATTCAGTGTGTCTTTTGTAAGGGAAAACTAAATGTGCTTTGATTTTTGTACATGCCAAGTGTCTCTGGAAAGATACACAAAAACCTTGTACTTATGTTTGCCTCAAGGAAGAGAATTGGGTGAATGGGGGACAGAATTTCTCTTATTATACACCATTTTGGGAGCTCTGGTGGCACAGTGCCTAAGGCATTTGATTGCTAACCAGAAGGCTGATGGGTTTGAACCACCAGCCACTCCTCAGAAGAAAGACTGGGCTATCTACTTCCGTAGTAATACCGCCTCGGAAACCCAAGGAGGGGTCACTATGAGTCAAATGGACTTGACAACAGTGAGTTTGGTTTGGTTTTTCTACACCATTTCATACCTTTTAAGTTTTAAAGTATTAACTACTCACGTGTATTACTTATTAAAAATAAACATTCTCTCTAAAAAATGTTGTTGTTGTTGTTTGCCGTCGAGTCGGCCCGACTCATAGCGACCCCTCCTTGGGTTTCCGAGGCAGTATCACTACGGAAGTAGGATTGCCCAACCTTCCTTCCGAGGAGTGGCTGGTGGGTTTGAA
>NW_006921651.1:5046781-5100328 GCF_000298275.1 Orycteropus afer afer | reverse complement strand
AACCTTCCTTCCGAGGAGTGGCTGGTGGGTTTGAACCGCCAGCCTTCTGGTGAGCAGTCAAGTGCCTTAGGCACTATGCTACCAGAGCTCCTCTCTAAAAAATAGGACTCTCTAAAAAGTGAAAGGGTATTTAAAACAAACAAACAAACATGTTTTGCATAAATGGAAGAGGCCATAAATAAATTGCCATTACTTTGCAGTAGAAAGCGACAGTGGAGAGGCAGAGATAAAGAGAGAGAGAAGAATGGGACTTGGCAGTGTGTTAACTGAGATGTCAGGGTAAATAAAAATTAATAGCCAGACTGTGAAAATATGATACTGACTGACAGAAATAAAAAGAATAAAGTCCTTCCCATTACATTTAGGTAAATAGTGTTTTGTTAGGAAAAAGACTAAATGGAGAAAATACAGAAACTTAACTAAAAATTATGAAAAAGAATATAATTTGTGAGGTAAAGTTTCAGAATGTCGTATAGCATCACAGTACAAAGTACAAATAGGCTCCACCAGATCCAGAAGTCAGGAAAATAAAATAAATGATCACATGAGTTCCATCGGGCCCAGAAGTCAGTAAAATAATTTCAATTTCTTTAAACCTTGACACACACACACACACCCAATAACGATACACACAGAGAGAGACACACACCAGAAGCAGCCTTTCAGACCACTGAAATAATTCTGGACTTTTATGACTGTTTCTTTTTTAGGGGTCATTCTTTGCATTTTTACTGTCCTAAATTTACCTCTTCAAGTTACAGCAATGCAGTTTGAGCTGTCTTTCTCTTTTAGTTTTGTTTCCAACCAAATCTTTTGTACATTTCTGGAATTTAAGCCACCTCAGTTACCGCTCCTTATCTGTAACACCATTGCTTTGAGGGATTAAAGCAGGTTTCTTGTAATACACTTAGATCAAGAGTTATCTGAGTTGAGAAGAATATCCTGTTTGAGTTGGTGATGGGGAATCTTTTTTTTTTTTTAATTTATTTATTTTTTTTGATCTTGAGTTGTTTTGATTTCCCTTGAGAGCAGTAATCTTCAGCAAGTGATATTTTTAAAAAGCCCCAAACCCACCACAAAACATTCCAAGTGATTTTAACTGCTGAATGAGGTTGGGCTACCTGAGTGATTCTCTCTCTTCTCTTCTTTGGCAGAAAGGATTAGAAACCTCCACAGAACTTGCTCTCTATTAAAGTGGAGTGCTGTGCATTCATTGGCAAGAGGTGAATTGTTTTCAGATTACATGCGAAAGAGTGTGTGTGTTTCTTTCCCACATCAAAGACTTGGATGGAAGCAGTTCTGAGTATAGCCAGGGATGCAAGAATTGGTGCTAAAGTGATTAACAAAATTGCTTTCCTGCAAAAGAAGCACAAAACATTACCTAGGGATTAGAGGAGGAGAGGGCAAGATTAAAGGTGATGTTGAATTTTTGGTGGAATATCTTATCCATCTTTTTCAAATCATGCTTCAAGGATTCTGTGGCCCCTCCTTAAGAAAACCTGAACAAATCAAAGTCTTGCTTTCTCAAGTTTGTACACAGGGGCGCTGACAAGGTAAAATTAAAACGACTAAAATAAGCAGCCCTTACCACGTAGCCTCTGTATCTTTATCTCTCACTACAATACATTTTGAATGTATTTTATTCACCACACACCAACAACTCCATTGATGAAAGTCTCTTTCATTTGTAATTGGTTTGTGTGTCCACCTGTTAGGCTTAAATGGTAGTGTCGTATAAAATTTCTGGGGTTGTTATTGTTGTTTTGTTTCAGTAAATCTTGATTAGTGTAGCACCCCTTTTTAAATGTATCTTTCATAGTCAAAGCCTTTATCTAGCCTAAAAGCTAAAAAGACCATAGAACCTATATGCTAAATAGGGAAAGACAGATTATACAGCAAACCTCCCAACTGGTGGTTTAAGGAATTACCCGAAGGGGTATCTCTAAAATGCCCTATGATATTCTCTGTTACTTTGCATTTTTTTCCATCTCCTCGAAAAATCTAATACAATCCTCCCTTCTTCCAAGAAGTCCTCCTGACTTTAGTCTCTCAGTCAGAGGCAAGCAGAAACACATAAATACATGTAATGGTTCTTTTTGTATGAATAAACTTCTTCCTCCTTGGTTTCTTCATTTAAAACATTAAGTCCACAAAAGGAACTATATACACCTGTACATATGGATAGATGGCCAAAAGAGAGTCAGGTGAGATGTATACAGTATGATGCCATTATAGAAAAAAATTAAACACAAAACAATATCATCATTCTTTTAGTGTCATATATATATATATGACAAAAAAAAAAAAAAGAAAAAGAAAAAGAACACGTATACACCTCAAACTCATGGTAGTAGTTGTTTCCAGGAAGGAGGACAGGAAATGAGATTGGGAGTTGTGGTGAAAGGGAATTTTAACTAGCTCTATAATGTTTATTTCTTTCAAAAGGGGAAAAAAAAAACATTAAGCTAAGATGACTCACTTAAGGACAGTTAGGGAATGTGAAGTGTGTCATTGAAATGCTTGTCTAAAAAGCACAACAGAAGTTTGAGATCTCGTCTCTGTCCTCATAAATTGTTCTTTATTGTAATGTATAGATGTTTTTCTTTGTCAGACACTAATTATGTCTCATTTTCTTTATAGAACAATAAAATCTCTTTCAATTTATTAAAGAACTCAGAATAATGGTTAGTGCCCTTTTCCCCACAGTACCATTATTCTCATCAATTAATTTACTGTGGTAAATTATCTTTGTCTTTGTGTGTGCTCTGTAAAGAACAAGACACACTGAGTCTTCAGTAAAAAGAATAAACATGTGAATAAATACATAAGCGCTGTTTGCTTCCCCAAATGCAACAGTTTTGTAGAAGTTTTCATTTTGAAACGTTTCTCATAGTTGCCTATATGACTCCTTCGCTTTCAGGAGCTTGTTTAGAACAATCATTTTTTATCTGTCTCTCCCCCGGGGTCCCGTAAGGTCACTGGACATAAGATAGCTGTGAAATTTGACATTGTTCCAATTTAAATGCTTTACTCCAGCAAGTGCAAGACTGTGGACTCTTCGGTGTGGGGATTGCCACGGCCAGGCTGTTTCTGAGACGCGCCAGCCCTCCAGGCTTCAAAGCCTGCCACCCTTGATCTCACTAAAGAATGTTTTTGAATTCTATGTCCATCTAGTGGTTGCCTGCAAAGATCTACTTGGCTTTTTCTTTCTTCCTTTTCTTTCACACTTGATCAGTGAGATTCTGTTTGTGATGGGGGTTTTGCCCCCCTTGGTCTTTAATTCTTTCACAGGTGGTTTCAAAGTGTCTATCCTTAGCCACTGCTTTCTATAAACAAGCAGTTACTGATGGCTTTCCTCACGGGGCAATTCCCCTCACTTTGAAAATAGACTGTTTTGTGGACAGTAGAGTACAGTTTTTTTGATTTGTGTTGTGTGTGTGTTTTTCCCCCCACAGATGAGATTAGAGGCTTGAGGGGAGAGTTAAAGAAGGGGAGTTTTCTTTCTTTCTTTTCTAAAATAACTGGAGAGCCTTTGTGTTGTAACTGATTTCAGCAAGTACGAGAACTTTACTTATTTTACACTCAGTTGCACCTTTGGTTAAGGATGACGTGGCACCAAGTAGAAGGTGCTATGTGTTTGCTGATTTCCAGATTAACTTCAGCGTTGGTTAGGAGTTGCTCAGGTGGTAGCAGGAACTAATGTGGTTGCACACGCAAGAGATGAAATTATATAAATTCTAGCTACACATCCTGACGTGCCATGGGCGTGAGGTACCTATCTCATCACTTCCTCCCCTGTACGGGCTAAAATTTCTTCCCAGTTCTCAGTTCCTTTGATTTGAAGTTTTAGAAGGAATGAGATTCAATCCCTTATCTGTAGCAGTTGTTGGTGTTCTAGTGTTTTCATATGGATCCCAAAAGGTGAAGAGTTGATGGATTTATACTGCTCTGAATTGTGAGGAAAACATCATCATAAATGGCAGCCAAGTGTTATCACTCAGTTCCTAACACATCAACCGTGTTAGGGCATGTGTGTGTCTCGGGCCACCGTGGCCTCTAGAAAATGGGGGCACCCATTGATTAATACCTAAAAGGCGCTGCCTTTGTTCCAGCTCAAATTAAAATAACAGATGTTTGTAATACTTTAATATATTTTTTCTTTACAAATGTAATGCACTTTATTAGAATTAATTTAGAAAACATAAATTGTGTCCAGAGAGCATTGTTTGAAATAGCAAAAAAACTGTAAATAACCTAAATGTCCATCAATGAGGGATTAGTTAAAAATATAGTGATAGCATGGAAAATATATAATAATTAAAAAGTGTGAAACAGGAAAAAAAGTAACATGGAAATATGTCTAAGAAATATTAGTTAGTGGAATATAAACAAGTTGCAAATTAATATTATAAAAATTATATAGATGAAATGATGCCATATATAATCTTAGTGGGTTCAGAAATTATATTTTTATGTATAGATATAATTAAGGAAGGTAATCTAAGGGGACTTTCACCTTATCTGTAATGTTTTACTTTTTTTACAATAAGAATGTATTTATATTTTTTTACAATAAAATGTATGTCATTATATGTATATAATTCTTACATAATTAAAAAATAATCTTAAAAACCAAATAGAAAATAATTTAAAAAGAAAGAAATTACCTATACTCTACTACCCCTCCCACATAGTGTTTTGTAAATATACTTTTTAAAATTAAAAACTAGCCTCAGCTGTAGCTTAATAAAACTTTGATGTTTTTCTATATCATTACTTATTCCTCAGCAATATCGTTTTAATGGCTATACAACATTCCACTGAATATAAGATATACTATAATTTACTCAGCCAATTCCCTGTTATTAGAAACCTAACTTATTTCCAATTCTGGGGTCTTTATAAGACCAATACACATTCACATTCTTGATTTTGCTTTAAATTAGCTTATAAATTCCTGACAGTGGTAATGCTGAGTCATATGGCATATCCTTTTTATAAAAATTTTTGAACATCTATGTCTATATTAAAATTCAGTTGAAAAGAAGGATGGAAGAAAAGAAAGAAATATTGCTGCTGCTGCTGCTGCTACATACTTAAGACCCCAAACAAACTGGTATTTAATCAGTCAAGAAATTCCCACACACAATGGAAAGAGCAGCCATTGTCTGTTAGTCCCCCAACAATTCATCTTTCACCATTGACCTACTTCGAAATCTTGTGCTTAGAAAAAGAATGTGGAAGCCTCTTACTGGAAAGTTTGACTCAGTGGTACTCAGGTACTGAATAGTCTGTGGGTGAGTACTTTCAGTGTAGGTCACTGAATCCAGGACCAATCAGAATCCCTCTCATTTTGCCCACTACTGAAAGATGGTGCTACTTCTGAGGTGGAAGTTGCAGAAGCCTTTAAGAGCACCCAGGGAGCTCTGGTGGTGTAGTGCCTAAGGCATCTGACTGCTAACCAAAAGGGTAGCAGTTCAAACCCACCAGCCACTCCCCGGAAGGAAGGTTGGGCAATCTATTTCCGTAGCGATCCTGCCTCGGAAACCCAAGGAGGGGTTGCTATAAGTGGGTTTATATCAAGAGGAGGAATCATCTAGGAATAACTGATAAGGTGGTAGCTTCTCCCTCCTGAACTCTCCTAATTATGAGTTGGCACAGCCTATGCTCCCACAGAGCCTTATTAGTAATAGCAAACAAGGGTGTCCTGGACAAACTAGTTTCCCAGCTCATTCCTTACTCAGAAGACTTTTAGCCATCCATGGTCTTCATGGTCAATCCAAACCCCTTGGCCTACACCCAATGCTCTGGCCCCCATGACCCCTCTCCATCCTTATTACCCCAGTGTATAAGACCTCCATCCCATCCAAACTGACCTATTTGCTATATCCCAAACCAGCAGCATAAATTATGGAAAAACTTTTGAACGTGGAATTAGATGATCTGGATTTGAACTCTGGCACTGCTGTTTCCTCTGTAGGTGACTTTGGGCAAAGCACAGTCCTCAGTTTCCTCATCTCTAAAATAGGAATAACAAAGCCTGATTTTCAGTATGTATGTTAAACTAGACAACAGTATGTGAAAAATGTTAGCACAATGTGCAGTGTATGGCTCATGTTTGATTGTTGTTATGTGCCTTCAAGTTGGACCCGACTCATAGCAACCCCTCCTTGGGTTTCCGAGGTGGTATCACTATGGAAGTAGATTGCGCAACTTTCCTTCCAAGGAGTGGCTGGTGGGTTTGAACCACCAGTCTTCTGGTTAGCAGTCAAGTGCCTTAGGCACTATGCTACCAGAGCTCTTTTGATAGGTAACACCAAATGCCTTGTTCATCCTAACCTCTGAGCCTTTGCTCCTATCTATTCTCATTCTGGAAAAGTCCTCTCATATCTGAGTCCCACTCATTCATCAAAGCAAACTCATGTTCTACACACCATCCCCCTTGAAAGTCTCCCTATGCAAATCCCTAGCACTCCTGTTCATTTGGCATTTGTTTGTACTACCTGGTATTGGTCATACTTTTTACTGGGTATTTGTTTTCCCCAGGTAGCCTGTTAATCTAGTACCTCTTTCTTCTCCACCATTTCCCCCTTAGATAAAAAATGACCCCTTTTCCCTCCCCCTTTGCCCTATGACCTGCTTATATCAGTAGGTCAAAGATGGGCTCTAAATGGGCTCTCTCCAGGGGCAATTGTCAAGGAGCCCTGGTATCAAATTTTCTCACCAATAATCATAGCTAATGTATAGCACTTCCTAGCTTGCACCCATCATCTGTGAGGTCAACTGAACGGATGTTATTGTTATTTTCATCCTTATTTCGTGGAGGCTCAGAGAGGTGAAGTGGTTTGTCCAAGACCACAAAGCTACTGTATGGCAGAACTGAAAATTGAACTCAGATCTATTGATGGCAAAACCATGCTATTGGCCTTACATCATAAAATCTCCTTCCATATTTAACTGTTAATAAACATTGTCCCTCTTTAAACTAATACTTAACAGTTCAAGGACATTTTGGAGTATAGACGATATTGAGTGAAAAAGAATCATAGGAGATCCTGATTAGAAGAAATTTTCGGTGCTATCCTGTCACTAGAAGGTCCTCCAGCACCAGCACACCTTCCCAACTACACAGTTCATCCTCTGACAGCTCAGTAGGCGTTCTTCAAATTTAGGGAAGGTATGAATCCCTAAGCGGGTTAACATGGTGGCTGCAAAATGGGCTCAAAATACCAAAGATTGTGAGGATGGCGCAGGACTGGGCAATGTTTCGTTCTGTTACACATAAGGTTACCACCATGACTTGGAGCTTACTCCACAGCAACTACCAGCAACAGCAACAATGAGTCCCCAAGAAGCTCACCTGCAACCCAAGGCAGAGCCATGTCTCTCAGCCACTCTCAGCCACCTTGGTCACCAGCCAGGACACAGATATACTCTTTAGCCCAGTAGAAGGTCCTAAAAGTCACATGAATCTTGACTTAGCTGTTACCATAGATTCTGTTGATAACATTTGCTTAAACTCATCTGTTTTCCCTTCCCTCCCTCAGACCCCTGGACACCAAGACCAGCTTTCCTGAGTTGCTTCCAGGTTCGTTCAATCTACACTTAGGGCTCAAGCACAGCAAGGGTTGTGAGGATGGCTCCGGTCCAGACAGTGTTTTGTTCTGTTGCACATAGTGTTGCCATGACTTGGAGCCAACTTGATGGCACCTAACAACAACAACCTAACAACAACTTCCCAAGTAGAGAGCCCTGGTGGCACAGTGGTTAAAAGCACTTAGCTGCTAACTGAAAGGTGGACTCCATGGGAGAAAGATGTGGCAATCTGCTTCTGTAAAGGTTTACAGCCTTGGAAACCCTATGGGATAGTTCTGTTCTGTCCTATAAGATTGCTATGAGTTGGGATCAACTCAACAGCAGTGTTGGGTTTGGTACTTCTCAAGTATCCTGCTAGGCACTGAGGGGGGGGATAAAGTAGTAGGGTACAGAATCTTCTCTAAACCCTGTTTCCACCAAACGCTCTACTTTCTCACAACCAACAAGCCTCATGTCAGCAATAAGCCCCAAGTTGCAGGGACACTTCATGTTTGCAATCTCATTGTTTTCTGAAACAAACATTGGCATAAAACCTCATGCTTGTGTTTAAACTTAATTATACTCTAATTACTCTGGACCAAAAATGGGAATTTGATCTCAATTCACATACTATTTTGGTGTAATGTCACATGTAACCCAAGGTATAATATGCCTTAATCTTTACCAGGTTCCTAACTTATCCACATCGTTTGGTGAAACCCTCTCCTCTCTCTCTTTTTTTTTTTCCTCAGTTCATCATTACTGCTAGTTTTCCCACACTCACCATTCTGTCTCAAATACTAAAAGTTCAGACATCTCTAGATCTTAACCTTGACACTTAGACATTTTCCCTAATTCCTCAACAGTAGCCCCTCCTCCCTGGCTGTTCTTTAACGCAGCATCAACTCAGTCAAATGAAATAAACAAATATTTACAGAGTGAGGAAGGAGGGAAAGATGGGGAGGGTGAGGGCTGTGATTAGTGACCCTTCCTGCTCCAGCTTTCCCTTGGGGCACAAACTTATAATGGCAGCTAAGAAGACAAAAGCCTTGTTTCTTTTTGAACATTTTATTGTGCTTCAGATAGAAGTTTACATAGTGAATTAGTTTTCCGATCAATAATTCATACACAAATTGTTCCATGACATTGGTTGCAATCTCCACAATGCGCCAGCACTCTCCCCCTTTGATCCCTGGGTTCCCGTTTCCGTTTGTCCAGTTTCCCAATCCCTTCCTGCCTTCTCATCGTTGGTTTTGGGCAAATGTTGCCCTTTTGGTCTCATATGGTTTTGGTCTCAAATTGTTCTCATGAGCACTTTATTCCTGGATGTTATTGTTTATTTTAAAAGCCTGTCTATTAATTGGCTCAAAGGTAGCCTCTAAAAGTGTCTTCAGTTTCAAGTTAGAACATTGTTGTCTTAGGGCAATAGCCTCTGGGGTTCCCCCAGTTTATTTCAGACCAGCAGGTCTGGTCTTTTTCAATTTGAGTTTTGTTCTGCTCTTTTTTTCCTATTCTAACCTGGTCTCAGTGGTCAGTAGTGGAAGCTGGGCACCATCTAGTTCTTCTGGTCTCAGGTTAAAGGAGGCTGTGGTTCACGTGGGCCATTAGTCCTTCGGACTAAATTCTTCCTTGAGTCTTCAGTTTCCTTCATTCTTTGCTCAGGCAGAAAGAGACAAATAGTTCCTTCTTAGACTCCAACACTACTCACCAGACTCGGATGTAGAACATTGTCTTGATGAACTGTGTTTTGTCAATTGACCAAGATGTTCCTCAAGACTATGACTCTTAACCAGTAGTTCAGTAGCTCAGTCCTGATGTCTAAGTAGTTTCTATAACTGTGCTCTTTGCATGTTTTATTATAAGTAAGAGTATACATGCAGATTTACAAATCTGTATGTAGAACTATCCACAGTCATACCTATATATGTATGGGGTTGTACTCCCATATGATTTCCCTCACCTATTTAGCATACATACATACCTATAGATATACTCACAAATTATTGTTCTTACTATAGTTGCAGGACTGTATCTGTTACATCATTTACCATAGTTGTCCTTTATTCTTGCTTACCCCTCAATGTCTTCCTTTCCTGTGGTCACATTTTGCTGATTCCCCCATATTGTGTATTACCTTTCCCTTCACCATAATTATCACTTGTGTACTATCTAGTTAGTGATGTTCCTTTTCTCCTCCTCCCATCCCTGGTACTAGCAAAGAATGTTTCTCTCTGTATGTAAACCTATTCTTAACTTTTTATGATAGTGGTTGCATACAATATTTGCCCTTTTATGACCTTCTTGTTTCACCCAGCATAACGTCCTCCACATTCATCCATGTTGTGAAATGTTTCATGGATTCATCATTATTCTTTATTGTTATGTGATATTACATTGTATGTATGGACCAGTTTGTTTACTCATTGATGGACACTTAGGTTGTTTCCATCTTTTTGCTATTGTAAATAAAGCCATGATGCACATGGGTGTGCGTGTACCTATCTGTATCAAAGCTTTTAGTCCTCTGGGATATGTCCTTAGGAATGAGAC
Organism: Orycteropus afer afer; assembly: GCF_000298275.1. Lineage (NCBI taxonomy): Eukaryota > Metazoa > Chordata > Mammalia > Tubulidentata > Orycteropodidae > Orycteropus > Orycteropus afer. Next base: position 5,090,203 of record NW_006921651.1, on the reverse strand, counting down.
TGATGGATCATATGATATTTCTATTTCTAGCTTTTTCTTTTTCTACTTACTATTTTCCATAGTGATTGTGCTATTTTGCAGTCCCACCAGCAGTGTATATCAGTTCCCATCTCCCCACAGCCTCACTAGCATTTGTTTTCTTGATCAGTGCTATTATTGCCAGGATGACATGATATCTTAGTGTAGTTTTAATTTACATTTCTCTAATGGTATGCTTGGGAGCTCTGGTGGCATAGTGCCTAAGGTATTTGACTGCTAACCAGAAGGCTGGTGGTTCAAACCCACCAGCCACTCCTCGGAAGGAAGATTGGACAATATACTTCCGTAGTGATACTGCCTCAGAAACCCAAGGAGTGGTTGCTATGAGTCAGGACTGACTCAATGGCAGTGTGTTTTTTTGGAATGGTATACTTAAAAGAGCTCTGGTGGCACAGTGCCTAAGGCATTTGACTGCTAACCAGAAAGTTGGTGATTCAAACCCACCAGCCGCTCCCCGGAAGGAAGAGGGGCAATCAACTTCCATAATGATTTACTGCCTCAGAAACCAAATGAGGGTCGCTATGAGTCAGAATTGACTCGATGGCAGTGAGTTTGGTTTTTGGTTTTTTGTTAGTTTGTTTTTAATGGTATACTTTTTCAATCTGTATATTGAGTAAATAATTCAAGAAGCTGGACTACATGATGAAGAATGTGGCATCAGGACTGGAGGAAGACTCACTAACAACCTGAGATATGCAGATGACACAATTTTGCTTGCTGAAAATGAAGAAGACTTGAAGTATTTACTCATGAAGATCAAAAACTATAGCCTTCTGTACAGATAACACCTGTAAATGGAAAGACTTTTGAATATGGAATTAGACGATCTGGATTTGAACTCTGGCACTGCTGTTTCCTCACTAGGTGACCTTGGGCAAAGCACAGTCCTCAGTTTCCTCATCTCTAAAATAGGAATAACAAAGCCTGATTTTCAGTATTATTATGTATATGTTAAACTAGACAACAGTATGTGAAAAATGTTAGCACAATGTGCAGTGTATGACTCATGCTTGATAGGTAACACCAAATGCCTTGTTTACCCTGACCTCTGAGCTTTTGGTCCCACCTGTCCTCTTTCTGGAAAAATCCTCTCATACCTGAGTCCCACCCATTCATCACAGCAAACTCATATTATACACACCAACCTCCTTGAAAGTCTTCCTATGCAAATCCTTAGCACTCCTATTCATTTGGCATATCAACATAAAGAAAACTAAAATCCTCACAACTGGACAAATGAGCAACACCATGATAAATGGAGCAATGATTGACATCATTAAACATTTCATTTTACTTGGACCCACAATCAACACCCATGGAAGGTGATTCAGGAAATCAAACGGCATATTGCACTGGGCAAAGCTTATGCAAAAGACCTCTTTAAAGTATTAAAGAACAAAGATACCACTTTGAAGACTAGCCTAGGCATAGTATTTTCAATAGTTCATTTGCATAGGAAGGCTGGACAATGAACAAGGAATTCTGCAGAAGAATTGATGCATTTGAATTGTGGTGTTGGTGAGGAATATTGGAGATACCATGGACTACTACAAGAACAAACAAATCTGTCGTGGAGGAAGTGCAGCCAGAAGCTAGAAGTGCTTCCTTAGAAGCTAGAATGGCCAGACTTTGTCTCTTGTACTTTGATTATGTTATCAGAAGTAACCAGTCCCTGGAAAAGGATATCATGCTTGGTAAAGTAGAGGATCGTGAAAAAGGGAAAATCCTTCAACTGGATGGATTGACACAGTGGCTGCAATGATGGGTTCATGTATAACAACAATTAGGAAGATGGCACAGGACTGGGCAGTGTTTTGTTCTATTGAACATGGGTCACTATGAGTTGGAACCAATTCGATGGCACCTAACAACATCCATAGCTAATGATCATGAGCATCTTTTTAATGTATTTGTTAGCCTCCTGAATATCTTCTTTGGTGAACTATCTGTTCATGTCCTTTGCCCATTTTTTAATTGGATTGCTAATTTTTTGTTGTTGTTGAGGTGTTGCAGTTTTCTATGAATTTTAGAGATGAGGCTGTTGTCAGATATGTCATTGCCAAAGTCGTGTTTTTTATGCTTTCCTACAGACTAGCAATGAAATTGGAATTTGGAATTTTAAAAACAATACTCTTCTGGTTAACTAGGGCCACTCTGACAGGACTATACCACAAATGGGATGGCTTTAACAAACAGAAGTTTATTCTCTTGCAGTTTTCGAGACTTTAAGTCCAAGTCCAAAGTGCCAGGCTCTAGGGGTTGAGTCAAAGCCCCTCAACTTTGGGCTTCAGCTCTGCCTCCTGCTCCCAGCCTGCTAAAGCTGGAAGCTTTTCTTCACTCAGACAGCTGCTGGCTGCTGAGACTCACAAGCCCAAGGTTGACAAGTAAAAAGGCACAATCCCAATGTTACCAAACAACATGGCAGGCCACTAATTTCAAGTCCAGATGAAGTCCCAAGATTGGCAGGGCATGGCAGGCTGTTGAACAACTCAGCTACATGCAGGGTCCAAGCATGCCAAAAGGCTAGAGACCATTCCCAAAGCTGCCTCTTATATACAGGAAGCAGACTACATCCCTAAAGCAGCTACTCAGCTGCTTGTGGTAGATCCCACCATGGAGATGATTGCCAGTCTCATCATGGGGGATAACTACCACCAACTGCCCAGCCACTCAACCAGGCCCAGCCAAGTTGACACACAACCTTAACTACCACAAATACCATTCATAGTAGCATCCTAGAAAATGAAATAGATATAAATCTAACAAAATATGTACATAATCTGTTCATGGAAAACTATAAAACACTGATGAAAGAAAACAAAGAAGATCTAAATAAATGGAGAGATATTCCATGTCGTCAGGTCAGTATACGAAAGTCAATTGCTTTCCTATATACAGGAAAGCACAATTCAAATATGAGATTTAAAAAAGAAAAAAAGAAAAAATAATTAAAGCTATTCCTTAGAGTAATTTGGTTCAGGTGAACCCCTTAGCTTGGTGACTAATAGTTTCAACTTGACCATGTCCTTTAGCCAGAAATCCTGGGGTTACTGAGACCTTTCATGTGGCAGCCATGATCTCATCTTCAATTCTGAGTCCAAACTGTCCTTTGAGTGGTTCTAACCATCTCTGGATTCCTCTTAGGTACTATTTGTCATCTTTTTTTTTTCTTTTTTTTTTTTTTTTCCTCTAAGCCTCTTTCATTTGGGCAGCCAAATTTTCCTTGGAGTTTCTATTCCTCATTTTCAAACCTTTCTGACTCTTACTACTAGCTTGTTTCTGAGCTTTGGACTGATACTTCCAAAGGCACCTCCAACTTACTGCAAGTCCTCCTGCCTCTGTGTCATACTTCACAGCTCCTGTCTAGCACCTTAAAAAGCTCTGGGGATACAGTGCCTAAGACTGCTAACCAGAAGGTTGACATTTCAAACCCACCAGCCACTCCATGGAAAGAAGATTGGACAATCTACTTCTGTAAAGGTTTACCACCTCAGAAACCCAATGGGGGTCGCTATGAGTTGGAGTTGACTCCGTGCAGAGGCTTTGGTTTTCTCGGTTTGGCCAGCATCTTTTTTCTTCGTTCTTCTTTACCTTTACTCTTTCCAGTGCCCAAGTCAGTCTTCAAGTGTGTGCTCATCATGGGCAGCTCTTGTTTAAATCGTATTTTTCTAAACAAATATTTGCATATATGAACTCCACATTTGGCATGTGTTTTCCCCAGCTTCTCAGCCAGAGGAGCTCTCAATTTCATATATATTTTGGGAAATGATGTTTTCCCCAGATGGTCTCTCCAAAGCTCCAAAGCAAGGTCAGGGTTTGCACGTTCCTTCAAAGGTTCTGGGCAGAGGTTAGAATTACTCATGTTTTCTTGATCCCATCAGCAGTTGCTTAGTTAGTGCACCTGATAATGGGACACAGCCTGACTTAGCAAAAAACACACCACAGTTTGAAGGAGATGTTGAGCCATAAACTAGTGTCCCCAGGGAAGGGAGAGAAGCTTGTCCGGTTGCTCAAATAATTTCATTCCAAAGCCCTTAAGAATATTTCCACAGGGAGAGGAAAAAAGTCTAAATATTAGAAAGATGATGGACCAGGTGTGCTGAAAAGGCTTTTTAGCCATTCTTAGCCCTAAAAGGGGACGGGGGCAGCCCAGCATCTCTACTGGGAAACATATTTCCCCTTTTAAATCAGGAAAGAAAAAAACAACAACATAGCCCCAAATAGAGAATGTTTTCTTTTGTAACTGGAAGCAAACATCGCTGATGGCTTTAACAGCTGCTTGCCAACATGGCCAGAGAAGCAGGCAAGCTCAAACATTTTTTGAGATCAACACATGTACAGACATACAGTATATTCGGTCAAATTATAAATCCAGGAATAAGAGAGCAAATAAACAAGTTTCGGCTTTCTCCAGGCTTCTGCGTCCAACACCAGCTAAATTCGACTCTGAAGCAGAGAACTCTGGATTCCAAGAAGGCAGGTCTCCCAGGGGTTCAAGTCAAAACCTCCCTCTGGTAGGAAAAGAAGGTGCCGTTGTAGATTAACTGGCTGATGGCTGATCATATCCAAGCTGCTGGGCCCTGCCTAGCCAAGACCTCCTCGTGTCTTAGCTTAGCAGACTCTGTAGGTGTGTGGCAGGTTCACTGTTAGGCCTGCCATTGACTTGATCTTTGACACCAGTAAATCATTTAATATGCCATGTGCCTTTGTCCATATGTTAATGTTTGGTGTCATTTGGATGAGAATTCCTGGAAGTCTGGGTGTGCCACCCATTGGGGCTAAATCTTTCCCTTGGGGCTTCTAAGAGGAATCTTCTGGAGAGCTTCTTTGCAAAGAGCCGAGATATCTGGGCAAACCCAATTGAAATGCCTGCAGATGGTGGAAGCTTCATTACCTTAACTGTGCCTGAGAAGTAGGGGAACGCATTTGTTCTTTGGTCCTCAGAACCAACAGAAAGCTTTGGTGGTAGTTTTGCTTCGGGGCAAGAAATCCACAGGGAGTAGCAGAAGGGAGCGCACTGAAGCATTCTTCCGAGTCCATCACTGTACTTACTAGTCATGTGACCTTGAGCAAGACACTCAGGACAGGGTTGCTCAGACATTAGTTGCTCATGAAAGCAATGAATTGGGTTGGGGCTAAAATGCAATAAAGTTGAGTAGAATAAAAAAATAATCAAAGCTTAACCCACAGTAAAGGTAAGTACTATTGTATGTGTGTGTTTCTTTGGGTCATGATGAGTGATCAATTTCTTACTGTGGATAACAAACAAATAAGTTTTCAAACCATTGGCTTAGGGCATAGAATTTTGATTTCCTCATCTGCTAAATGGAAATAATTCATATATATATACATACACACACACAAATATTACACAGAATCATTTCTATTTATATAATAATTCAATATATATTATTGTTGTTGTTAATCAAACATCAAGTGGATTTCAACTCATAAACCCCACGTGACAGAGTAGAACTGCCCTGCTAGGTTTTTTTCCCCACAGAGTTTCTGGGTAGATTTGAACTGCCAACCTTTCGCTTATGCTTAACTGCTTGTGTCCCCAGGGCTCCTCTCTCTCTCTCTCTCTCTCTGTGTGTGTGTGTGTCTCTTTCTCTATTCCACCAACCATCTATCAGTCTGTCGTACTATGGTGCCTTGTGTGTTACTGTGATGCCAGAAGCTATGCCACCAATATTTCAAATACCAGCAAGGTCAGCCATGGTAGACAAATTTCATTGGAGCTTCCACTCTAAAACAGAGTAGGAAGAAAGACCTGACAATCTACTTCCAAAAAGTAGCTAATGAAAAACTTATGGGTTATGACAGAACATTACCTGACTTCCTTGCTTTAGACATGTCATCAGGAGGGATCAATCGTTGGCAGAAGGTCCGATGTTTGGTGAAGTAGAAGGCCAGCAAGGGAGACCTTTGGTGAGATGTATTGGCCCAATAACCACAATACATGCAGGTGGTCATGAGGATGGTGCAGGCCTAGGCAACATTTTGTTCTGTTGTACATAAGAGTGCCGTGAGTCAGAGTCAACTCAACAGGATCTGTCTAATAGCTTTATTGAAATATAATTTCCATAGCAATATGACTTTTTTCAAAAGTTAAGAGCTCAGGTATGGAGCCTACTAGTACTTGGATTCACATCCCAGTTCTACCACTTACTCATCTGGGGGAAAGAATGAACAACCAGACAAAATCTAGGGTCTGCCGATAAGGAGGAAAAAGACAATGGTAGTTGAGTAGGCAATCAGAAGAGTCCACTACACAGGACTAACTATCAAAGGAGTACAGACGGGGCTCATTTCAGTTTTCAAATCAGGACACATAAATGTCAAATAATAGGAGACAGCACTTGTTTGAGTGCTGACTCAGCCAGGGCCACACAAAGGCCTTCCCACACATTATTTCATATCATTTACTTATTCACTCAACAAGTATCTAATATGAGCCAATCACTGATGAGCTGAAACAAAACAAAAACCAAAAAAATCAAACACAGTGCCTGCCCTCAAGGAGTTTATAGACTTTGGTCAAAGAATGACACAACTTACAAGATGCTAAGTGCAAGGATAGATCCGTGGTCTGATAGAAACTGACCTAGTCAAGCAGGCCAGGAAAGATATCTCTGAGAAAATGGAGCTTGGTCTGAGATAAGAAGAGATGGGAATGAAGAACTAGGGGAGAATGTTCCAGACACATCAGCCCCATGAGGTGAGTACAATTATCATCCCCACTGGACTGTAAGCTCTATGAGTGTAAGAACCTTGTCTGCCTTGTTCGTCAATATCGCCTAGAACAGAACCTGACAGAAAATAACTCTCAGTAAACATTTGTTGAATAAATGGATGTATCTTCATTTTATTGGTGAAGAAATTGGATTTTATAGAGGTGAAGGATCTTCCCCAAGGTCACAGAGCTAGTAAGTGGCAGAGCTGGTATTTGATGCCAGGTTCAACAGCTTGAACTTCTTAACCTTTCAAAAAGTCATATTAAAAAAAGAAAAAAGTGAAAAGCTTTTTTTAACCCCGTAATCCCAGGCCTACAGAAATAATCTCCTTTTTGGCTTCCTAGAGCATTTATTTCAACTTGCTAGTCTGGCCCAGGGAGCTCTGGTAGCGTAGTGCCTAAGGCACTTGACTGCTAACCAGAAGGCTGGTGGTTCAAACCCACCAGTCACTCCTCAGAAGGAAGGTTGGGCAATCTACTTCGGTAGTGATAGTGCCTTAGAAACCCAAGGAGGGGTCGCTATGAGTCAGGTCCAACTCAACGGCACATAACAACAACAACAACAACAACTAACTGAACATTTGGTGGCTCGAACCCACCAGCCACTCCACAGGAAAAAAGACCTGCTGATCTACTTCCATAAACATTACCAAAACCAAACTCGCTGCCCTCAAGTCAACTCCAACCCATAGCAGACTGCCCCATCTTTCTTCCACGGAGCAGCTGGGGCGTTCGAAGCACTGACTTTTTGGTTAGCAGCCAAATGTCTCAACCACTACACCACCAGAGCTCCTAAAGATTACAGCCTAGGAAACCCTATGGGACAGCTCTACTCTATCATGCAGGAGCACTGTGAGTTGGAATTGACTAGACAGCACACAACAGTATGGCCCATAACACATTTTATTGTAGTTGCTTTCATCCATGACTAACCATCCTCTTACCCCTCAGCCCCCACCCCCAATAAGAGTAAACTGTGACCTACTTAAGAGACCGTATCTAAACATATGCAGAGCACAGTGTCTAAGAATACAGGCTCAGGGTTCAGCCGAGTTTGGGGATGAATCCGGTTCTGCCACTGACTAGTTATATGACTTGAGGTTCTTAACCTCTCTAAGTCTCTATCTCTCGTCTGTAAAATGGGGGTAATAGTAGAGCCCATTTCTCATAAGATTATTGTACAGGTTAATTGAGATAATGCATATGAAACACTTAGGATAATGGTCGGCACAACAAACTCAGTAAAAGTTGGCAAATGTTATTCTCTACTGGAAAAAAATAAAACCAACATCAACACCCACCCCCCAACTGGAGGAAAAATTTGTTTTTTCCTAAAAGTGGTGTTTTTTCTAGGGCAGGGATAGGTAGGCTTCAGCTCTTTGGTTTTTCTTCTTTCAAAACGCGCTATTGGCAGTGCTACGCTGAGCCACAGACTCTTGTGGAAGGGAAGGGACTGGCCAGTAAGGGGGTGTCCCAAGGTGGGGAGGGGGCAGGATCACCAAGTTGCTTTTCACCCCCTCACCCTGAAGGTTTCGTGCTGCTTCTGCCCAGACCTTGCCAATCCTCCACCTCTTGCCTTCGCCTTTCCCATCCCTCCCTCTCCACTTCAAACCCTGGGAAAAAAAATGAAGAAAAGCACACCAACCAAGAAGCCTTTTCACTTCATTGTGTTTTCCAGCTAGACCTGAACAGACTGCGAGCAATTCAACCCTCTCTCGCCCACCCTCCTCTCTTCTCTCATGTCCTCTTTGTTTTGTTTTGTTTTTTTCTTCTCAGACTGTGTCTTCAGACTTAGGAAAAAGCAGTTACCTCCCAGCAGCAAGGGGACGCAAGAAGCTCCCATTGCCAGCAGCGAACACAACATGATTATAACAGGTCCCCATGGCCCTTGGCAAAGGCCAAGAAGCTGTGGATCATGCTCAGATTCTCTGAGAAGCTCCTCAGCTTGCCCACTTCGGTCCCAACCCATCATCAGCTACAGCGAATCACGCAATCTTGCACTTCCTCTGGCCGGGACCTTTCTGAAGTCCACCTGGTCCCCAGGCAAGGGGTTTTCATTTCACTCTGAGCAAACCTGGCCAGCTGGACTTAAAGGCAGTGAGGGTGGAGGAATACACCTCTTCCATTTTCGAAGCAGCCTAGTGGGATTTTGTTTTTTTCCAACAGGATAACTCCAAATTGGCAGGACTTTCAAAGCTACAAATTTCCATGTCCCTAGCTGTCATTAAAGAAAAATTTCCTGGTTAGGTTGGCATGTGTGGAGATTTTGGGTGTACAAGTAAGAAATGTTTAATAAATAGTTAAACCTGGGCTGTGGAACTAATTAGTCTAAACAAGATTCTCCCTCAACCCTGTGCTGTACTAGTTAACTAGTTATTCTCCTTAATTCCTACCCCAAGCAAATATTCAAAAATAACTACTGTTTATCAGGCACTCAGCAAACACCAGGAACTGAACTTACATTGATTCATTTAATCTTCACAACTACGCTAGGTGGGAATTATTTATTGTTTCCTCTCTGAGGAACAGATAGGTTCAGCAATTTGCCTGAAGTCACCCAGTTAATACGTGACATATGGTTTCGAATCCCAACCCACAATGCACCAACATGGGTGAATCCCCAACATCCTGCTGAATGAAAGAAATGATTTCATTCATTTAAAATCCTAGAAAATGCAAAAGCTTATCTATCAATGGTGGCCTGGGCATGGGGAGTTGAGGGAAACATTGACTACAAAGGGGCACAAGAAACTTTTGGGGGTGATGGGAATGTTTATAAACTCGATTGTGGTGGTGGTTTCATGGGTGTATAGGTATGTCAAAACTGATAAAATTGTACACTTAAAATATATGCAGTTTATTGTATTTTGATTATACTTCACAAAATTTAAAAAAGAATAATAACTAATTCCTCATTGTTTCCACAATGCATTTATTTTTCATTGTAATTGATATCTTAGGGTCCAACCCAACACTGTTTGATTTTTATGTGGTTGCCTCTGGGTCCTGTTCAGGTGAGAGGACCTAATTTTTCTGCCCTTTCTCACTAGAAACTACAGTTAGTCAGAACTGTGATTCTAGAAATTCATTTTCACTACATCCAGTTAGGCTTGGGAGCTCTAGTAGCATAGTGGCTAAGGCACTTGACTGCTAACCAGAAGACTTACGGTTCAAACCCACTAGCCACTCCTCGGAAGGAAGATGGGGCAATCTACTTCTGTAGTGATACTGCCTCAAAAACCCAAGGAGAGGTTGCTATGAATCAGGTCTGACTTGACAGCACATAACAACAACAACAACAATTAGGCTTGGTACAATGTCAGTGTGATGCTAAAGATGAATTAAAGCATCCCTTCTCAAACTTTTTGGACTCAGAACCCCTTTACATTCTTCAAAATTATCGAGGACACCAAAGAGCTTTTGGTTATGTGGATTATATCTATCTATCTATCTAACCATATTGGAAATTAAAGCAGAACTTTGAAAGATATTTAATTTATTTAAAAAATAATAATAAACCCATTACATATTAGATAAATAAAATATTTTTAAAAATTTAAAATAACTATATTAGGACAAGGAGCTCTGGTAGCATAGTGCCTAACGCACTTGACCACTAACCAGAAGGCTGGCAGTTCAAACCCTCAGCCACTCCTCAGAAGGTAGGCAATCTTCTTCCATCATGATACCACTTCGGAAACCCAAGGAGAGGTCGCTATGAGTCAGGTCTGACTCCACAGCACATAACAACAATATTAGGACAAATATTGTATTAGTTCATTATTGTAAAAAGACAAGGAAAGGTTTATATGTGGAAGGAAACTTTCTTTGTTGGTTACCAGGGGTGAGAGGGGAGGGGAGGGAACACTGCAAAAATTTTTAAAATAAATTTTAAAAATGAAATAACTATATTATCCAAACCAAGTTTAGTGAGAAGAGTAGCATTGTTTTAGAGTTGTGAAAATCTATGTAATTTCTAGCTTCATAGAAAATATGATTCTTATATTTGTTTCATTCAGTCTCATACTATCACATGTTATGCAGCACTGGAAAATTCCACCATCTACTCGTAAGAGAATGAGAGTGAAAGGCAAATAACCTCTTAGTATTATTATAAAAATTGTTTTGACCTCACAGGCCTTCTGAAAGAATCTTGGGACCCACAGGGATCCCCAGACCACACTTGGAAAACCATTGGTCCACAGTATTAGGAACGAGAAACGGTTTATGCTCACTCTAATGTTACTTCCCATTGTTTTACCTCTCTGTGAAATTTTGAGAAACAGAGTGAGAATCTGGGGCAGAGAGAAACATCAGATGGAAGGTTGTACTAAATAGCTCTCCTTCAAAGTCCTTTCCAACCCTGTGAGTCTGTGGTGGGGGGTATTTTTCTTTTAAACAAAACCAAGGAAACCAAAGGCACAGCAGGACCTAGATGCACGGGGTGGGGGGACCAACAGCACAACAACAGAAACATCACAGAGTTTCCTATGGCCCCTCCCAGAAAGTGGAACAGCTGCCTCCTCTCAGAGCTTTCCTTGGGTCACCCCATGAGTGGGTGTCAAAGGAAGAAGCCGGGGTCCTGGAGAAGTCTCTGACAAATCTCAGCTGCTACCTGTTCCCTGAACAAGTGCCTGCCCAGGCTAACCCCAGTTTGGGTCCAAACCCTAATCCAGATGGAAAATTTTGCCCATTGATGTGGAGCGGGGGAGCTCTGGTGGCGTAGTGCCTAAAGCATTTGACTGCTCACCAGAAGGCTGACAGTTCAAACCCACCAGCCACTCTTTGGAAGGAAGGTTGGGCAATCTACTTCTGTAGTGATACTGCCTTGAAAACCCAAGGAGGGGTCGCTATGAGTTGTATCCGACAGTGGGTTTGATTTCTTTTGGTTTGCACATGGAGCAGCAGACTGAGCTTAAAAGTCAATAAATCTGAGTATGAATATTGCTTCTCCTTCCAGGCAACAAAAACTTTTCTGAACCTTAGCCTCTCTGTCTGTAAAAAGGAAGCATTTCTTTCTGAAAGGATTGCCATGCAGATCCAATGAAATAACAATATATGTAACAAGCCCCTCAGAGTACCTGGCATATAACAAAGTCACTCTTAGTGACTGTTACACTTTTATGGAAAAGCAAAAGCAAAGCACACAGTAAAAATACTACAACTTCTGGCATCACACAGACCTGGGATTGAATCTTAACACAAACAAAGCAAATCATGTCACCCACTTTGTAGAGTTCTTCTGAGGGCTGATTGAAATATTATCCGTAAGGTGCCGGACAGCTAGCCCATACCCTATCAGTAGTCACTCTTTTTATTATTCTATTCCCTTAACCTCACACAAGAGCTGCAGAAGGAACCCCTTGTCCTCAGGGGACACCTCTTTCTGGCCTAGCCCTTTGTATCCCTGGGGACAGGTGAGGGTGGCTGATAGTCAGACCTCCTAAGTCTTTTCCAAAGGAGTTATCCCAGTCCTCACTTGGGGCTTCCCATCCCCTAAATATTCATGAACACAGATGTTGCACAGAGGCTCCAAAGTGATAGCAGCACAAAAACAGCTCCTTCCATTACTGTGAGGCCAGAAGAAACGGATGTGCTTGGCTCCCATTACTGAACACTTTGACCAAGGGTCCAACAGCTGGCTTCTGATCAAAAGGAAGAAAAGCATGAAACAGAACTTCATCCATTGAGACTTGATCCATTGAGACTGGGGAAATCCCTGAATCTAATGCCTGGAAATAATCTTTTTTTTTTTTTTAATTTTTATTGTGATTTGGGTGAAAGTTCACAGAGCAAATTCATTTTCCATACAGCAGTTCATACACATCTTGTCTCATGACATTGACTACAATTTCCCACAGTGTAACAGCTCTCTTCCCACCTCTTCCCTGTGTCCTTCCCTCCCATGCCCCCTGAGCTGTCTCCCTGTGCATACACTGCCCTTCTGTTCTCCCATGATTGATCTCTCCAAGGAGTGTATCTACCTGACGTAAATGTTCAGCCCATATGCCTGTCTTTTATTTGGCTGGAAACCACAGGAGTGAGTTCAATACCAGACCTGAAGGGCAGCTAGGGGCCCTAGTCTCCAGGGTTTCACCAGGCTCTATCAGACCAGCAAACTGGTCCTTTATGATTATTATTATTATTAACGATTTTGAGTTTTGTTCCACATTGTTCTCCCAGTCTATCCAGAATCTCCTTCACAGATCCCCGTCTGAGTGGTTGACAGTGATTGCTGGGCACCATCTAGTTCTTCTGGTCTCATGGTCATGCAGGCTAAGGATTGCATGGTCTTGGACCAATTGTGAAAACAATCTTTAAGCCTTGCACTGAAACTATCCCATGAAGCCATCATGAATCTAAACAACAATTTAGCCCAACTACTGAAGAATGTTTGCCTTGAGCATATCCAAAACCCAAACCTCATAGTGAACCTATAGGTCAGAGTAGATTTGCCCATAGGGTATCCAATGCTGTAAATCTTTGTGGAAGCAGACTGCCTCATCTTTCTCTTGTGGAGTAGCTGGTGGGTTCAAACCTTCAACCTTTGGGTTAGCAGTCAAGTGCTTTAACCACTGCACCATCAGGGCTCCTTGCCTTGAGCATAATACTCCTATAAAGAATTATCTATATGAGATTAAAGTTAACCATAGTTAATCTAAGGCACAGATGAGAACTTTAAGGGACAGAAAGCCTAAATTAATGGTGATAAAACAATATCAGTAGAAATAATGAGAATCGTGACACCATGTGCAATACATAACCAATGTTATTGAACTGTTCATATAGGAATTGTGAGAGGATGTATACTTGGTTGTGTACATTGCCACAAAAAATGAATAAAATATTTAATTTACAAATGAGTGGAGCATTAACGCCTAGTGGAACTGTTGTCCCAAAGCAGAGGGAGAACAGATCTTGCATGTGACAGGGGAATGACAGCACAGGGTCTCTGGAGCCAGACTTGGATTCAAATCCTGGATCTACCAAAAAACAAACCGAACTCACTGCAGTCGAATTGGATTCAACTCATAGTGACCCCTCCTTGGGTTTCTGAGGCAGTATCACTACAGAAGTAGATTGACCAACCTTCCGAGGAGTGGCTGGTGGATTTGAACTGTCAACCTTCTGGTTAGCAGTCAAATGCCTTAGGCACTTCGCCACCACTTATTTATTAACTACAAGACTAGGGCAAGTCACTTAGCCTTTTTAAGTTCATTTTTCTCATCTGTGATTGGGAATGACCATAATACCCATGCTAAATGTGAAAAGCACTTAGCATAGCATCTACCATAGAGAAAATAGTCAATTAATTTTACCTATGGTATTAGTATCCTATTATGAGGAAGACTCATTAACAACCTACGATATGCAGACGACACAACCTTGCTTGCTGAAAGTGAAGATGGCTTGAAGCACTTACTGATGAAGATTAACGACTACAGTCTGCAGTATGGATTACACCTCAACATAAAGAAAATGAAAATTCTCACAACTGGACGAATAAGCAGCATAATGATAAATGGAGAAAAGATTGAAGTTGTCAAAGATTTCATATTACTTGTTTCCACAATCAACACCAATGGGAGCAGCAGTCAAGAAATCAGACGTTGTATTTGCATTGGGTAAATATGCTACAAAAGACCTCTTTAAAGTGCTGAAGAGCAAAGATGTCTCCTCGAAGGCTAAGGTGAACCTAACCCAAGCCATGATACTTTCAATCACCTCATATGCATGTGAAAGATACACAATGAATAAGGAAGACCAAAGAAGAACTGATGCTTTTAAGTTGTGGTATTGGCAAAAGAATACTGAAAATACCATGGACTGCCAAAAGAACAAGCAAATCTGTCCTGAAATAAGTGCAGCCTGAATGCTCCTTGGAGGCGAGAATAGTCAGACTTCATCTCCCTACTTTGATCATATTGTCACACAGGACCATTCCCTGGAGAAGGATAACATGCGTGGTGAAGTGGAGGCTCGGCAAAAAAAGGGGAAGGCCCTCAACAAGATGGAATGATGTGATGGTTGCAACAGTGGGCTCAGGTGGTATAGGAAGGATTGTGAGGCTGGCGCAGGACCAGCCAATGTTTCATCCTGTTGTACGGAGGGTCGCTATGAGTCAGAGCTGACTCAATAGCACCTAACAACAACAACAACAACATTGTGACACAAATGGCTAAGAGCTTGACTAGTAGCCTAAAGGTTGGTGGAAACTACCCAGAGGCACCTCGGAAGACAAGCCTGGTGATCTGCTTCCAAAAGGTTGCAGCCTTGAGAACACTGTGGAGCAGCTCTACTCTGCATACATAGGGTCTCCATGAGTTGGAATCAACTCAACAGCAACTAACATCAGCCTACTTCTGTTATCATTATTACAGCAGGATTCTAATGTTGATGGAGCCAGATTTCAACCTAAGGTCCGACTCCTCAATCTTTGGCTGTCTCCTATGAGATAAGTCTAAGGACCTTTCCAAAAACTCACATGTACATGTGACGTTCTGAAAGAAAAGATGGGGAGGAAGAGAAATGATGGCAGTGGGAGAAGATAAGGGACAGAGGGAACAACTAAGATATGGAAAAGAAGGGAGGGGTATGGGAATGAGGAGAGAGATAGGAAATGGGGAAAAGACTGAAAAAGGATGGGGAGGGAGAAAGAAAGAGGAGAGTTGAAGAGAAGGAATAGTAGAGGAAGAATCAGGAGATGAGAAGAAAAGGAAAGATGGAATATGCTAGGATGAGAGCTTAAGACTGGGGAAGAGGAAGAATGAAGTGAGGGCAGGGTCTTAGAGAAGCATAATCCTGGGGCCTGGAGAAATGAGAATTGGAGCTTGTTAGGTGTTTTTGGTTTGTTCTTTTCTTGCTGTGACAATGTGGAGGTGGATTCTTGCCCATGGAGTTATCACCCAACTGGTCAACTCACTGAGAGTGTCCGATGGAAGGAAGCTGGAAAGGAGATCAGACTCCTTACGATTTGTACCGTGAAGTCGTTGGTACACCCAGTGGGCTGTCCCCAGTACATTATTGTAGACTCATCAGAAATCTGACCATATTATGGTTTGTGGGTGTTTGGGTTACTTCTCATGCTGCTATAACAGACATACCACAAGCAGAATGGCTTGAACAAACGGGAATTTATTCTCTTACAATTTTGGAGGCTGGAAGTCCACATTCAAAATGCCAGGCTCTAGGGGCTGAGTGAAAGCCCCTCGACCTTGAGCTTCAGCTCTGCCTCCTGCTCCCGGCCCACTGAAGCCGGACGCTTTTCTTCACTCAAGCAGCTGGTAGCTGCTAAAGCTGACAAATGCAAGGTCAACAAGTAAAACGGCACAGTGCCAATAGTACCAAACCACATAGCAGGCCATTGATTCAAGTCCATTAAAAGTCCCAAGATTGGCAGAGCATGGCAGGCTGCTGAATAAAGACTCAGGTACATGGAGGGTTCAAGTGTGTCACAAAGCTGGAGACTTTCCTCAAAGTTGCTTCTTATATACTGGAAGCAACCCACATCCCTAAAGCAGCTACTCACCGTGGAGTTAATTACTAATCTCACCATGGGGAATAATTACATCCAGCTGCCAGGCCCAGCCAAGTTGACATACAACCTTAACTACCACAATTGGGTTTTTGTTTTCTGTTTTTAAGTGTATTTTATTACTAACATCATGATTTCACAAAGTCTTTATCTTCTTTTTTCATCTAAAAATTTGAACAAATCCTGTGTTTGATTTTAGACATTATGGATTAGAAAGGACAAAGTTTTCTTTTCCTTCTCAAGTTTTTGCTGGGACCCTAGGGTTCAGTCTCTTAAAGGAATGTTATCTGAGGAGGGCAACGTACTAGAAAGGAGGGAGCAATGGAATATTATTCAACCATAAAAAGGAATGAAGCAGTAATACATGTTACAACATGGATGAACCTCAAAAACATTGTGCTGAATGCAAGAAGCCAGTCACAAAGAACCACCACATATCATATGATTCCATTTATATGAAATGTCCAGAATAGGAAAGTCCATAGAGACAGAAAGTAGATTAGTGGTTGCCTGTGGCTAAGGCAGGGAGATAGGGAAATGAGGGTGACTTCTAAGGGTATAGGCTTTCTCTTCGGGGTGATAAAAATGTTACAATGTTTATTTTTATGGTTGCCGAACTCTGTGAATATACGAAAATCTATTAAATCTTACACTTTAAATGGGTGAATTGTATGGTATATGCATTATATCTAAATAAACTCTTACCAGAAAAAAAAAAAAGTAGGGTACAGTGGTAGAGGTGGGAAGCATTAGCGTTTAGGAGATAGATATGGATCAGCTTGGCTGGTATTTAAAGGAAAGAAAAAAAAAAACAACTCACTGCCATCGAGTCGGATCCAACTCACAGGGACCCCTCCTTGGGTTTCCAAGGTAGTATCATCACTACAGACGCAGATTGTCCAATCTTCTTTCTGAGGAGGGGCTGGTGGGTTTGAACCTCCAGCCTTCTAGTTAGCAGTCAAATGCCTTAGGGACTATGCCAAGCAGTTAAGAATGAAGCTGAGACCAAATAACAGAGGACCAAGAATGACACGTCAAAGAGTTTGGACTGGATCTAATAGATCTGAGCTGTCCCATGTAGCAGTTGTTCAAATCATGCTATTGAATAAAACACGTGGCCAGTCCGAGTGAGGTATGCAATAGGTATAAGTACATACCAGCTCTTGAAGACATAGTATTGAAAAAAAAAAGAATGTAAAATATCTCAATCATTTTTATATTCATTGTGTATTGAAATGATAATATTTTAGAGATATTGGGTTATAATAATCTTAATCTTAAAATGTATTATCAATCTTAGATTTAAAAATCATGTTTATTTTACTTTTAATGTGGCTACCAGAAAATTTAAGATCATTTCTGTGGCTCACATTCTGTTTCTATTGGACAGAGTTATTAACTCATAGTGGGAAACTATTGAGAGTTCTTGATTAAACAGTGGTCAGTAAATTTTTTCAATTAAAGGCCAGATAGTAAATACTTTAGACCTTGTGGGCCATGTGATATCTGTTGCAACTGCTCAATTCTGCTGTAATGCAGAAGCAGCTAAGGACAACATGGAAGCAAATGAGCATGGATGTGCTCCTATCTAGCTTTTCATGGATCTGATACTTGAATCTCATATAATTTTCACATTGTCAAATATTTTATTTTTTTCCCATTTTTTTTACACTGTTCTAAAGCAGGAACATAATTTTTCATGTGGCTAGGCAAATATTCAGCTTCTTTCTGTCTTTTGGGAGAATGATATGCATCAGTGCTCTGACTTCTCTAAAACCGGCCAAGGGATAGTCTCTATAGATACACTACAGTCACAGAATTTCCTAGTGAGAGGGAAGTATGGAGGGAAAGGGTGTGTGTGTGTGTACAGTGTCTCTGTGTGTTTACTGTACATATAGTGGAGAAGATGTAGCATAGGGAGAGTGTCAGTACAGCAAAGGGCCATGTGTCCTATCTCTCTTCATCCCTGCCAAACCCACCTGTAGCACTCAAGCACCACACTTGGAAATGAACTGGGAGACCAGCAGTATCTTTGCGACCCCTGTGATCTTAGGTGATTAATTAGCCTCTTTGTATCTTAGTCTCCACATCTATGAAATGGACGTAACAATATGATATATCTCATAGGATTGTTCTAAAAAGTTAAACACAGTGTACATATAAACTTCTTATGTTATATGTTGTACACATTACATAACATAATGTGGTTGCTGTTGCTAACTGCTGTCGAGTCCCCCCGACTCATGGCAGCCACATGCATAGCTGAATGAAATGCTGCTTGGTCCTATGCAGTCCTCCCGACCAGTTGCAGTTGAACAGCTGTGACCCACAGGCTTTTCCCTGGCTGATTTTTGGAAGTAGACTGACCCCTAGTCCTTTCTTCCTAGTCTCTCTGAGTCTGGAAGCTCCACGGAAACCTGTTCAGCATCATAGCACATGTAAAGTCTCCCCTGACACAGGGGTGGTGGCTGCTCAGGACATGCATTGGCTGGGAGTTTTTCCAATCAATTAAAGATGGAAAAACAATTCTTAGCTCACGGATCATGCATAAACAGGTAGTGAGCCAGATTTGGCCGGTGGGCCATGGCTTGCCAGCTCTGAGTTAGAGAGCTGAACCGGAGTCTCTGGAAATCTCTCATAACCACCAACACCAATGGTGCTGTCCTGCACACGAGCACAAAGCACTTGGAAAATCCCTTCTCCTTTGCAAACACCATGGATTCACATATCGTTTGATCTGGAAGGAACAGTGGGTATCATGTACTCCTACCTTCTCGTATTACATTTGAGGAAACTGAGGCTCAGAGAGGTAAAGTATCATAAACGAGGTCACATTGCAGTGAAGAGGTTCCAAATAATGCAAGGTTTTATCAGGCAGCAGCTGGCAAAAAAAAAAGAAAAAGCAAGGGTCTGAGGTTAGACCAAGTACGTAGGCCCCTTCAGGGACTCTCTAAATTCTGGTCCATCCTTCCTGCCTTCCTGCCTTCTATTGCTTCAATAATTTGTCACTTATTTCTTCAGCCCCTCTAGATGCCGGGCCCTATGTGAGGCTCTGGGGAACCCAAAACTAGATCTCTTTGGTCACTGACCTTGAGGAGCTCATAATACAGGGGAAAAAAAAAAAAAAAGAAAAGATGCTTTAAAGCAGATATCCTGGGAAGGGCAAGGCAAAAGATCTCTGAGGAAGTGTAGCCCTAGTAGTGAATTAGAATTGGTAGGAATTAGCCAAGGGAAAAAGAAGGCAGAAAAAGGTTTCTAAGTAGAAGAAATAGCAAGCAAAGGCCTGTAACTGAGAATGCCCAAAATGTTTAGGGGCCTTTAAGTAGATCACTAAGGAGCTGTGGTGGTATTGTGGTTAAGGTATTCGGTTGCTAACCAGAAGATCAGCAGTTCAAGACCACCAGCCGCTCCACAGAAGAAAGACAGGGCAATCTCCTTCCGTAAAGATTTACAGCCCTGGAAACCCGATGGGGGGTCACTATGAGTTGGAATTGCCTCAATGGCAGTGAGTTTGGTTTGGTTTTTTTGGAAGTAGATCACTAGTGTGGAGCATTAACAAAAAACACCAAACTCACTGTCACCAAGTCGGATCCGACTCATAGCGACCTCTCCTTGGGTTTCCTAGGCTGTATCACTACGGAAGTAGATTGCTCAATCTTCCTTCCAAGGAGTGGCTGGTGGGTTTGAACTGCCAGCCTTCTGGTTAGCAGTCAAACAGGAGAGGTGAGCCGAGAATCAGCAGGTCTCAAAACATGAAGAGGGTGTTTTAAGCACTGGGGTAACACAGTCAGACTAAGTTTTAGAAAAATCACAGAGGCAGCTTACCAGATAAAGAGAGGAAAAGATCTCATAGGGAGGGACGGGCCTGTGCAAACACCTGGCAGAATGAAAGGACCAGGAACAGTATGCGTCTGGCCTGACACAAGCCTGTAACGCGTGAAGAGGAGCAAGAAGAGACAAAGTAAGGAAGAAACTGGTACAAATAGTGGAAGGCCTTGAATTCCAGGCTAAGGAGTTTGGATTTGATTCTTTGGGTACCAGACAGAGGTAAGAACCTCATGGGACTCCATGTGAAGGTAGAACTCAGGTCAACTTTTCCTGGTTCTGCCATTTATGAATTAGACCTCAGTTTCCTCAGAGCTAAAATGGAGATAGTATCAGTGATGAGGATTAAGGGAAACAATGTATTCAAAGTACTTACCACTTTTTTAAGAGGCTATCACATAGTGCCTAAGGCACTTGACTGCTAACCAGGAGGTTGGCTGTTCAAACCCACCAGCCACTCCTCGGAAGGAAGGTTGGGCAATCTACTTTCTTAGTAATACCGCCTCAGAAACCGAAGGAGGGGTTGTTATGAGTTGGGTCCAACTCAATGGCATATAACAACAACAACAACAACAACACATAATAAAAACTCAAAATGTGAGTTTTAAAACCTATATGGCAAGTTCTGAAAATCATATGTCTAGAATATATGAAGAACTCTTACAACTCAAGAATAAAAAGACAAATAAACCAATTTAGAAATGGACAGAGGATCTGAATGAACATTTCTCCAAAGAAGATACACAAATTGTCAGTGAGCACATGTACTTCACATCCTTAGTCTCAGGGCATGCAGATCTAAACCATGATGGGAAACCACCTCCCTCTGCCAGAAGGCTTTATCAGAAAATGGAAAATAACAAGTGTTGGTGAGATGCTTTTACTTTTTAAAACTTTGTTTAAATAGGTAATACACACACAGCACTTCTAAAGGTACCAAAGAGTATGCAGGGAAGATTCATTCAGCCCCCAACATCTGCCTGCACACACACCATTCCCGATCCTGGAAAAGACCAGTTATCTGTGTCTTAAGAGCTACTCTATATGCAGTGAAACTTGTGAGAGCTGGAACTTGATGGGTCTTCCTGGTCCCACACACTGCAGGTGGGAATGTAAAATGCCACAGCTGCTTCGCAAAACAGTCTGGTAACATTCCTCAAACAGTAGTTACCATGTGACTCAGCAATTCCTAGGTGTATGTTATATGTTATGTGCCATCGAGTTGGACCTGACTCATAGTGACCCCTCCTTGGGTTGCCGAGGCAGTATCACGATGGAAGTAGATTGCCCAACCTTCCTTCCAAGGAGTGGCTGGTGGGTTTGAACTGCCAGCCTTCTGGTTAGCAGTCAAGTGCCTTAGGCACTATGCTACCAGAGCTCCTTCCTACGTGTATACCCAAGAGAATTGAAAACATATTCACACAAAAACTTGTGCGTGAATGTTCATACGTTTGTCACAATTAAAGAACCAATACTGATACATTAAAAAAAAATAATAAAATCCCTACATGGCATGTGTCACCACAAAAGGGCTCTCTCAGCTCCTACATGAAGACTTTGTGCTGGAGGAAAAGACTCTGGGGTGGGGTCCCTGCCCCCTTTTGATGTTCTCATCTTTGAACTCTAAGTGTCCATTTTGTATGTAGAAAAATAATTGTGGACCCACAAACATCCACATTTCAGGTCATTCCCCTTAAGAAGCCCAGAGCGCTCACACCATGCCTCTGTCACTATGTTTAGCTTCCTCCAAAGCTGAATACACAAAGCCAGCAACTTGAGGGTGGTGGATGTTTCCCCCGCCAGGACCTGATCCCACCTTTGGGGGCTGCTTAGCACCCTCCCCACCTTGACTTTCTGTTAATTTCATATTCATTTTGCCATGGTCTATACGTGCAGAATAGTTTATATACCATATGTGACTAAGAAAAATGTTTTATGTATATGTTTTTTAATTCCATGTACAGTAAAACCTGTGAGAGCTGGAATGTGTGCAAAGTGGAAACCTGTCAGATAAGGAAAACTCACATACTTTGCACTAATATAGAGCGATAGGAAAGTGGTAAGACTGCACCTTTACCAAGGTTAAAAAACTCAGAGATCCAGAAAAACAAAGTAGTCCCTAAAGTTCCAGCTGTTGTAGGTTTTACTTTACATAAAGACCTCTTCAGAAACAGATAACTGGGCTTTTTCAGGTAGGTGTGTGTGGAGGCAGAGGTTGAGGGCTGAATTACTCTTTACTGTATACTCTTTAGGGAGCTCTGGTGATGCAATGCCTAAGGCATTTGACTGCTAACCCAAAGGTTGGCAGTTCAAACCCACCAGCCACTCCACAGGAGGAAGACAGGGAAATCAACTTCCATAAAGATTTACCACCTCAGAAACCCAATGGGGGTCTCAAAGAGTTGGAATCAACTTGATGGCAGTGGGTTTGGTTTGGTTTTTGGTATAATCTTGGGGACCTTTGGGAGTGCCATGTGTGTGTATTACCTACTTAAATAAAGTTTTAAAAGAAAAAAGTGTTTTGTTTTTCTGTAACAGAGGCATATCAGCTCCACCGTTGGTTTAATCTCGTTTCACCTTACTCTTTCGTCCAAAGCCAGGGCAGAGGATGAGAGGTTGACGGTCTTGGTTTTCATTCTCCACTGCAGGAAGTAGACCTTCTCTGTGACCCAGGCCTCCCAGCTGGAGAATGGGGAGAGTGGCATGTGCCACAGTCTCCATAGGGGCAGCATTGAGAACTGGCTATCTGCCGGTGAAGGATTTCAGAGTCTGGTCATGAAAGAGAATATATTAACACAGAATACTCCAACTTCTTGACCCACGTTGTTCTAGAGAAATCTAATATAAAAGCCTCAGATCCACTTACAGTTGCTGCACTAGAGATGAATGTTAATTAGTGACATGGACAATTATCATTTTCCCTGTAAATCTACTTGATGACTGGGAGCTGCAGGAATCTTGCCATATGAGCCTTCTCTCTTTGAATAACAAAGTCTCCATCTGACCTACCTGAAACAGACAGGAAACCTGCCCACCTCAATTACAGGCTTTAGTGCCCACACAGTCCATCTAGACAGTGTTTGCCTGACTGAGTCCAGTGACTGGGTCTTATCTTTTCATGAGGTTCCCCGTCTTTCTGCCTTCCCGCTTTTACAAGAGGAGGATGCACAACACACAAAAGGCATTTCATAAATGATGGGTCAACTAACGGCTGGCTGACTTCAGAGGCGCCCTCACTTTATAGCAAGGAAAAGAAAGGCACATAGGAGTGCAATGTCTGCATGTTGTTGTTGATAAGAGTTTCCATGAGTTAGCTCCGACGCATGGCAGCCCCACGTACAACAAAACTAAATGTTGCCCACCCTGGGTCATCTTTGAGATTGTCGGTATGCTCAAGTTCATCACTGTTCCTACTGTCAGTCCATCTCACTGACAGTTTCCCTTGTTTCACATAAAACCCCCCAAAAAACCAAACTCACTGCGGTTGAGTCAATCCCGACTCATAGCAACCCCTCTTTGGGTCTCCGACGTGGTATCTCTATGGAAATAGACTGCCCAGTCTTCCTTCTGAAGAGTGGCTGGTGGGTTTGAACCACCAGCCTTCTGGTTAGCAGTCAGATGCCTTAGGCACTATGCCGCCAGAGCTCCTTTTGTTTCATATAAAGAATCTCAAAAGTTCATTTTTTCTACTCTCTGGACAGAGAATGATTGAGAAGTTCCTGCATTTCCATCTTCAAAGTCAGGGAAATAGGAGAGGTGGCTGGAAAACAAGTCCTGAATCTAGACAAGCCAAGTAGATGTCTGCCAAGTAGATGTCTAAGGCACCACTCTCCCGGCTCTCAGTTTCCCCAGCCCTAAAATACTTATTAGGAGCTCTGGTGGTGTAGTGCCTAAGTCATTTGACTGCTAACCAGAAGGCTGGTGGTTCAGATCCACCAGCCACTCCTCTGAAGGTTGGGCGATCTGATACTTCCTCGGAAACTCAAGGAGGGGGTCGCTATGAGTCGGATCCAACTTGACATCAGTGAGGTGTTTTTTTTTTTTTCAAATACTGACTTGGGGTAGGATGGTCTCTGGGTGCCTTTACATTCTAAGAATCTCTGGTCTTTCCTACACCAGCCCTCCAGAAGAAAGGGTCAGGCCAGCCAACTTAGGCCATCTCTTTGTCCAGGTTGTATTTCTTTAATTCCCTTCATTTCTCCTGAGTTTCAAGGGGGCGCTGTGGTTCCTGGGCAGCCGGCAGGCTCGTCCTTGCTCTGAGCTGCCTGTCCGCTCGTCTCCCTGCTGGTAACCAAGCCCCTGTGTGTCTTTGCAGCTCCCGGCCTTTTCTTATTGTCGCTGTCTGTTTCCATGTGCTCCTTTTATTCTCCAGGTTTTCTTGACTCTGATGTTTTTTCCCCCTGCTGCACAACAAGCCCTTCTGATCTCTGTGAAAGGCAAACCCGTGTCATTCTTCCAAATCATCATTGTATGACATGTTTTTATATCAGCCGGACAAAGGAGCTATTTGATCAGGGGGTATGGTGTGTGATTGTAAGAAATCCAGCGAGTCGGTGGCAACCATTGTTCCCCAAGCGGCTCCCTGACCCCATTCTGCTCCAGGAAAAACTCCCTGAGAGTGGTCTCTATTCATGGAGTCGCACCAGTCCCAGCAGCTCTCCAGGAGTATGCTCAATTCCTAGCAGTGTCACCGATAGCTGCCTGCAGCCACCCTTTAACTCCTTCATCAGCATTAGGTTTCCAACCCCACAGCTGTTATCAGGGCAGTGAGCTCAGGGGGTTAGAGATACAGGCCCGCTCTCTGCTCTCCCTCTTATCTTGGAGAAATTCAACCTTCCTTTGAAATGGTCATTTGGAAATTACCCGTCTGCTGCTTTCAGCATAGCAGGCCTGGCTAGCTTGCCCTGCCCTCCTTGGTTTTCCCCCAAGGGCCGCCTCCCCAGTTCTGCCAACTTCCAGGCCCTGCTGCTCAATGGCCCACCTCCCGGCATGTAGTCTGGTAGACTCCAGGATCGTTTCTGATTGCCTGAGGTGGGAGTGAGGGGCCCCACACCCTGGCCCTGGAATCTTAGATAGACCGTTCCAATAGTATCTGTTCAACAGTCACCTAAAGATGAGGAAAAGCTCCAGCATTCTAACAATTATTACTTGTTCAGCCTTCCCTTCCAGTACACACTGGGTCCCTGTATGTGTAAGGCCTTGTGTTGGGTATTGTAGGAGAGACAAAACAGTATGAAAATTGGTCCTTGGCCTTAGGAACACAACTTATTAGGGGACATGAGACAAGTAGACACGCAGAGAGATTGCCGTAACATTTTCCCATGATTAACCTCTGTGTGGTTAAAACAGTGTGAGTTGTACCCAAACTCTTCTGTCCTAGCTGCTTAGCACACAAACTACTCAATTAACTGGGGGACTCAAAACCACACACAGTTATGAACTATAAACCTTTCAAAAGGTCCAATCTGCCCTAAGTGTGTGAAGCTTAGCATTATACATATACAGAACAGCCCAGAGAATGCTAGAAGAGTCTTTGAAGTATCCTAAAACCTAATAGGAGCTCTGGTAGCATAGTGCCTAAGGCACTTGACTGCTCACCAGAAGGCTGGCGGTTCAAACCCACCAGCCACTCCTCGGAAGGAAGGTTGGGCAATCCCACTCCTCGGAAGGAAGGTTGGGCAATCCTACTTCCTTGGGCAATCCTACTTCCGTAGTGATACTGCCTCGGAAACCCAAGGAGGGGTCGCTATGAGTCAGGGCTGACTCGACGGCACATAACAACAAAAACCTAATGTTGTTGTTGTTTGCGGTCAAGTCGGACCTGACTCATAGCGACCCCTCCTTGGGTTTCCAAGGCAATATCACTACGGAAGTAGATTGCCCCATCTTCCTTCCGAGGAGTGGCTGGTGGATTTGAACCGCCAGCCTTCTGGTTAGCAGTCACGTGCCGTAGCCACTATGCTACCAGAGCTCCCGAAACCTAATAGCTATGGGATTTTCCTTATCACTGTGTTCATTTTACAGAGAGTAGAAATGGAGAGCTCTGGTAGCGTAGTGCCTAAGGCACTTGATTGCTAACCAGAAGGCTGGCGGTTCAAACCCACCAGCCACTCCTCTGAAGGCAGATGGGGCAATCTACTTCCGTAGTGATACTGCCTCAGAAATTCAAGGAGGGGTCGCTATGAGTCGGGATCGCTATGAGTCGGGGTCGCTATGAGTCGGGTCCTACTCGACGGCACATAACAATAACAGAAACGGAGAGACCCATTCAAGATCACTCCACGTCAGCCGCTGAGTGAAGGCTGGGATCTAGAGCCTTTTCTTCATGTTTCCCTTGGTTCCTGTTTTAGCTCATTAAATTCTGTTTTTCTCCAAGAAGCTAACAATAGATTCACTAATTGTCATTTCTCTGTAACTTATGAGTCGGGACTGACACGACGGCAGTGAGTTTGGTTGTTTTTTGTTTTTTTCTTTTTATTTTTGTTGTTGTTTTTTACTGTCAGGAAGTCAAGGACCTCAAAGCCAATAAAAATGCCAGCTCAAAAGTCTAGAATCCTAAGTGAGGCTCCGTCTCTGCCTGATCCTCCCACCAGTGTGTCTGTGCCTTGAGCCAAAAGAATGGCTTCCTCAGTAGGAGAGAATCTTAGCTTGGCTTCTCCATCTCAATTCTTCCTTGGCACCAGAGAATACCCGTAATGCAAAAGCTACAATATAGACATATGTCCACACAAAAATTTATACATCAATGTCCATAACAGCATTGTTCATAATAACCAAAAAGCAGAAACAGTGCAAATGTCCATCAGCTGATATATGGATAGACAGAATGTGGTATATCCATACAATGGAGTATTATTCAGCCATCAGAAGAAATGAAATATGGATACATGCTACAACATGGATGCATCTTGAAAACGTTATGCTGAGTGAAGGAAGCCAGACACCTATTTTATGGTTCCATTTATATGAAATGCCCAGAATAGTCAATCCAAATAGATAGAAAGCAAATTAGTGGTTGCCAGGGTCTGGGGTGGGGTGGGGGTGGCAGACTGGAGAATGACTGCTAATGGGTATGGGGTTTCTTTTTGGGGTGATAAAGATGTTTGGAATTAGAAGTGGAGATGGTTGCACAATTTTATGAATATACAAAAAAGTACTAAACTGTACATTTTAAAAGGGTGAATTTTATGGTATATGAATTACATCTCAATTTAAAAAAAGAAAATAAATGCCACCTAAAGAAAAAAGCTTATCATCTGAACCAGAATAGAGACACTTCTGTTTGTTTGTTTTATTTTTAATTTTTGCAGTGTCAGAGATACTTTTAAAGTATTAATAATTACCCTGGGACAATATGTATAAACTGGCACATATGGTCACTCTAGCTATGACCACGAGCTCTGGTAGCACAGTGCCTAAGGCATCTGACTGCTAACCAGAAAGTTGGTGATTCAAACCCACCAGCCACTCTGCAGAAGCAAGACTGGACAATCTACTTCTGTAAAGATTTACCGCCTCGGTAACCCAATGGGAGATCTATGAGTCGGAATTGACTGGATGGCACTGGGTAGCTATGACAGTGAATCTAAGCTCTGTGTGCCACTTACCTTTACATCTTCTCCGAGGAGCCTAAGAATGGCCTAAACTGTACCCAGTCAAGGATTCTGTGGTCACTGTGGCCCCAGGGACCACGTGAGTTGATGTTCTCAGCTCTTCCCAGCTCTTCTGCTCCCAAGTCCTCCAAATCATTGTATTCTACAGCTTCCTGTATGTGCTCCCTCTTTTGTAATGAGCACTAAAGGTTGGCTCCGCTCTGTGACACAGGACCTCTTCCTACTCATCTGAGTTTTACTCATTCATCCTCCCATTCGTTATCAATTATGTGACACCTACTGGTTCCAGGCAGTCGGTATGGGGGCTGCAGAACACACAAGAAGAAGTTGAGCTTCATTCTCTCAAGGAGTTCACTTTCTATTGAAAATCTTCACATTTGAATTTAAGCAAATGAAACTACTGCTGGGATACAAATTTGTATTGGTTTCAGGGGTGCTCAAACAAGGAAGAAATTTGCTCTTCCAGAAGGTGAGTGTTTCTCGGTGCTCATCACTTGACTTTCCAGAGGGTCTCTGATGGGGGCTGATTTTGTTTCCTCAAATGAGGAAAGGAGAGTGCTTTCTCTGTCTTTGGTTTCCTCTCTCACTTCCCATGTTGACTGCTCTTAAGTGACCTTTCACCACCCACAGCATATTGGGACATTACCATCAGAAGCTCTGGAACCTCTTTCCCGTGGGGAAGGGGTTGGTAACCTGTTTTCCAGCTCAGAGCCCCCATTCTTTGTATATTGTGTGGATCTTTCCTTACTAGGTGCATTGTATTATTGCCCATTTTTCTGCCCACTCATGAAGACTTCTACCTGATGTAAATGTTCGCCTTATATGCCTGTCTATTTGGCTGGAGCCACAGGAGTGAGATCAGTTCCAGAGCTGAAGTATAACTAGAGGGTATATTCTCAGGGTCTCACCAGGCCAGACCAGTAAACCTAGTCTTTTTTTTTTTTATGATTTTGAATTTTGTTCCACATTATTCTCCCATTCCATCCAGGATCTCTTGCACTGATACCTTTCTGAAGAAATTGAGGTTCTCTGAAGTGAAGGAAATCTTTCAAGGTTATATAGCCAGGATTTACCACTGATTATAGTCAGTGGTACACCATCTAGTTCTTCCGGTCTCATAGTCATATAGGCTGAGAATCACAAGGTTTGCTAGTCCCTTGGACTAATTGTTTCCATATGTCTTTGGTTTTCTTCATTCTTCTTTGCTCTGGACGAGGAGAGATCCGTTGTTGCATCTAGATGGCCACTTGCAAGCTTTTAAGATCCTGGTTGCTACTCACCAAAGTAGGATGTATAACAATGTTTTTGTGTAGTATGTTGTGTCAATTGAGCTTGATGTCCCCTGCAACCATGGTCCTGAGCCCACAGGTCTAACTACTTGCTCCCTCAGGGTGGTTGGCTGTGGCCAAGAAGTTATCATAACTTTACCTTTTGTTAGCTCTATTATGTATTTGGATATTTTTACAGCACATACAAATATGTATGTAGAAATATCATCTGCCAATGTTACATATGGTCATGGATATATTCCCTTTTGCCTAGACATACCTGATCATTCAGTTTGTCTACCCATTCATGAAGATTTCTAAGGTTAAGCCTTTTGCCCAAGGTCACACAACTGGTTGGCAACAAAAGCCAGGCTAGAATTTAGGCTCAATCCAAGGGTGTAGGCCTTCTGTTCTTCCAATGAAGGGTTTTGTTTTCCTAACAAAGTGCCTGTGACCTGAAAACTCTAGCCAATTCCTGGCTAGGTTTTTCTGTTTTTGTTTTTTTGCTTTAGCCCTCAGCCTTCCAAGGAAGGCAGAGATAGTAATAAATAAATGATTAGTGACTCCCCAAAGGGTATGGGTCAAGGTCTCAGCAGAAACATCCAGGCTGAAACTTCTGGTCTTTCATAGCCTGCATGTGCAACCCCAGTCTCTACTGTGTAGATCAGAACCCAATGGCAATGGTGTTCCTAAGACTAAGCAGAAGGAATGATAGGTTTTGGTTCCCCCAAGATTCCAAAGAAAAAGTTCGCACTTGGAGGAGTCAGAAGCAGAAATGCTTTGAGGTTCAGAGCTCAGATTTTAAAGGCCAATTGATCTGAATTTAAATCCTGGCTATATAACCTTGGAAGATTTCCTTCACTTCAGAGAAACTCAGTTTCTTCTATTACAAAATGGACATAACAACTTATTTAAGTGATCAAATCTTCATGAGGATAATAATTACTGTATTGTCACTGTTAGGTAGAGACAAGTATTGATTTGGATGAAGAGAAGGGCAATGTACCAAATGTGAGTGATTGACATGGTGGCATTGAGGAAGAGGAAGAGAGAGAAGGTGCATGGGAGGTACAGACAACAAAGATGAAACTTTTTACACATACAGTACTGCATTGTCAGTGAAGACAAACATAGATATATAGATGGATGGATGGGTGACAGGCTGAACTATTAGGTATGTCTACGCAGGGAGGAGTGTGCCCAAGACCATGTATAGGGTTGGCAGACAATGTTTCTACAAGTGTATTGGTATGTTCTGTAAGAATTCCCAGGTATATAGTAGAGCTGACAAGGGACAAGGTTGTAGTCACTTCTTGGCCACAGCCGGCTACCCAGAGGGACCAAGTAGTTGAACCTGTGGGTTCGGGACCATAGTCCCAGGGGAGATCAAGCTCAATTGGCATAACATAGAACACAAAAACGTTGTTCCATGTCCTACTTTGGCAAGTAGTGACTGGGATCTTAAAAGCTTGCAAGCAGCCATCTAGATGCAACGTTGGGTCTTTCCTCATCCAGAGCAAAGAAGAATGAAGAAAACCAAAGACACATGGAAACAATTAGTCCAAGCGACTGGTACACCA
Source organism: Orycteropus afer afer (assembly GCF_000298275.1). Lineage (NCBI taxonomy): Eukaryota > Metazoa > Chordata > Mammalia > Tubulidentata > Orycteropodidae > Orycteropus > Orycteropus afer. The sequence continues at coordinate 5,059,607 of NW_006921651.1, read as the reverse complement.
TGTGATCCTCAGCCTGTATGACCATGAGACCAAAAGAACTAGTTGGTGCCTGCTTACCACTGTCAACCACTCAGAGGGGGATCTGTGTAGGAGATCCTGGATAGAGAGGAAGAACAATGTGAAACAAAACTCCAAATCACAAAACTCAAGATCCTTCAGGTCTGGATTGAACCCACTCCTATGGCTGCCAGCCAAACAAAGGCATATGAGCTGAACATTTATACTAGGTAGATATACTCCTTGGAGAGAAAAATCATGGGGGAATAGAAGGGCTGTGTATGCACAGGGAGACAGCTCAGGGGCAGGAGTGCATGGAGGGAAGGACACAGGGAAGAGGTAACTACGAGAAAGAAGTGGGAGGGGAGGTGTTGCATTGTAGTAAATTGTAGTCAATGTCATGAGACAAGGTGTACGTGAGCTGCTGTATGGAAAGTGAATTTGCTCTATAAACTTTCACCCAATTCACAATTTAAAAAAGAGTGAGAGAGAGAGAGATGAGGTATAGAAAGCCCTAGTGTAGTTCCTGGTATATATATTGTAGTTGTTGTTAGTTTCCATGGAGTCAACTCTGACTCATAGCAACCCCATGTGCACTCCATAGGGTTTCCAAGGCTGTGACCTTTCAAAAGTAGATAGCCAAGCTTCACTTCCAAGGTACCTTGGGATGGGTTTGAACCACCAACTTTTCAGTTATTAGTCTAGCACTTAACCATTTGTACAACCCAAGGACCCCTCCCTGGTATGCAGTAAGAACAAATGGTGGCTATTATTTTATACCCCTGGGTGGGACAAATGATTAGTGTGTCGACTCCTCCCAGTGGAGTCTTGGATGAAGGCCTAGACACCTACTTCCAAAAAGCCACCCATTGAAAACCCTGTGTCAGAGTAGTTGTACTCTGACGTGCATGGGGTTGCTATGAGTTGACATCAACTAGTATTATTTTATTATCTCTCTGAAAACCACCTTTAATCGTTAAATGATAAAAAAAAAAAAAAAAAACCCTGAGGAAGATTGGCCACGTCTCCCCAGATCACGTTTACAACTCTCTTGCTTGCCCCTTAATGGCGAGACCAAGCCTAAGGCATCCAGACTGGACTTCATCTATTCATTCACCATAATTTATAGAGCACCTACTATATTCCAAGACTACTTGAAAGATGATAGTTATAAATAAGTAAATAGTTGCAAGTCAGGGTTCCAAATGGAATGATGTATGAGACCACAGAGGATTGCCCAGGAGACACCAGAGGTTTTTAAGGGTACATAGGAGTTGATCTAAGCAGAGGGAATAGCACATGAAAATATTAATGCATGGAAGAACATGGCATATTTGGGAAATGGCAAAAAGATCTAGAACTGGAAGAGGTGGGGAACAAAAGCACAAAGAGATTAAGTCCGGACAAGTTTGGGCTAGACTGTGAAGGGCTCCACTGCCTGACTGAGGAATCTGGATTTTATCCTGTGGGTGAGGAAAGCCCATGGAGCCTTTGGAGCATGTAGGTGGCCTGACGCCATCCGTGGCTTGGTTTAGAAATGCAGCCGCTGGCTGCTTTGTGGTAGAAAGATTGTGGCACAAGCCTTACCCATGAGGGCCAGGGAAGGGAGTCCTGGGAAAATCCTGTTGCTGCTCTGGCTCCAGGGAAGAAGTCAATTCCCTCTCCACGTTTTGCATGTGCATTTAGTTCATTCAAGGAGCCCTGGTCTTGTAATGGTTAAGGCATTTGGCTGCTAATCAAAAGTTTGGTGGTTGGAATCTACCAGCCACTCCATGGAAGAAAGGTGGGGGATTCTGTTTCCATAAAGATTTACAGCCTTGGAAACCCAACGATTCTGACTCACTGAGTCGGAATCAACTTGATGGCAGTGAGTGAATTCACTTCATTCAGATTTTACAAGCATTCTGAAGGACTTTCACAGATTTTAGAATGAATTTTCCCTTGAACAAAACAAACCTGAAGTAAATTCCTCTCAAAGTTCTTACTGTAGCTAGTATTCACAACTGGTATTGATCTTTGCCATTAAGTCAATTCCTACTCATCCTGACCCTATATGACAGAGTAGGAATTGCCCCATAGGGTTTTCTAGGCTGTCATCTTTACAGGAGCAAGTTGCCAAATGTTTTCTCCCATGGAGCAGCTTGATGGGTTTGAATCAGTGACCTTTTGATTAACAGCCAAGCTCTAAAACACTGTGCCACCACAGCTCCTTCTTAGCCTGAATTTGACCCTAAGTCTTGATTAATCAGTTGCTTGACCTTGGCCAAGCCCGTCTCTGTTCCTCAGCGCTTCCTCCTTTCACTCAGTGGAACGCTCCTCTCCCAGAAATTCCCAAGCGTTATGTTGGTGCCTGTCTTCAGTCATTTTTTTTCCTTCACACTCTATTTTTCATTATTACTTATTAGTGTGCTTTGCAGAGTAGAAAGAGACTGGAGTCAACTGATCTGGCTTCAAATCCTGGCTCTGCCAATTCCCAGTTGCGTGGCCTTGGGGAAATTATTTAACCCTGATGTACTCCAATTTCTTCCTCTGTCATTGTGGTATATTAATACCTAACATATTAACATCATTAGACAGTTAATAGGTGGAATAATTTAAATAAAGTCCATAAACACAATGCCTGAAACAAAGCAGTTACTAAAGAATATACATGCGACCGTGTTATACCCACACACATGCACATACACACATAAACCCACACACATAACCTGTAGTTTTAGTACCCAAGCATTTAGCTTAAAACTTTATATGTCATATGGACTTAGTATAAATATTGGTATTGCACGTATGTCTTTCCTTATTTTTAAAGGGGTAGATGCTATCTGACTTTCTGCACTGAGTAACTGGAATGAGATTGAAAAATGCAATCATTTATAATTGCCTATTTGATATTCAATGATCCTTTGTATATGCAGTTTCCCTTTCTGGACTGTAAGCTTCATGGGAACAGGAACAAAACCATGGATTTCCACTTGGGCTTGGTATACGCCGGTGGAATGAATCATGTGTAAGCCCCATATTCTACATGGACCCTGTTCCCAAGCTCGGAGGTGCCTTCCTGCCCTGCCCACTCCTCACTCTCAGTTGCCACCTTCTACTGACTGCACAGGCTCAAGCATGTCAAGTTTGTCCTGGAAGATGGTATCCTGAGCCTCCTAATCTAAGCCTGAAACACTAATTCCAGCCAGAAGCCTAGCCAGATGTTGAAGAACTGAGCAGGGGCCAACAGAATCTCTTTCTGTCTGCTGGGAACAGCCAGTCCCTGCTTGTCCTGGAAGCCGTAGCTCGGGAGGGTGCGGCGGAAAGGCTAGTCAGCTGGCTAGTCTCCTGGTCATGGTTTCGTTGTAAGCTGCCGTCAAGTCACCCCCAACTCACGGCAACCCTCTGTTGTGCTTTGTTGGGCTTTCCATGGCTGGTTTTTCAGTAGATCACCACACCTTTCTTCCAAGGCACCTCTGAGTGAGGTCAAACCACCAACCTTTCTGTTAGCAACCTAAACCAAAAAAAAAAAAAAAGCAAACTCACTGCTGTTAAGTCTATTCCGACTCACAGCAACCTCTCCAGTATCTCTATAGAAGTAGATCACCCAATCTTCCTTCCGAGGAATGGCTGATGGGCTTGAACCACCAGCCTTCTAGTTAGCAGTCAAATGCCTTAGGCACTATGCTACTAGAGCTCCTAACCATCGTGCTACCATTTGCTGGTCATTAGTGTCAGCAAAATTACTCCTCAGAGCCCAGAATGTAGAAGGGAGTCTGAAGCTGCCTCTCACTCAGCAGTAGCTGAGAGTCACATACTTAGATAGGTTGAAGGGACAGCAGCCCAGTCCCTGGGACCCACTCCAAGCACCTCTCCTTTGCCTCCATCCCAGTCAGCTTACTCTAAGGATCCTTCAAAAGAGAGCATTCTGCTGGGGTAGGACTTACAGTGGGTTTTCAGAGCCATGCCAGGGCAGTCCAGTAGCTCGGTGGAGTACCTCACTGAAGTGGCAAGACCTGGTGGCTTAGCCACCAGAGCTGTTCTGGGGATGGACGCAGAAGGTCCTATGCTTGCTCCCAGACTCCCCACAAAGGTCTTTCCCCTTTGAGCCTCCTCCTAAGCTACACCTGTGTCCTCAGAGGCAGACAGGGGTTGGAGGGTATGGGAATGAGTTTAGGATGGCCCTCTCAGCCGATTAAGGGCTTCTTCCTCAGGCCTCTGCACCACCTAGGGAAAGGGGAGAGGGAGACTTCTAACAACCCTAGCATTTACCAAGTGTTCTGGTTACCCAGTGCTGCTCTGACAAGAAATATACCACAAACGGGATGGCCTTAACAAACAGGAGTTTCTTCTTACAATTTGGAGGCTTTAAGTCCAAGTTCAAAGTGCCAGGCTCTAGGGGCTGGGTGATAGCCCCTCAACCTCGGGGTCTAGCTCTGCCTCCTGCTCCCGGCCCACTGGTGCTAGAGGCATATCTTCACTCAGACAGCTGCTGGCTGCTGAGGCTGAGAAGCCCCAAGGTTGACAAGTAAAAAGGCACAGTCCTGATGTTACCAAACCACACAGCAGGCCATTAACTTAAGTCCATTGTAAGTCCCAAGGTCGGCAGAGCATAGCAGGCTGCTGAACAATGACATGGCAACATGCAGGGTCCAAGCGGGCCACAGGCTAGAAACCATTCTCAAAGCTTCTGCTTACATACAGGAAGTAGACCACATCCCAAAGGCAGCTACTCAGCTGCTTGTGGTAGATCCCACCATGGAGTTGATTGCTAGTCTCATCATGGGGAATAACTACCACCAGCTGCCCAGCCACTCAACCAGGCCCAGCCAAGTTGACACACAAACATAACCACCACACCAAGTGCTTATTCTGTGCCTGACACTGTTCTGATACAAGTGTTGCCTTTCGGTCCTCCACCTGTAAATAAGCACTATTATGAATCCCAGAGCCCTCGGCTAGTGCAGATGGTTAACGTGCTGAGCTGCTAACCGAAAGTTTGAGGGTTTGAGTCTGCCCAGAGGTGCCTGAGAAGAAAGGCCTGCCAACCTACTTCAAAACTTCAGCCATTGGAAACCCCATGGGGCACGGTTCCACTCTGACACACCCAAGATTGCAGTGAGCTAGAATCCGCTTGACTGCAACTGGTAGCTGGTCATTACGAATCCCATTTTACAAATGAGGAGACTGAGGCCAGAGAGGTCAAGTAACTTTCACAAGATCATGAGTCTGAGCTGGAGAAACAGTCACTCCTAGCACTTCCTTTGTCTCACACCATGCTTGAAGGAGAAGAACGATTTTATTTTGAAATAACAATGTGGCATAGGAGAATGTCCCACAAGCCACTCTGCAGAAGGAAGATGGGGCAATTAACTTCTGTAAAGATTTACCACCTTGGAAACCCAGTGGGGGCCACTATGAGTCATAATCAACTTGATGGCAGTGGGTTTTGTCATAGAATGTGCTTTAAAGCTTTAGAGTCCAAAAGCCCTGGGGTCAGCTCCTAGGTCAACCACTAACTAGCACTTTGAGCAAAGTGCTTAATTTCTCTTTGCCTCAGTTTCCCCATCAGTAAAATAGGGCTGGTAGCAATGTAATAGTAATGACCTTGCAGGGCTGTTGTGAGGATTTGAAATAATATATGCAGCACACCTGGCAGTTGGTAGGTGCCCACTGAATAATGACTTTGGTGATGGCCCCACATTCTTTGCTTTGGTGTGTGCAGGATGTGGGCTGGTAGGGCCTGCCACTGGCCGTCACTGACCCCTCTGGCAGCCCACCGGAGTGAGGGAAGAGGCTCCTGGGGGGGGAGGTAGGGGAGCAGGAAGCTTGAGTGACTGCAGGCCAGCCCTGAGGGCCTCACAGGGGATATTGGCCATAGCTGCAGGTGCACCAATTACTTTCCCCTTGAAGAAAGCCTACGGGGCACCTCCCCCTCACTTCCCCACTCTGCTCAGCCCTGACCTTTGGTTCTGCAGAAGGCAGTGGCAGCATCACAGCCCCAGTCCACTGGCTGGTCGTTTGTCTTCAAATTTCATAGCCTCCCTGAGCTCCCAGGGCTGTGCACGTTTTCTCTCCCTTTCCCAGCCACTTCCCAGTTAGCCTGGGAGCCTCTTAGTGGCAGCTCGGGTTTCATTCCTGGGAGCTTTGTTCGGAATGGAGTTCCTGGTTGGAATAATCCCTGGGTGTGAGTGGTCAGTGCAGGAAGAGACCAGAGCTTCTCTGGGAGACTGTGGGAACAGCCTAACTTGGCCCAGGACTGAGGAGGGAGCAGGGAAGGCAGACGACAGGTCTGGAGCCCACCCAACACTTCCTCTCTGGCAGGTCCACCACCGTCTTCCCCTGAAGGCTCAAGAGGACCTCAAATGGCTCAGACCCTGTGTTTCCTTTACCCCCCTGCAATGGTTGAGATATCAGACATGACAGAGGAGACTAAGGAGGCCCTTGTATTATGTTCATCCGTTTGATGAAATTGGCTTGTATACAGGCTTTTCTCAGGAAAAAAGTTTCTGCTGCTAAAAAAAAAAAAAAATGTAAATGAATAATCTAGATCAAACCTTTCATTTTATCGATGAGGAAATGAAGGTTCAGAATAACTAATTTCCCTGAGGATCCCACAACTACTCATTCTCAACTCCTGTCTTCTCTGTTGTTCCTTTATGAATCCATCAAGCAGAGTACCACCCACTGTGTGGCAGCTGTAGGTTTGCTGGGCTGTGAACCTCAATACCTGGGAGGCAGCTTGGAGGCAGGGACCTTCCTCATCTATGCCTTTATCTCCAGCAATGCCCCATGTGCACTGAATCGAATTGGGATTGAGCAGTTGAGCTGAACCCCCTCAGAACCAGCCCGGGCTCCTTGTCCCCACCACGTCTCACTACCTCAGAACCGGCCCTGGCTCCTTGTCCCCACCATGTCTCACTACCTCAGAACCGGCCCGGGCTCCTTTCCCCACCATGTCTCACTACCTCAGAACCGGCCCGGGCTCCTTTCCCCACCATGTCTCACTACCTCAGAACCAGCCCTGGTCTGAACTAGGAGGCATTCCTGACCTCCTCTTCCAGGCCCTGTTGGGTCCTCACACAACCCCTGCTCTTCCTCTGTCTTGGCCTTTACCAGACCCTGTCAGAATCACCTAATTGCGGCCATCTGACTAGAAGAGAAGCCTTGAATCAGAGGCCTATCCCACTACTCACTGCTGCTTCCCAAATGCACGCTTCAGTGCCTAGCAGATCAGAAAACCAAGAACACCAAACATTTGCCATCGAGTCGATCCTGACTCATGGGCGCTCCCTGTGTGTCAGAGAAGAGCTGCACTCCATAGGCTGTTCAATGGCTATAATTTTATGGAAGTAGTTCCTCAGGCCTTTCTTCAGTGGCACCACTGGGTAAATTCAACTGCCAACCTTTTGGTTAGTAGCCAAGCTCAAACCATTTGCTCTACCCAGAAACCTAGCATGTAAGAAGTGCCTAGTCCAGAGCGAAAGAGAAAGAAGGAAACAAAAGACTCAAGGAAGAAACTAGTCTACAGAACCACCAGTCTACACGAACCACCGCCTCACCTACCTCAAGGCCAGAACTTGATGGTGCCTGGCTACCTCTATGACCATTCTGACCAGGGACACAACAGATGGTTCCAGATAGAATAGGAAAAAAATGTAGAAAGAAAAGAAAGAAAATTTCAGACAAAGTGGACTAGAGAAGAAACTAGAAGAACCCCTGAGACTATTGCCCTGGGATACCCTTTAAACTTGGAACTCACACCACTCTCAGAGGTCACCTTTCAGCCAAATGTCAGACTGGCTCATAAAACAAGTAGTATCATCCATAAGTTCTGTGTTCCTCTAATTACAATGAAGCCAAATGGTCTACATTTACCCCAGACCAAAGATGAGAAGGTTGGCAGGGACAGGGAAGCTAGATTAATGGAAGCAGAACAACCAGAATGAAGATAATACTGACACATTGTGAAAAATGTAACCAATGCACTGAACAATGTATATTAAAAAAAGAAAAAACCTCACTGCCATCAAGTCGATGCCAACTCATAGCAACCCCCGTTAGGTTTCCAAGGCAGTAAACCTTTATGGAAGTAGTTGCGCATCTTTCTTCCTCAGAGTGGCTGGTGGGTTTGACTACTACCCTTCTGGCTAGCAGTCAAATGCCTTCAGCACTACACCACCAGAGCTCCTTGAATAATATGTATAGACATTGTTAAATGAGAACCTAACTTGCAGTGTTTCATTCAGGCAGCGTTTCATTCTGTTGTAATAGGGTGGCTATGAGTCAGAACCAACTCAACAACACCTAACAACTACAACAATTTGTTGTGTAAACTGTCATCAAAATCTCAATGAAGTATTATGAAAAAAAGGGAGATAAGTCCAGCTTATTTTTTGTCATGAATCAGTACAAGGCACTGGGGAAAGGAAAACGCTGGCATTGGCTGGGAGGATTGGTAAGAAAATGTTGGCATTGCCCAGGAGGAACGCTACGAAGTTCTAGATGTTGTTGATTCCCTGTGCTCCTATCCCTTCAGCCTTTTCCAACTCAAGCAAGTCAGATTTGACTTACTCCCAATTGGCGAGCTTCTTTGGGGGTGGGAGGAGGGGAGGCAAGGCCAAGTCTGAGAAGCAGAGTGGTACACATTGGTCTCCAGGACTGGAAGGGAGAATGACTTGCCGAGGTCATGTAGCTGGGAGTGACACAGAATTCAGAATTCGAACTTAGTTCTGTCTGATTCCAAAGCCAGGCACCCCCTCATCTGCCCTCTCTATTCTCCCAGGTCTCCAGAGGCCCCTGCCTTTGGGTGGCACACCCAGCTTGGATGAGTGGAAGGAAAGGAGGAGGTCAGACTGTGAGAATAAAGGGCTTTGCTTTCTTTCTCTCTCAGCTCCTGCCTCCCTCAGGCCCTAGGGCTCCTTCAGGCCCTCCGTCTGTCATAGGTGTTTTCCAAGGGCCTTGTCCCGAGAAAGCAGCCTCCCTGGAGGCTCTGTCTCCCTCACGGCTCCTCTGTGTGCCTCTCGCATGAGGTCAACTTAGACTCGCCATCCTCTGCCGACACGCAGGGACAGAGTTGGGCTGCACTCTAAGTGGACCAGTAGAGACTAGAAGAACCCCTGAGACTATTGCCCTTGGATACCCTTTATCGACTGCCGTGAAGTCGATTTCAACTCATAGCGACCTCCTTTGGGTTTCTGAGGTGGTAAATCTTTACGGAAGTAGATTGCCCGGTCGTCCTTTCATGGAGTGACTGGTGGGTTTGAACCGCCAACCTTCTGGTTAGCAGTCAAATGCCTTAGGCACTACGCCACCAACGCTCTTTTGATGACACTGTAGGCAGAGTATACCCCTCATTTTGTAGGTGAGGAAATGGAGGCCTATAGAGGTAGAATGACTTGCCGAAGTCATGGAGCTGGGAAGTGACATAGTCGGAATTCGAACTTAGTTCTGTCTGATTCCAAAGCCTATGCTTTGCACACCAAGAAAAAACCTGTTGCTTCAAGCCAATTCTGACTCACGGCGTCCCCATGGGTATCAGAGTAGTACTCCAAGTGGAGTTCTCATTGGCTGATTGTTTGAAAGTAGAATGTCAAGCTTTCCCTCTGAGTTACCTCTGGGTTGACTCAAACACAGTCAAATGCTTTTTTAACTATTTCACCAACCATCATACCAAGTCTTCTCTGACTTTGCTGAGGCCTGAGGAGGTTCCATACCAGCATCAGTACAAATTCCAGGGGTATTGGGGAAAGTAGGAAGATGAAAGACTCCCTTCCCCTCTATGCCCTCTCCACAGCTCTGCTGAGAATGCTCCCAGTGGAGCCCCACTGTGGTAGTCATGTTTGTGTGCCAACTTGGCTGGGCCTGGCTGAGTGGCTGGGCAGCTGGTGGTAGTTATTCCCCATGACGAGACTGGCAATCAACTCCATGGTGGGATCTACCACAAACAGTTGAGTAGCTGCCTTTGGGATGTGGTCTGCTTCCTGTATATAAGGAGAAGCCTTGGGAATGGTCTCTAGCCTGTGGCACGCTTGGACCCTGCATGTAGCCATGTCGTTGCTCAGCAGCCTGCTATGCTCTGCCAACCTTGGGACATACAATGGACTTAAGTTAATGGCCTGCCGTGTGGATTGGTAACATCAGGACTGTGCCTTTTTACTTGTCAACCTTGGGGCTTCTCAGCCTCAGCAGCCAGCAGCTGTCTGAGTGAAGATATGCCTCTAGCACCAGTGGGCCGGGAGCAGGAGGCAGAGCTAGACCCCGAGGTTGAGGGGCTATCACCCAGCCCCTAGAGCCTGGCACTTTGAACTTGGACTTAAAGCCTCCAAATTGTAAGAATAAACTCCTGTTTGTCAAGGCCATCCCATTTGTGATATATTTCTTGTCAGAGCAGCACTAGGGAACCAGGACACCCACTTCCTGGAACAGGCTCCTAAAGAGGGTCTGCCAGGATCCTCACACACCTGTGCACCCCCCTATCTCACTAAGCTCCGCTAGTCAAAAATAACCATTTCAGACACCATAGGTTTAGGTCCGACCCCACCTTACTGTCAGCCTCTGGCTTGAGCCATTTAGTCATCGGCTCATCTTGTCTCCCAGCCTTCATTCAGAGCATCAGCGACCAGTCAATTTAAGAGCACATCTAGAAACCACTTCTCCCTCCCTGGGCTGCAAGCACCTCTTCACAGGACCCTGCTCTTCTACACTGCTCAGGACCCCCCTGGTCCCCACCAGGAGGATCAGACCTGGCTTAAGGGAAGTGGCTGGAATTTGAGCCCATGGTAGAGACATCTGCCCAAACCCCTGGGATCCTACTGACCTGGCCTAGTCTATCAGAACTGACATCAGGCAGGTCCTCATGGTGTATGACCCATGATGAATGTTTCATGAGTTGCTTCTTCATTACTGAGGGCTGCAGAAGGGGGGCAGGGCAAAGCTCAGGGAGATGAGCTGGAAGCCTGGGAGTGGCCCAGGTGTAGGTTATGGTGAGACAGGGGGTTTCTTTGTGAAGACAGATTTGGCAGCACATGATGTTTGTCAAACTGAAATGATTGAATCTCAGAGACTGGGAACCAGGAGGAGTCCAAGAAGGTGGGAGATTTTGAACCTGAGTGTTTGGGAACCGTGTGTCTATGGAATTTGGTGGTGACCCTGGCCACTCCCACCCTTGAAGGTCACTGACTGGTTCTCCAGACTGTTGGTGTGGGTCTCAGGGCCTCAAGTGCCCAGACTCCTCGAGTCACCACGCATAAGCCCCAGGCCGGGACCCGGGGTGTTCTCTGGTCCTCTGGGCTCTAAGTCGAGAGAAGCCACAAATCTGGCAGAGCTCTGGCCAGGCTTCTCCTTGCCCCCTGAAAGCAATGCCCAGGTCTGGCCTGAAACCAGAGCCCTTCTCATTGAAGGCCTGGCCTTAATCCCTAAATGCCAAAGTCAGGGACTTCACTTGGCACAGGACAGTGCCTGTCTCTCCTCACCACCAGATACAGCCAAAGTAGCAAGGGGAAAGAAACACAGCTGTCCAAACTGACCCAGTGGCCCCAGTTTGTTTCACAATTGCTAAGATGGGCTGACGGGGGGAGAGGGGGCAGGGCTGATCTGGGGCCTTTCTCGGCATCTGCCGGCCAGCAAGGGTAGGGGACATGCATGAGATACATAAAGGGCCAGTTCTAAGCATGCCCAGATGGATAGCTAGTTCTTGAGGTCATCAAGAGATCCAGATGGGGAAGGAGGACAACCAAAGAGGCCTTACTGGCACAGCCTTCCACAGTAACATGGGACTTGGGGACTGCCAGAGTTTCTGCAAGTCCCCTGTCTGTCTTACTACCACTTACTCCTCCTCCTTCCTCTGCTCTCTCTGGCTCCGAACTCCCCTTCACTATCTCTTTTGAAGTCCCTTGGTTGCTATGGGAACCCAGTGGCTGGGAAGGAAGCAGAATGTTGGGAGGTTCTTGGGTGTCCATCCCAACAGCCCTTGCTTAGATGTTTGTTCGTCCAGGTTTTGGAGACATTTCTTGTTGCCACCAAAAACGGGGGGTAAACTTTGTCACACAGCCTTGGGCCTTCTTTTAGTAACACTGGATGGCTACAAGGGGTCACTCAGCCCAGAACCATCCTCAAGTTTCCTGCTTTTCAGACATTTCCTAATGGTTGATCCACTTCCTGGATTCGAAGAATGCCCAACTCTCCTTCCCTACTCAACAGCTTCAGAGTCTACTGTTATTTCATTAGTTGATGGCTTCGACAAATGTTTACTCAACATTTATGATGTGCCAGACACTGTTCTGTTGTTGGTGTGTGCTCTCAAGCCGATTTGAGCTCACAGTGACCAGATAGGACAGAGTAGAACTGCCCCATAGGGCTTCCTAGGCTGTCGTCTTTATGGCAGCAGATCACCAGGTCTTTTCTTCTGGTAGTCGGTTCAAACTACCATCCTTTCCGTTAGCAGCCAAGTGGTTAACCATTGCATCACCTGGGCTCCTTTCAGGCACTGTTCTTGGCATTGGCTATTCATCAATGAGCAAAACAGACGAAGTTCTGGTTCTCCTGGGAGATGGAGCAGACAGAGCGGAAATAAGCAAAGAAATATTTTTTTTAAAAAAATTTCTTCCTATTTTCTGTTGTTTGTCCATATATATACATATATTTGTGTCTGTTTGTGTGTGATTTGGGTGAAAATTTACAGAGCAAATTCACTTTTCATACAGCAGTTCACATACACTTTGTCTCATGACATTGATTACGATTTACCCCAATGCAACAACTCCCCTCCTACTTCCTCCTGATAGTTACCTCTTCCCTGTGTCCATCCTTCCATGCACTCCTGCCCCCTGAGCTGTCTCCCTGTGCATAA